>NC_058132.1:508518123-508558419 GCF_016433145.1 Gracilinanus agilis
ATAAATCCCACCTGATCGTGGTGAATGATTTTCTTAATTACTTGCTGGAGTCTCTTTGCTAGTATTCTATTTAAGATTTTTGCATCTATGTTCATTAGGGAGATTGGTCTGTAGTTTTCTCTTGAGTCTCCTTTTGATTCTTAATCTGTAAAACTCACAAGTCTGTTCTGAGTAAATGCAATTTGTAAACTTTGTCAACACTAATAAAGTCTGAGGACATAGAAGATAGAAAGTGATATATGTCCTCACTGTTTAGTTAAACTTTAACTGCTGTAAAAAGGAATTCTTTAATTTCTTTAATTTAATGTGAGATCTGGAGGTCCTCTTACCATAGAGATGTGTAGGGATTAACCAGCCCACACTGACAGGAATTAAGAACTGGGGAGCCCCCTGCTGTGCAAGCATGAGTAGCTAACAGGACAGTGAGTTGCTGGCAGCTGGTGAGTCAGTTGTGGACAGTGAGGGCTGGCAGTTGTAGGGAAGTTGGCTGCTGGGCATGAGTTGGTCATTGGGGATTGGTTGCTGATAGTACAGGTTCGAGTTTAGTTGCTGGATTATAAAGGTAGGCCTGAGCTTACTGAGAGGGCTTTTTGACTTTAGCCTTTGGAGGACTTTTTGCCTCTGGACCTTGAGGGAGCAGCAGCCTATCTCTGAGGCAAGGAGCAACTGGGAGTTAAACACTGGCAGCTGAAGGATAAACTTTATTAAAGGAGGTTGTGGGTGGTGGCTGTTTATTTATTAGTGTAGCTAGGTAGTTAGGGAATCAATTTTAGGTAGAGTAGGTTAGATTAGGCTTGGTCTAGCTAGGCAAAAAAACCTGTCCTTGAAGACAGAGTAGAGTTTTTAGAAATTTTAGGTAGTATTAGGAATTTTAAGTATATTTATAGGGTATAAGATTAGTAATCTCTCTTTCCTCTTTTCTATCTTTCTCTCCCCCTCTCCCTACCTCTCTCTATATATATTTATTAAAAGCTGCTAAAAGTTTTCTTTTCTCTGGCTTAAAGGGATACTATTACTTTACAACTCTATTATATATTCTCATTAAAACTTAAATTATTAAAAGCTGCTCTCTTATTTAATAAAAAAAATATATGTACACACACACACACCCACACACACACACACATATATATCTCCCCATTTTAACCCTTACACTGCCAACAACTTACTGCCTGCTACTAAATGTCATTTTCACTTATTTATTTACTTGATTTAGGGGAGAAGTGAAATCCTCCAAGATCTCAATGTGTTGGCTCCACATCATGGTGCCTGCCAGGTAAGAAATGCTCTGGTTGCATTCAGTTGCAGATGAAGGTTTTTAAGAGGAAAAGATTCCATGGGGATTGTAACAAAAGAAACATTTGATAAATTCCATTAGCGCAAAAATATGCCCTCAAAGAAAAAAAGGAGTTTAACAAGAAAAGTCAAAGGAAACACATACATACATGTCACCACCAAGAGCATTTACTAAGAATCTGCTTGTCTAAATGGTATTATATAAAATGAGCAAGACAGGTAATATCTCAATGGACTAATATAAGACAGAAAATGCTGGTATACATAAAACACACTTAGGACATATACCAAATAGTTATGCTAAGGCTTAAGGCAAAAGATTAAGTGGAAGAAATTATCAAGGACAATGACTGCCTGTCTTAATTAATAAGAGATTACTTCACAGAAAAGCTAGAGCACTTAGCATCTATCTGCAGTGATGACTTTTCAGTCAGTATTAAAGAGTTCTATATTTTAGGGCAGTATCCCAAAGAGGCTATTTATTTCTCCCCTAATTCTTAGCCGAGTCACTGAGGCCAAGTGAACTGGGGAGCTGCTATTTTGATAAGTAGCAAGAACAGCAGTTTGGGCTTTCTTTGGGCATGGACAATTTATGACATTATATCTATCACTCTATAATTATCATGTCTGAATACTGTTATTAATAATAAAACAAAATACACTCATATACCTTGTACAAGTGCTAATGATGAGCAACAACAAATCAGGCCTGGAAATGAATAGGAATCACCTGGCATATGAGAAGTGGCTTAAAAGACACATATGACTCAAAGAAAGTGGGGCAACAACGTAATAAGAATGAAAAGAAATAAATGAACTTACTAAGCAAAGTCTGGATATCCACAAATGAGCAACTCTAGAGGCCCTGCTGCTTCAAACTTCATCTTTACCTTAGACGCAGACTATTTAGACCTCAGGCTACCACTGCAGAGACCCTTTGTAATCCAAAACCCCCAGTAATGACAAACTTTTTGGAACTTTTTAGGGACCTTGTGCCATGCCCCATCCCACCCCAGACTGTGTGACTCTACCCCACTTCCTCCATTGCATGCCAAGCCCCTCCCCCAACTGTGTGCCCCACCCAAACTGTATTTAGGGGAGGGGCCAGGGTCAAGCTCTACAAGGAGGCCCCAGTGTTAGGGGGACACAGGGCCAGGGTACTGTTGTGAGGAGGATTAATAAATGAGTGTTTAGGAGACTTAGCAGGAAGTGCTGAGGTCTCCTAAATGGAATGGGGAAGCTGTAAGTGTAACAGTACCCAGCCTGGGCTGGTCATGCTTTACTGATAGGATGGTCCAGCTCCACCCTGCCCCCATCTCCTACATTCAGAGACAGGGCTAGATTCCCAGAAGGCCAGGCTAGGGGCCTGCACGGTGCCTGCAGAGAGGTCTCTACATGCCATCTTTGGTACACATGCCATAGGTTCACCATCACGGTCCTGTAGGCTACACAACTTTTTTCAGGGTTACATATACCATCTCCTCTCTGACACAGTTGGTGAGAAGTCATAATTAAGTGCAAGAGGAGATCCCTTCAAGAACAGAAGAAATATAAAGAGATAAAATTAAATACAATAAATTTAACAAGGTGTCGGATTTAGGTTCAATATGAGAAAGGTCTTCTGACAATGGATGAGCAGCTCTGAAAAATAATGTCAATTGAAAAGTATTCAACCAGAGACTACACTGACTTTTTGTCAGGGATGGATGGCATATATGAAAAGAAAGAAGAGAACAAAATTAAGTAGGATAAAATGACCTTTGAATGTGCTTTCTGAATAAGATTCTGCATAGCACTGTGTAGAGAGGAGTCAGAATACATAAGTAACCTTAAATTAGTTGTGTGATTTGGGGTAACTAGGGGAGACAGGGTAGAAAAGGGAAAAGTGGGGCATAATAATGGAGGAAAGGCCAGGTTCATAAGCATCCATGAAGTAGATGTTATTTTTTAATTTTTTTCCATGTTTACATGATTCATTTTCTTTCCCTCCTCTTTTCCCTTCTCCCTCCCAGAGCCAACAAACTATTCCACTGGGTTATACAAATGTTATCACTTCACATCTATTTCTATATTATTCATTTTTGCAATAGAGCAATCTTTTAAAACCAAAACCCCAAATCCTATACCCATATAAACAAGTGATGCGTCATATGCTTTTCTTCTGTGTTTCTAATCCCACAGTTCTTTATAGCAGAGATTCTTTTTTAAAAGTATATAATGAGGTATTTGCCAGTACTGGGAGGGGGGACATCATATAACTTTGGAAAACTTGTGTGGAAATTTATTACATGTAATTGGTTAAATGAATAAATTAGAGATAGATAGATAGATAGATGGATGGATGGATGGATGGATGAAAGGTATATAATAGAGAATCAGGAAAAAGCTTCTTCAGGGAATCGAGCTTTGAAATGTGATTTAAAGAAAAGAAAGGGAGGACAGTTTGACAAATGGGCAAATGTTCTATAATAGCTGGAATAGTATGAGCATGTGTTTAGAAGCAATAGGGAGCTTTTATAAAATAAGGGAAGAACAAGAATGAAAAGTTCATTGAAAACTGTTGTACACAGTAAAAAGCAAGAGCAGACAGTGGAATTAGCTGACGAGCTGTTCTAAAACTTACTGTTAGAAATTTGTGTTCTAAGGAAAGAAATATAATATACCAAAATAAGAAAAATGCTGTCACTAAAATGGAGAGGAAGGGGAGAAATGGTAGATATTTTATTATTACTACACAAGACATTTCCTAGGAAAAGAAACATGTTTTCTAAACCCTACTTTACAAATGAGTAAACAGTCATTTATGACAGGATTTAGTAACTTACCTGAGTTACATCAAAACTAGGAAAAGTATCAGTATTGTATCCCAGCTCTCATGACATATGATTCAACAATCTTCAATAGACCATACTATTAAATGTCAGTGAGAAAAGGAAAGAGAGGAAATGTGAATCCAAAATGTCTGCTATCATTATATGATAAGATATGCCTTTTGCAAAGAATTAAACCTAAAGCAAATGAGCCCCATTTCTTAGGTAGACAAGCCAAGTGATACTCAAGCCACTATATTCATTGGCATATCAACATGCCATATTATTCAGTCTGGAAAAGCTACAAGAGGAAAACTGATTTAAATGCCTGGTTAGAGGTCAGTGTTGAGTCATTCTGGCATACCTTTCACTATATGTTCTAATACAAAGTGCTTTGAGAGAGCCTGAAAGTCTGCCAAAAAATTAAAGTGATAAACCTATTTTCAATCTAGCAAGCTGTTAATCAATTTATAGAGCTGACATTCTAGCCAATACAAAACAGCATGCTGAAACTGAGAGGCGAGGATAAGTTCACTCCTCTCCATTTACAAGAATTAGGAAGAAGCAAATTTAAATGAACTGGAATGAAATCAGACATTCAGAAATCAATGAGATACAAAGGAAAAGAGCAAGTCAAGTCAGTCAGGATTTATTTCATTCTTACTATGTGGTAAACACAGGGATATGGACTGGAGATACAAAGAAAGGTGAAAACAAAGAGAGCCTTGACTCTCAAGGAAGTGACAATTTAAAGTGGGAGGCAACATGCAAACAGTTATATACAAATAAAATGTACATGGGACAAATTGAGGGCAATCTCAGAATGCAGGCACTAATATTAAGGAGGTCTGAGTATAGAATTCTTGCAGAAGGGAGGTCTATAGTGGATATGTGAAGGAAGCCAGGGAAGCTAGGGGGCAGAGGGGAGTAGAAAAAGCTTTCCAGGCATTTGGGGACAACTAGTAAAAATGGTCCAAGTCAATATCCCAAGATGAAATGTCATATGAGAGGAACAACAAAGAGGCCAATGTCACTGAATCTTAGAGTACTTAAAAGGGTGTGATGTAAGAAGATTGAAAAGGCAGGAAGGGGCCAGGTTATTAAGGGCTTTGTATACCCAATAGAGAATTTTATATTTGATCCTGAGATGGGGAGTTTACTGAATGGGAGAGAGAGGTTCAAGAGTGGGGATAGTGATAGAATCAGAACTGCATTTTAGGAAGATCAATTTGACACCTAAATGGAAAATGGTTTGGAAGGAAGAAACAAGTGAAACAATGATATGAAGTGATAAGGACCTGCAATCTGGAGGGGAGCAAAAGAGAGAAAGAAGCACAGACAAGAGAAGTTATGAAGCTGGACTAGATAGGACCTGGTAACTGATTTGATATGGAAGGGGAAAGTAAAGTGTTATGGATGACTCCAAAGTTAGGAGCCTGGGGGATTAGAAGGTTAGGGGTACTGTGGGGAATAAGAGGGAAGCTAGGAATAGAAGGAGAATTGGGGAGAGAAATACAAGTCAGATTGGACATGTTGAGTTTCAGGTGCCTACAGGGCATCCAGTTCAAGATGTCTAAAAGGCAACTGAAGACATGAGACTGGAGATTAGGATACGGGTGAATTCACACTGACTTATCTGCATGGAGATGATAACTGAAACCATGGGAGATGAAGAGACTACCAAATGAAATATTACAAAGGAGACAAAGACCTGGGTGAGAAACCTGGAGAACCATTGAAGTTAACATATAGTTAGATTTGAAAAACACTAGCATTTAAAAGGAAAATAAAAACAACTCTGATCTCTGTTTTACATATATGATCAATTTATAATCAATATAATATATTAATACATTTTAATGTATTAATATATTATTTATAGAACTAAGTTTGTTACTACCAAAATTATTCACTTCTCAAAAAAATTTGAGGACAAAGCTCTAATTTAAACCCCTGAAGACCTCAAACACCAGAAAGAACACAGCAGATGCTCAATAAATTATTTTGGCTGTCACTGTTGTCAATGAATAGTCACACAAAGTGTATTAGTCATGTAAAGGTCTGGATGCCCAATCATCCAGGAAAAGTAAAACATTCCCTTGAAAGTCTCAATGCAAGGCCTTAAGGGCATGCCACCACTGTTAGGTGTCCTGATATACAACCCAGAATAAATTAAAAATATGTTAATATGTCCTTATTTCTATCCAGAAATAGACTCTTTCAAGTCTTATAAGTAAAGAAAAATAAAGAACCCAGAAAAGAATTACAAAGAAGAAACTAACATTAAAACATCACCAAACTCAGAATACAATTTCCAATCATGGTCCTAAAGAAAAGAAGAAACTTTCCCTCCTCTTGGGAGAAGAAATGGGAGACTATGAGTGTAGAATGATGATTATATTGTAAAAAAAGAAGTTTGTGCTTAAATTTCTTTATTATAAGAAGAATTTTAATAAGAGTTATATATAGGAAAATGACTAATAAATTTTAAAGTCATGAATTAAAGTTAATGGGAGGAGGCGAAAAGAGAAAGAAGATAAAATATTTCCATTCTTAGGGTACAGGCAACTTAAAGAAATAAGCTATCTTCAAAGAAATAAGCTATACTCTTTCATAGAGAAGTTGGAAATATTTTCACCTTTTGAATGTCCTATAGTTAAAACAGTTTAAAAAAAAAAACACCAGAAAATACTATGTATTTCTTCTATTTGCTTCCCCTTATGAAAGGGAAATGCTTCAAGATGACTAGCTGGAACAAAATGGACTGCTTTGACAAGGCAATGTTAGAAAAGTGCTGGAGAATTTTTCATGATCTATTTCCCAAACTACCTCAGAACAACAACATGGGTCAAGTATGCCATAGAATAGCCAATCCACAGATTATTTTTTTTTTTAACCACTAATGCAACTCTTGACTGCAAGAAGTTACATGATGAAGGTATTGTAATGAAAATATTCAATACAGGTAGGAAATGTTAGAATTAGTATCATTCTGCTCTACCTCCCTCAAAAAGAAAAGAGATTTTGGTGCCTAATACTTTTTTATAAGTCTAAAAGTACTTTAAAAAATTTATTTCCCACATGCTCTACATCAAGTGAACACTTCTATTCTTTGGCTTCTCAAAAGTTTTCCAAGTTTGAAAGCATAAGCACAATGAGCCAAGATTTTTTGTGAAACAAAGAGAACATCTTAGTTATAAAGTAGGAGGGAAAGTACACCATTTGAACACAACTTTTGCTATGGACCTCAAGCTACCCTAAAAATTCAAAAACATATACATTTCGTCTGTAGAAATCTGAATCCTGAAATGCAGTTTTCTTAATTATACAATCACTTAAAAAATACCACAGGAACCAAAATGAAACCTGCAATTTTAAAGTATGCTACTTACTTGGTGCATTCTTCTAAAGACTGTACAAGCATTTGCTGGAAAGAACTTATTTCTTCTAGGTTCCCCATTAAATATAAAATATTTGTTGAGTTTAACCTAATGTCAAGAAAAACACAATTAAAAATGTGTAAGCAATTTTAAAAATGTGCCTCATTCCCATCCAAACACACATAATATTCTTTGTTTTAAAGCATGCTTTAATCCAAGAGTACTAAAATGTAATCCTTCAATGCCACTGTTTAATTATCAGTTTTCCAAAAGAAGAAGAGAGAAGGGAGTAGAAAGGGGGAAAAAAAAGGAGTATATAGGATCACTTAAGTTTTTTAAATCCCTTCTATTAGTGAGAGGAATTAAGAATCTAACTTACTTTTCACTGGACTGTAATGGTCGCAGGTAAGTTGAAAGAATAGTCTGTAGTTCTTTAGAATATTCATTTTCTGTTTCTAAAATATTCTGTAGCACCTAAAATAAAAGATTGATTACTATTAGCTAACTTTCAAAGGATAAAGTGCGCAAGAATTATACACTTTGGAAAAAAATTACAATATTACCATTTTTCAAGTCTTATCTGGGCCACTATAGAGGTGTTAGACATTATTAAATCCCTGTTTCTTGCTTCTGAACCTATTAATTCTTCAACTCTATGTGAGGAACTATGGCTAATTTTTATTTAAATTATCCTACAACATCTGGCTAAAAGGCATTAATGAATAGTGATTCAAAAAATCACAACGATTTCTAAAGTAAGAATAGAAATTGTGGATGGGGGGGTATCATCAGGTAGCATTATTTACTGTGCCTAATAAAACTAGCCATTTAAGAACTAGACTTACAACTACAAGACATTACTTTAACCACAATCCAATTCAACAAACATTTATTATATCTTTCAGATCTATGTCTATAAATTTAAAGTTTAATATGCCATACTAATAGATTTTCAGTAAAATAGTGAATTAGAAAAAAAACATTCTGGAAAGCAATTTGAAATTATGTAAAAGGGCTAAATTAATTATTCCCTTTGATCCAGTATTTCCCCTACTCTGCCTACAGCCCAAAGCAATAACTGATAAAAAGTAAAAGTTCAATATACATTTATGGCAGCATTTTTTGTAGTAGCAGTCAGTCAACAACAGTCATTTATTAAGCATTTCTTATTTGGCCAGCATTGCGTACAGGGATGGAGAGACAAGGAAAGGCAAAGAAGAGAAGATATGGAAACAAGCTCTACAGAAAATAAAGTGGAGATAAATATCTTGTGTTAAAAAACAGCAAGAAGGCCAATGTCCCTGGATCCCAAAGTATGTGGAAGAGAGTAAAATGTAAGAAGACTTGAAAGTGGGAATGAGTCAGGTTATGAAGGGTTTTAAAAACTAAACAGAGGATTTCATACTTTATCCTGAAAAGATAAAGAATCTTTACTGAATAGAGTATGAAATGGACAGACCTCTGCTTGAAAATCAATTTAAAAACTGAATAGATGGTGGATTGGAATGGGTAAAGAACTGAGGTGGGACAGGAGGAAGTTGCACTCTTAAACCCTCAGACTCTTGAGTTTACCCAGGGGCTGATAGTTTGAAACCTGGGTGAAGACAAGCTCCCAGGGAATTAGAATGAGTTTAGTTAGCAACATGTGCCACATCTTCAATGCAGACTGGCCATGGATTCCCGCCTCCCAACTTTGCTTCATGTTTCTTAAAGGAATTTTGGGTTTGTTTGTTTTTTTTTTATTTGTACAACAAAATTTTTCTGTTGAATAAAAATGAGAAATGGAAAAAGAAAAAAGAAAGAGACAAGAAAGGGGTGGGGGAACCGTAGGAAGGAAGACCAACTAAAGGTTATTACAATAGGAGTTCATGTATGGATGATGGCAGGATCAAAAAAAAGAAGAGATGGCCAAAGTATATGAGAGATGTCATGAAGGAAGAAACAAGAGGACTTAACAACTGATTGGATAAGAGAATTCAAGAAAGTGAGAAGTTAAAGCTGATACCCAAGTTGTAAGCCTGGGTGATTGGAAGGATGGTGGTAATAGAGGAATAAGAGTAATTACAAAAGTTATAAGAAAGACAAGAAGGCTTGAAAAATAATAAATTCATTTTGATAAGATGTTTGTGGGACAGCCAGTAGATAGGAAGAGATTGAAGACAACTAAGACACAGTCAGGGTAACAAAAAGGTCATGTACTGGAGAAGACAGGAATGGAATGGGATCACATGTGTACTTAGAGGTGTTTGCCTTGGAAAAGAAAAGACTTCTTCACATCAGACAGGGTTCACGGATGAGAGTGGAAGAAACAAATATGAGTGGTATGAGATAAAGAACAAGGCAAAAGAAGGAGTTTTCTGTGAATGGCTTTAATTTCTTCAGTGATATATGAGGCAAGGCTCTTGGCTAAGAGGATAAGAGAGAGGTAGGATGGAAATGTTTAGGAAAAGCACATGGTGAGTGGAATGGCTAATCATTTAGGGAAGTTTAACAGGATTGATTACCTTGCTATAGTAAGAGTTCAGTTGAAATTTTCAATATAAATATGTAGTAGATTTTGTCAATAGAGTTTCATTATTTTTTCCCAGCTTTGATGAGTGGGAATGATCCAAGATTGAAGCTCAGAAGGACAAAACTAGTAACAAGATAAAGAGGCATGGAATTTAGTGAAAAGAATAGTGTAGCATTAAACTGGTACACCAAGAGTTAAAGAGAGAAAAGAGAAGGTTATTGCCAGCACAGGAGTGATAATCTGGGCAAAAATTGAGATAGAGGAACTCGAGGTCACAGAAAGGACAAAGAGCAAGAGTACAATACAGAAGACAAAAGGAACAGATCAAATGACAACAGCTTATGATAAGATAAATGCAATTTCAGGGTTCATGAATATGAAAAAGTAATATTTAAGGGTAGTGCCAAAATGAAGGCTATAACTTATCTCTGGTGAGGTGGAGGTATAGGTCATGGAAAATGAGTAAGTAAGGGAACTAGGAGGTTAGGGGTATTTGAAGCATGTAATATGTAGCCTGAAGTCTCTGAGTATGAGGATAGGAGCAGCGAAAGAGAAATAAGAGTGTGAGTCAAGTGCTAAAGTTGTTGAGGAATGAAGAATGAACTTACAGAGATAACAGCTAACAGAATCTTGAAAAGATGATAAATATGGATTTAGTAAACCTCAAACAAGGAGAGATTACAGGGTGATAGTAGTAGAGGGAGAGTTTTCAAGTAGCAATGGGGAACAAGGAGAACCTTGTCTTTTAGTTAAAAAATAAACTTCACTGTTTGACATCTAAATGACTTTCACAGGCTTTCCAATTCTTTTACATCCTCTTATATATCCATACTGGCCCATTTGCTACTCTCTTCACATGGTTCTCTTTCCTTTCCCAAGCCCTTGCACTCTGATGTCTAAAATACACTGTCCACCAGATTTCCTGGTTTCTTCAAAATTCAACTTTTAAGCACCATCTTTTCCATGAAGCCTTTGCTGATCATCTTCTGCACCAAGCAGCTAACAACTTCCTTTCTAAAACTACTTTACATTTATTTTGTATATTTTATGTGTACTTGAACATGGTTCCTCACATTTCAGAAAAGAAATTCTATGAAGGTAGAACTTGTGATTGCCTTTTTTCATAGCCCTACTGACCAATAGTAATGAGTACTTTCCTTCTTGGACTCCAGCACAATGTAGTAGAAAGAATACTTTAACCAGAAGTCAGAGAGTTTTCTACCATTAACTAGACATGTCATCTTGAATAAGTTATATTTAGCGTGCTACAGAGAAGTAAGAGATTAAATACAGTAAAGCCTCCGCATCATAGGGAATATGTTCCACCTGGGATGGCTGAAATCTCAAATATAAGCAAACACCTACTAATCCCATATAGAAATGTGGTTTTCTTGTACATAAATACATATAATAAAGTTTAACTGATAAACATACGATAAGATGTCAACACTAAAGTAATGATAAAGTACATCCTATATTATCATATAATACTGTACACTCCTTCAGGGTATATGAGTGTTCAAGGAGAAATAGCACCTCTGGTGTAAGGGCTTACTGAGCCTTTTTCAGGGCTGCTCACCCACCTTTGGTGTCTACCTGGCACTCAACTCTCACCTGTGGCTCCAAGAAGCTGTAGCATGCACAGTAGCCACAGCCTGATAAACCATCCTGGTAGATAGGCTAAACCAGGTTGAGGGTAACTGATGGGCTACATGCACGTTGGTGAGTTAGGAGGGTGTCTTCCACAACATGTGAAGACTTCTCCCAGTAGAATGGGTGGATGAGAACTATTTGTTTTTCGATAGCCAAAAAAGTGGCTCAAGGAAGAACTTGGTCAGACATTGAAGATGCCAAGGTCGTCCATTAACAGTTGTCCTGACTTTTGTCTTGCCATTGGACTTCGATGACTCTGGAAGAGAGAGTGAGGCAGACAACTTCATGCAAATCTCCCTCTCTTAAAACTATTTTTTCCCTATGGTTATAACTGTAGGCAAATGAATCAGTAGATACCAAATTATTGGATATGAGGACCCTACTGTATAACATACTTTTTAGACATAACAAAAACAGACATCTATTTTGCTTGACTATCCATATTTGTTAATTAAGTTTTTGTTTTTTCTTCTCCTTCCTCCCTCAATGTCTCATGAGAGCTAAAATTCCTTCAAGTTCTAACAGTATATAATATGTAGCAATATATGCAATTTTTCCACTGATGCATCAGATGAAGTTTTAATCATCCAAAAAAATTTTATAGGAGGATTTTTCACTTTTCTAAACACACAGGCAAGATTCATGCTTAAGTGTATGTGAAGAAAAATGCATTACTTTAGTAATATATAAAGGATATCAATATCACGTGACTATCAAATGCACATTAACAAGTATTGCCTGGGTTATTCAATTTGCTATTGTTTTTTGTACACTCATTGAGTAGATAGTACAGTCATTTCAGTCATCCATAATTAAATGCAAACTTATAAATATCTAACATGCTGCATGTACTAACTAAAATGAAGACTGAGGTTTGTTTTGCTGGTGACATTGAATACCAGGTTCCCTGATTGGTTTTGTTCATTTAAAGGAATATTAGGGGAGGGAAAAAAAGGGGAGGAGGGATTATGTATAGAACATAAGTATCTGTTCATTTATTTATTGAGAGTCTGAATTCTAATCCTAAGATTATACAATATCTTCCTTCTGAGAAATGCACATAAATGTCAGACTATAATAGTAGTTCTTAAATAGAGTAAGAAACCACGACCTAATGGTGCAATAATTCTCTTTAGTATAAATTGTGATCTAGGTGATTTCTTTCAAAATGCAAAGTGGAAATGTTAGCCAAGTATAAAATCTTGAAAGGGAGTTTAGTTCCTCAACTTACTCATTTTCCATGATATATACCTACACTTCACCTGAGCTACCCACAGACAATATTAAAAGTCTTTTTTCTAATGTTAAAATTAAGATGCATAAAATGAACTAGCTTCTTAACCACAGATAATAGGTGAACATATACATAATGCTAATTAGTAATAGGGAAACTATTAATCAAAAAATTCCCCTCGGAAAAAAAAAAGTTTGATACAAAATTACTTTTTTCTTCACTGGAAAAGTCTTTTCCTATATAATAGTAAATGGATAGAAACATAACTAACTTTTAACACAGCTTTTAAAAGACAATACTTTGTGAACAATAAGAATACACAAAAGCTAAACAGTTCTAATGAGAATGTGTTGTAAAATACAATAATCTTCCACCAATTCCACCAAAAAGAAAAAATACATTATCTTCATTGAGACAATTAAGTCTTAAGTCTAATCACCTGCTACCCTTAAATGTTATTTTAAAATAATTGTTAAAGCAAAGTTACTTGTTTTCTTATCCCAAAACAGAAAAGACATGGTTTCTTTTTAAAAATGCAATAATGTACTTATTGAGTCTTGCCAACGTTCTCCATTTTGCAATTATCTGAAGTCCTTCACAAACCTTCCACACTTCATTTAAGAGAAGTGATTTCTGTCTCTATTCTCATTATTGTGTCTGTGTGCTCTAATAATCACCCCCCCTTTTTTTTTTGCTTTCTGCATGTTCCAGCTACTGCAGGACCCCATGAGGCAGGGGTCGGCAATGTATGGCTCTTTCTGAAGGAGCCATAAAGTCAATTTTTTTTCAGTCACTGTGACAGGAGCACTGTGAGCACTGTACGGCTCTCACAAAATTACATTTTAAAAAATGTGGCTTTATGGTTCTCACAGCCAAAAAGGTTGCCGACCCCTGCCATGAAGCATCACTTGGAGATTACTTCCAGAACTACAAGATAGCAGGCAACCTGACAAGTCTTGAGACCAAATGAAAAGTATGTGCTGAAATGATGGCTTTTAAAAATCCATGCCTGTGATGAATAGAACAGAAAGCTGAGCTCATCCAGTATAAGATTCCTCAAAGTCACAAAGTTTAGAAAATCAAACCTAGTTAACAACATTATGAAACAAAGAGTTCAAGCAATTCCTTAATACAATTCCTAAATTGTCAACTATAAAAGGTTTCATTAACCTACATGACATCATTCATCTAGTAGCCAAACAGAAAGTTAGGTCTTTATTAATTTGAGGAGACCCACGTAATCTATTTTACAAAGTCCCAATAACGGGATATTCTACTCTCCAGTGCAAAACACATTACAGCAGGGCTCAAAAAATTTGCTTCAGATCTGAAAGTCAGGCTTTAAATCTAGGAACCAGATAAAATTTTCAGCTGTCAAGGAAAGGAAAAACATTAAATCATGCAAGAAGATAAAAGTGTTCAATCCGGGTAGAGTCAAATTAAAATCACCACAGTTCAACAAAGGGATTCCAAAAGACCCTACAGAGAAATTCAAAAGCAGAGCTCAGCACTACAATTCTATAACCTACTTAGAAGAAGTATGTTAACATTTTTATCTTGTTCTGGTCCCCCTGACCACATATCATCCCATTCTAGTTGGTATAGTAAGTCTATAAGTAGTTAGTATATAGTAACAATAATAGGAAATAAGATTACAAGGGGAAACTGTGAAATTAAGGGAGTATAACAATTACTTGCAAACTGTTTCATAAAGGGAACATATAAACCTTTAGAAACTGTCTCGTAAAATTAAATATTTAAGTAAATAATGTGTCTGAAGAAATAAATAAGTAAATGAAATGAAAAAATAAATTAAAATATAAATAAGATTAAAAATCATAAACTTCATTAACTTAACTAACTACAGCCATATCCTGGGGCTATGTGCTAAATTAGGGGAAGGGGCTAAGTCTTAATGTAAGAGCTCCATGGCCCTACCATCTAAGATAAGCTCCAAACATGTAGTAACACCAGCAGAACATTATGCTAATAAACTTACTCTAAGGTGATGCTGATCACTTTGAGATGATGAGAATACATTAATGAATTAACTCTAAGATGGCATAGTAAGAATTAATCTGTTCCCTACCATTGAAACCCGTAACTCCTGCCCTACCATGCACTCCTCTATCTCCTTTCTCAACCCAGAGACACCCCCTGCCAGTCAATTATTAATTGAGAACATCAGGACTGAGACTATACACCATTCATAGCCATCCCTACAGCTCAGTAAAGCACAATTAAGTCACTAATAGAAAGCCAAGAGTGAAGAGATGAAACTTATATCCCCTTGAAGAATTTTTTCCTGGGTCACAATCAACAAGTAAACCTGACTGCCAGTGATCCTTTCCCAGGCACTATCCATTCTTTTTCTCTCTCCCTGGAGAGTCTATCAGGTACAATCAGGTACAATTGATTGAAAAGTCTATGTAGCCCCAAAGCTCCACTGTTATTAACTTCAAGTGATATAGTCCAGAGCTAACTTCTTATAAATGAGTAAAATGAAATATACTTTCATACGCTAGGGAGAAGGTCAGAGGCAAAAATGCTAAGTACAACAGATCTGTTATGTGTTGCATTTTTAACAAATCTTTTTCTTAAGCATTACACCAAAGAATTAAAGAAATTGATATATAAAGTCTCAATTAATTTAAATCCAAATATAATATTTAAGTAATCAAAAATATATTTGTTATCAACATGTAGGAACTTGGCCTTGAAAACTAAATTTGTTTCTCTGTTAAAATCCACTTCCATAAATCTTTTCCCCCCCTTTTTGGCCAAGTGAATATACTTCAGCCTCTTCCTTACTCCAAAATCTAAAGATACAAAGTCCTATGACTGAATTTCTAGTCTAATCCTTTCTTTTTTACAGATAAGGAAACTGAAGCCCAGAACTTCTTCCAAAGTCACACAGATGTAAATAGTAGAACTAGGATTTGATTTTACCTCTGCAATATCTCCCACTTCTATTCCTTTTGTGACCAACCTCATTCAACCTAGTTTACAGACTTACTTGGCTTTATTCAATACTCTCTTGTCTCAGTACCACCTTTCCTTCCCTTCAAACTAGACTAACTACTAAATCATCATCATCATCATCGTCATCATCATCATCTTCTTCTTCTTCTTCATAATGAGGAGCTCCAATCATATCAATTGCTTGTTCATTAACCTTTACAGTTTCCAAAGAATGTCCAGAAATCCTGACAAATCAAGGCCTTTCTACAACTGACTCCAAATCCTTTTAAAATCTTATCTCAAGCTATTCCTGAATATAGACCTTATACTTCAGACAGACTACTTGGCATTATATTTCCTCTACGTGCTAAAATTTTATCTATGATCCCATCATTGTGAATCTACAATGTGTCTCTTACATCATCTCCCACCTTCTATTTTTTATTCTATTTATTTATCTACAAAATTTAACTTCCTTATTAGATGGTAAGCTTCCTGAAAGCAAGGCTACATTTCTATCTCTTTTTTTTTTAAAACCCTTAACTTCTGTGTATTGATTGGCTCCTAGGTGGAAGAGTGGTAAGGGGGGGGGGGGGACAATGGGGGTCAAGTGACTTGCCCAGGGCCACACAGCTGGGAAGTGTCTGAGGCCACATTTGAACCTAGGACCTCCTATCTCTAGGCCTGGTTCTCAATCCACTGAGCTACCCAGCTGCCCCCACATTTCTATCTCTATATCAGCAACGGCCCCCTTCCATTGGCACATAATAATCATGCAGTAAATGGTTTTTTAATGTAAGAACCAAGGAACATAAAACTGATGAGACTAGTCAGCTACAAGAGAGATCCAAACAAAGAGATGACTTATTAGTCAATTGCTAATGAGATAAAAATATCTCCTAAGTTCAACAGCAGCAACAAAAATCCCAGTTACTTTCTAAAATTCCATCAGGTAGAAAATTTAAAATAAAAATAAAATAAAATATAACAAAATAAAGCTATATATAATCCCACTTTGACATAATAGAGAAATGGCAAGTTATAAAGAGATTAGAAAATGTAGATAAAATTATAAATATCAAGGTACACTTAGTTCTGGGGAATGAGATACACTGAATCTAATATACAGTATTAATTATCTGGATAGAAATATCTGTAAGGTGAGAAAAGGAAAATACATTCATAGACCTGGCTCTGTGGAGACCTAAAAATCTGCATACAGACTCCAAAAGGAACACACAGCTTCAAGAGAAGAGGGCTGAATGTTATGAATCAATAACAAATGAAGATGAAGAATTAACAACAAAGAATAGTGTCAAGAATAAGGTGAGATCCTATAGAAAAAGTTCTGCAGAGCTACTCCCAAGGGAAAAGATAGGAAGTTCAAGGAAGTCATTGCCAGATAGAAATGTGGAAGGAAAAGAATAGTCACCAGATAGAGACATAAGGGAAGAAAAATAAGGCCAGTAGAGACACATAATAGAGAAGAACCTCTGATGTTGTTTTACGTTATTAAAAAATGTAGAAGAAAAATCCAAACCTATCCTTCCCTAAACATAGACTGTGATACAGACTGAGATGGTAGGGCTCAGGGCAGTACAATAATCTAAAAGTCTATATTGGTCTCTAAGGAAAGTGAAGGCTCATCAGAAAGGAAAAGTCTTGAACTATTTTGCTGTTTCTTTTTTAAATTAATAGCATTTATCCACAAGTGTTCCAGCCCCTCCCCACCCTCCTGGCATCACAGAAGGCATCATCCTGTAGAAAGCCATATTCATACTAATTCTTTCATATTTCCACCTTTTGATTAATTCTCTGGATGCAACATTCATAATTTATTCTTCCAGTATTAATCCTGCAGCTGTGTATAATGTTCTCTTGGTTCTACTCATTTCTCTGTTCATTATCCTGTGTAGTTCTTCCCAATTAAAAAAAAAATGCCTGCTCATCAGTAGTATTCCATCACAATCATATGCCACAATTTGTTTAGCCATTGCTCAACTGATGGGCATCCCTTCAATTCCAATTCTTTGCCACCAAGAGACCTGCTGTAAATATTTTGAACACAGCAATAGTATACACAGTTTTATAACTCTCTGGGTATAATTCCAAATTATTCTCCAAAATGGTTGGATCAGTTCACAGCTCCTCCAACAGTTATTAACGTCCTCATTTTTTCACATCCTCTCCAACACTTGTCATTTTAGCCAATCTGGTGGATGTGAGATATCTCAGAATTGTTTTAGTTTACAATTCTCTAATCTGTGATGATTTAGAGCATTTTTTTTCATACATTTATATATGGCTTTGATTTCTTCATCTGAAAATTGTCTGTTCATATCTTTTGCCCATTTATCATTTGGGAAATACTCGTATTCTTAAAAATTTTGCATAATTCTCTCTATATTTGGATAGAGACCTCTATCCAAGGAAAAGAATTGTTTTGAAGGATAATTCAACAAATTAATGTAGTTAGATGAAAATATTCCTTAAAAAGCTTATCTTTGCTCTAATTTTATGTTCATCAAAGACACTTAAATTGGATTACAACTTTATAACTTTGATGGTATACTAGATAGGTAGTGACAAACTCAAATTAAAACAGATCCCTGGGGATTCCTACTGTCTGCATATTGACAAATTAACACTATCTATGTTTTATTTTTATTTATTTTGCTAAATGATCCCCAATTAAATTTTAATATAGGTCCTATTTGAAACCTTGGTACTAGATAATGCAATTTCAGAAACAATGAAGTCCTAATTTAAGTACTAATAATACACAGCTAAGGCAGAGACAATGATTGCAAAATGTACAAGGTTAAAAGAAGAATCAACATTGAAGGTAGAATGCTCCAGGCTTCCTGCTAGGTCAACCTTAATATTTAATCAATTAACTAATCTTCCTCACAACAGCAGGGAGCAGAGCTGATATCTTAAAGCAGACTCAGGGCTAAGGTCAGCCATATACAGAATGGGCAACACCCCAGAAACCAGATGGTTCCCTTCCTGTTGCCCTAGCATCCAAAAACAGTGCTTTGGAGAATGAAAGGGAGGATGGGAATGATGAAATATGGTATTCCTCTGGCATACATAATTCAATAGTGAAAGACTTTTATAATTTTATTTTGAGAATATAAGGGGCAGCTAGGTAGCTCAGTGGATTAAGAACCAGGCCTAGAGACGGGAGGTCCTAGGTTCAAATTTGGCCTCAAGACACTTCCTAGCTGTGTGACCCTGGGCAAGTCACTTGACCCCCATTGCCCACCCTTACCACTCTTCCACCTAGGAGCAAATACACAGAAGTTAAGGTTTTTTTTTTTTAAAAAAAAGAATATATACCTAAAATCTAGCCTAAGATATTTCCTAGCTATGTGACTGAACAACTTTAACATCAATTGCCTAAACCTTACTGCTCTTCAGCCTTAAAATCTATAATGCGTATCAATTCTAAGTAAGAAGTTATGAGTTTTTGTTTTTGTTTTTTTTGTTTGTTTTTTTGTAAGAATATACTTAGTCTACTTCTGATTCAAGGCAGCTACTAAATTTTGCCTACCAACAAATATCATTTATAAGGTAGAGAAAGTAAAAGAAGCTCACTGGTAATAACACCTTACCTGTCCATAACATTTAGAGGATGAAAACACAAAAAGTGTTTACTTTTATCATAGGAACCATAATATACTAATATGTAGTAGAATATTTAGTAAAAACCTGCACATTAAAATTAGAGTATATACCATTAGGAGGTAAGCTCATAAGGACACAGATTCTGATAAGGTCAAGAGACTTGGGGAAAATTTCCCTATGTCAAGTACCACCAAGTTTTCCCTATATCTTACTCCATTTGTACCACTTGTACAAATATCCATGTTACCTGAAAAAGTTCATAAATGTAAGTTTTATTTTCTCTCTTGTCTAGAGTTTGGAACAACTCCCACAATATCTTTGACCTCTAATGTGAGGAGTCTAGGGTATGCTGTAACCTTTTCTGGAATGATAAAATTCTAATGTTACAGTGCAATAATTCATGAAAGTTATAACTATAGAATTTCAGAATTCCAGAATAAAATGTCATTCTTAAATAAAGATACCAGGAAACCCCCATCAACCAGTGAGCCATCTATTTAGAAACAAAATAGAATGGTGGAACAAGCATTCAACTGAGCCCTAATCCCAGAGCTCTGCTGCTTAGAAAAGCACATTTGGCCCTCATAAAGGTCATTTATGTTCAGGGACTTATCAGGTAGAAGCAACAACTATAAAGACTAAGTTGTGGGTAATGAGACAATGGAAAAAGTAATAGTTGATTAATTAAGCCTTACTTGGAAAATATTCTTAAATTCATTTCCATTCATATGCCACCATATTACCTAAGTACCCAACAATTTTAGCTCAGATTACTGCAATATTAGTCTCCCCTTTTCTGGTCCTTCCTGCTTCTAACTCATTCTGGACAAACTAATCTTCCTAACCCCACTGTTAAGCATTCAATTCAATTTATTTAACCAATATTTAAAGTATCTCACTTGGTGCTAAGCACTAGGGATACAAAAACAGAAATCAAATAGTTGCTTACCATTAAGTAGCTTATATTCTCATGGTAGGATAAAACACATATTGAAATAAATAAATACAAATTCTACACAAAATAATAGTAATAACTAACATTTATATAGGGTTTGCTGCATGCAAGGCATTATATTTTAGCTATAGTTTCATTTGATCCTCACAACAATTCTAGGAGATAAATGATACTGTTATTCTCATTTAACAAATGAAGAAACAGAGGCAGAGGTTAAGTGACTTGCTCAGCTACTGTCTGGGGCTACATTTGAACTCAGATCTTCTTGACTCCAGTCCCAATGTTCTATCCACTGTGCTACCATCATGAAAAGCTTTATGTAGGAGGTGGTGCCTTAACTGCTGTTGTCTTGTCTTGTTTTCAAATAACTTTTACCTCCTGACTTAGTATCAATTCTAAAAAAGAAGAGCAACTAGGCAATGGCAATTAAGTGACTTGCCCAGGGTTACACACAGGATATGTCAGACAGATTTGAACCCAGGTTCTTGGACTTCAGGCCAGATGGTCTATCCTGTGTGCTACCTAGCTGCCCCCTTCACCTCAATTAATTTCCTTATTCAATGTTATAAAATCAAACTATCAAAAGATCACTTTATATATCTAGGGGAAAATTTATCCAAAGGAACAAAGAGGTAAGAATCTCATGAGAAATCATAGTAGGAAAAAAAGTGAGGTTAAAAAAGAGGCTCAGTAGTATCAGATCTCAAACTTAAAATTATATTATTATATAGTAATAATCATTAAAGGGGCAGCTGGGTGGCTCAGTGGATTGAGAGCCAGGCCTAGAGACTGGAGGTCCTAGGTTCAAGTCCGGCCTCGGACACTTCCAGCTGTGTGACCTTGGGCAAGTCACTTGACCCCTATTGCCCACCCTTACCACTCCTGGGCCAAGGACAGTCCCTATCCCGGATGAAAAAGGAGGAGGGTTGGGCGTGGGGCTAGCAACCCCACCCTGTAAAAACTACATCTGCTAAAGAAACTGCAACCTAAAGTAGGGGCAGCTGGGCTAGCTCAGCTGATTGAGAGCCAGGCCTAGAGACGAAAAAGGTCCTAGGTTCAAACCCGGGCTCAGACACTTCCCAGCTGGGTGACCCATTGCCTACTGGTTGTGGCCCTATGCTCCTAGAATGGAGTCCCAGGATAAAAAAAAAATAATAATCATTAAAAACAATTTGCTATTGGGGGGGTGGAGATGGGAAAGTTAGGTGGCTCAGTGGATTGAGAGCCAGGCCTAGTGAAGACAAGAAGTCCTGAGTTCAAATCCAACCTCAAATCTAATCTAATCTAAACTTCCTAACTGTGTTACCCTGGGCAAGTCACTTAACCCCAATTGCCTAGCCTTTACTACTCACTCTTCTGCTTTGGAACCAACACACAGTATTGATTCTAAGATGGAAGATAAAGATTTAAATAACAATAATAATAAATGTTGTATGGGATAAAAAAAGATTAATCAGTGGAACAGATAAAGTATAAAAATACCAATGTAAAATATAAAGTATCTTAGTGTTCAATAAACCCAAATTTCCTAGTTACTGAAATAAAAACTCACTATTCAATAAAAACTGCTGGAAAAGCAGAATTAGAATTAGAATTAGAATTCCTTGAGGGGAGAGACTATTTACTTTTTGTATTTGTATCCCCATAGCTTAGAACTGTGTCTGGCACACAGAAAGCACTCAAAAACATTTTTTCATTGATGCATACTTCATACATCTGCCAAAGTAGTCTTCTTTAAATATAAATCTAATCTCACTTTCCATTTCCCCCTACTCAGGTAGCTTCTTTTTGCCTCTAAGATAAAAAGCATATTCCTCTGTTTAGTTTTTAAAACCTGCCACCAGCTAGTCCCAACCTATATTTTCCTCATTGTATATGACTGTTTCTCATCCTCTGGGACCCAAAGGAGCTTTCTCTCCATTCCTCACACATGACATCTCCAGCATCTATGCCCTTGTACTAAAATGCCCTCCCTCCTTACTTCAACTCAGAGAATCCCTCTCTTTAAGACATACTTCAAGCAATACATTCCACCTGAAATTTCTCCTGATGCCTCAACTGCTAATGCCTTTCTTCCATAATATCTTATATTCATTTGTGCTTATTCACTTTATATTTATTCTTTTCTTATTTGTATCCCTGGCACTTGGGGCAATGTTTGAGGTACAGTAAGAATTTAATAAACACTTGTTGATTGACTCCATGAGTACAAATCTAGACAACTAGAAGATAGCACTCCTTTCAATAGAAATAGGTAAATATGATAAAGGGGATTGGAAAAGAGAAAATATGACAAGTGTTCCAGTTCACTATTCCACTGATTCCATGAAGCTTTCTCTAACAATTTCAAGTCACAAACTTTCTCCTTCTCAATATGACTCTTAAAGTCTGTACTATATATACTGGCGCCACTACTTTGTATTGTGCTTAGGTCAAGTATGTAAACCTTGTCTCTCACTAATATTAGAAATTCTCTGAGGGCCAGGAACTATCTATCACATAGTTATAACCACAAATCTTTTAGATTGAAGGCCCATCAAGAGATCACATGTTCTTATCCTTTAAAGAGGTCCAGTATTATCTCCAATTCACAAATGAGCCACCAAGGGCAAAAGAGATTACATGACTTGCTAAACTCATGCAGCTAGTAGAAAAAACAAAAAACTGTATCTTGCACCTTAGCATGAGGTAAGCTTCTCCACTGTCCTGATTAGTCCTGTACCAGCTAAAGACAGTATTGGCTACATAGGAAGTACACAGCATTTATTGAAATGATTCAAAAAAGGGTACCACTTCAATTATGTACTCAATCGATGAGGGAACAGATGTACAAAAATATTTCAGTATGTATCACCTCATCTCTGAACACTAAAGAAAACTATCTAGAAACCAATATACTTCATAAAAGCATATTGGCCTGGTGGCCTGATGGCCTGGTGGCATCAGAAAAGAAAACAGGAATAAATATACATTGAAATCCACTAAATTTATGCTTTTGCCATGTTCACTGAAACAATAGGAAGAAAAATATTTTTGTATAGTCAGATTCTAATAACTCAGAAACCAGAAAATACTACACAGGGGAAGAAAATAGTGGAATAATAGTGGTGGCAGTAATCACACTGGTTTAATTCTAGCAAATTTGAGGTTTCTGGCTACATGCAAGAACTTGTAACTAAAACTTTCAAGTTCTAGTCATACTACTGATGACTATCTCAGAGTATAAGTTGATACAATATATAGCTTAAATGGATTTTGTATATAAATCTTACAATTTGTCATAGAGTTCTGCCACTATTATCAGTGGTGGTCAATCACCCCTCCTGCCTTTTGCTACAGAATTAGTTACTAATAGAGAAAAATTCATATAACTGCACTTTTATCAATTACAATTGTTGAAAGCAGCTTTGGGGCAATGGAGAAAACTGAAATTTCATATCATATACATATGTAAATAAGTGTGTAAACACATACAGTCATACTCATGCTCTTAAGACCTGGTTTAAGTCTGTGATTCCATTAGAATAGGGAATCAGAAGTACACAAGCTCCCTCTACCAAAGCAGATGGTAGTGCAACTTGTAGTCCTGGATGCCTAGGTTATTAAGAGGTCAAACAATTTGCCTAAAGTCAGAGTCAGGACTTCCTGATTGAAAGGCTGGCTATTTATTTACTACATCATGCTGCCCATTACCTATATCCAAACCTGATGTAAGAGTGAAAAAGGATCTGATACAAGTAATGCTAGTGTAAAGAAATCAACTTAAAACTTGTAAGAGAAAAAAATTTTTGATGTGTTTTTTAAAACCAAGGTAGTGACATGTTAGACAACAGTTCTTATCTACCAAGAGCTAGAGCTGTAGGAAGTGTTGAATAGTGGCTTTGGAGTAAAAATATTCAGAAAATCTGGGCCTCACCATGACTAAATTAGACTAGTCACTTACCCCTTCTGAGCCTTATTTTCCTCATCTGTAAAATGGGAAGGTAAGATTAGATTATCTCTAATTTTTTGCAATGTTATACTATTAGTTGGGATTATATTTGTTTAAACTCCAGGGAATGGAAAGGTAGCAAAGGTTCCATGCTTGTACACAATTTCTAACCATAAATAAGTCAGTTTAATCAATTCCCTTTAAGGATCCCTATAGCAATGATCATCTATCTAAATCATTTGACAATTACTCAAGCATATTTCTTATACTATTCCCTTGAACTGATCCTCAAATGTTTTATTGTTATTTAAATTGTGATGTGTATATATCTTGTCTGTAGTTCCATGTATGCTCCTTAAGAACAAAGAGCATTTCTGCATATAAGCTCAATCAAAGGAGTTTAAACAGAAAGCTAACTTAAAGACCACAGAATTCAAAAACCCTGGGAAAAAATGAGATCTAAAAACTGAGTAAACTGAATCATAGATAAAGTGCTTTGCCCAATGTCACAAAGGCAGCCAATGAACAGTAGGGGCAGAAGAGGAATAAAGGGTTTCAGACTACAAATTCAGGACTCTTCTTATCCTGAACCTTTCCAGGATTTCCTAAAAAAGTAAGAGAATTACCAAGACAATTATATTTCTTAGGAGTTTTTGGCAATAAGTACAAAATACTGAGACTTAGTCTTTCATCTTTTAACAAAAATTTTCCAATGCCAGCCATATAATCATCTCCTCCCTACAGGGCCCTGCATCCTACTAGTAGTACCCATTGGTCCTAACAAAGTATTAAGTACCTATGTGCTAGGTACCGTGGGAGGCAATGAGGATACAGATAAACTATGTGCCCACATGGTGTTCTGCCCTAGGACTGTAGATATAAAAAGAAAGTCAGGCCTTCAAACAATTAAATATTTATGAAGCACCTACTGTTTGCCAAGCAGTGGGTAAAATGAAGGAGATACAAGTGTGAGGATATGGGTATGGGTATGTACATGCACACACATACACATACAGCATAAATATAAAACTAATGTAAATACAGACAAAGTAAATACAAAGGAGTCTGGGAAGGAAGGCATTGGCAATTGGGGACATCATAAAGGGTTAATTCAGAGATAGTGTTAATCTGCATCTTAAAGGAAGAGAGGGGCTCTATGAAATAGAAATAAGGAGGGAGTGCAAGTGTGATATGGATTCTATGTATGGCCAATCCAAACGCAAGGAGGTAAAAGATGAACTGCTGTACATGAGAAGCAGAGAAAAGACTAGTTTGACCAAATCACAGATTGTGGGGGGGCCCAATATGAATGGAAAGATACACTGGGGCCAGGATGTGTTGAGCTTTAAAAGTTAAACAGAGTTTATATTATTTCCTAGAAATAATAGGAAGCAAATTGGAGTTGAATGAGTAGGAGTCACAAGATCAGATCCACATTTAAAGCAAAATACTTTAGCTACCAAGTGTCGAATGGACTGGGGTAGGGAGAGATTGAGTCATATAGACTACCAAGGAGGCTGTTGCAATAATGTAAGTGACAGTTGGTGAGGGTCTAAACTAGGGTAGTAGCTACGTGAGTAGAAAGAAAGAGACACACACAAGATATTATGGATAGAAAAATAGCACAACATGGCAATTGTCTGGATACGTGGAGTAAGAGGGAATAAAGAGTCAAGGACAAAGCCACGGCTTTAAATCTGAGAATAGAAGGAATATGCCTTTGACAGAAATATGGAAGTTCCAGAAAAGGAGAGGATTTAGGGGAAAGATGAGTTCAGTTTTAGGGATGCTGAGTTTAAGATATCTGTAGGATGTCTGGTTTGAACTGTTCTAGAGGCAAGCAGTGATGTAGGACTGACACTCCAAGGAGGGAATGAGGTGGGGTAGGTACTATCTGGGAGTAATTTGCCTAAAAATAATCATTACACCCATGGAAGCTAAAGAGGTTACTAAAAAAAAGTATACAGAGAGATGAAGGCCAACAACAGAATTTCTCTTAGAAACCTCTGGTCAGATCTGGGAAGAGATCTCAGAGCTTGCATTCCTTTGTAAGAATTAATCAGAGCTACCAACTAAAGCTAAAAAAAGTAGCCTGGAAGAAGACAGGTCTCCACTTTTCCTGCAAAGTCACCCACAATCTGAGAAATCTTAGGACAGTGGAGAAGCCCCAAGAAGGAAAGGCTGAAGAATAGAAGCCATCAGAAGCAGCTCTGCACAATCCTAAATTATCAAATAGAATAATTCTGAAGGAAATAGATGACATCAAGGCCCACAATCCAGAACTGGGAGTAACGATGAGCTTATTACTTACTTATATGCCTCCTTCCTATACTTTTGTAACATTGTGTCTCTGCTGCCCCAGGTACACTGTTTATATTGATAAGAAGGTTTATTCCAGGTTTATAAATGGAATGGAATTTTATGTTACAATTATTCCTTTTCCACATTCTGTTTAGCAAATGTTTCTGATTAAGATTTAATGGACTTCTGAGTTAAGATAGCTGCAGAGTAGAAGCAGGGCGTTTTACTCTCCTCACCAACCCATAAAGCATACATCCAAAGGACAAAAAACAAAACAAACAAACAAACAAACAAAAAAAAAACACAAATCCAGATGAAAGAAAGGACCGTAAAATAGGGTTCAGTATAGAAAGTACGTGGGATTTGGGTACTTCCACGCTATAAGGGGGTGAAATAGTTCCCATCAAAATTCGAGCTGATCAACCCTCTCCCACCACACCCACAGTACCAGAGTAAGAGGCTACGCACCAGAGTTAGAGCAAGCAGGGGCGCAAAATCTAGCTCCTTGACAGCTAACTGGCACCACTAGGAGCTTGCCCCTGAGAGCAGCAAGACTTGAGACCCCAGGAGGCTAGAGAGAGCAGACCTTGGGTGAGGGAGTAGGGCCAAGAGAGGTAGCAGACAGTGGAAACAGCTCAGCTAGCTGTGACTCAGGGGAAAACTTCAGGTAAAGGAGCCAGTGTGAGCCAATTTCTGGGCTCTGAGCAACCGACTAGAACCAAAGGGGCTTGACCCTGAAAAGAACTTGAGCAGTGACCCCAGGATGCTGGGGAGCCCAGACCTTGGGTGCAGGAGTGAGGCTGAGAGAGGCTACGGACAGCAGAGGCCTAGCAGACAGTGGAAGCCAGGAGACTCGCAAAGTAGCCTCAGGAAAAAATTGTTCCTTACCTCCATACAAAGAAAATCGGCCTACCTTACTCAGACTTCTGGCTGATAAAGCATATGATACCAAGCAAGGCCCATTAAATAACGAACAAAAAGACCAAAAAAAAGCTCTAACACTTCATAATTTCTGCAAAGAAAAAACCCAGAAAACAGAGGAGGGCAAACAACTAAAGACATCCAAACCTTCCTTAAAGAATGAAAATGGGCCACAAGTTCTTGAAGAGTTCAAATCTGAGACAATGATGAAGGCGGAAGAGATCAGGCAAGAAAAGAACAGTTTAAAAGGCAGAATTTTACAATTAGAAATTAAGGTTCAGAAATAAAATGAAATGATAAGTAAATTGAAGACCAGAAATGACCAGCTAAAAGCCATGAAGAACCAGATAGACGAGATTGAAAAGTAAAACCAAAAGATTATAGCTGAAAACCAGTCTTTAGAGGCTAGAATTGGGCAAGTAGAAGCCAATGATCTCACAAGACAGCAAGAATTAATAAAGCAAAGTCAAAAGACTGACAAAATAGAAGGAAACATAAACTATCTCAATGAGAAGAAAATAGATCAAGAAAACAGGTATAGAAGAGACAACTTGAGAATTACTGGTCTTCCAGAAAAATCAGAGACAAATAGAATCCTAGATATCATATTACAAGAAATTATCCAAGAAAACTGTCCTAATATCCTTGAACAAGAAGGCAAAATAGACTTTGAAAGAGCCCATAGAACACCCTCTACACTAAATCCTCAGAAGACAACCCTCAGGAAAGTAATAGCCAAATTCAAAAGCTTCCAAGTTAAGGTGAAAATATTACAAGAAGCCAGAAAGAGACAATTCAGATACCAAGGAACACCAATCAGGATTACACAGGATCTGGCAGCCTCCACACTACAAGACTGCTGCAAGGCTTCGAAAATGATATTCAGAAAGGCAACAGAATTGGGTCTACAACCAAGGATCACCTACCCTTCAAAAGTGACTATATACTTCCAGGGGAAAATTATAGGCATTCAACAACAACAACAACAACAACAACAACAACAACAACAACAACAACAACAACAACAACAACAACAAAAAGATTTCCAAGTATTTGCACAGAAAAGACCAGGACTAAATGGAAAGTGTGATATCCAACCACAAAAACCAAGAGAAACATTAAACGGTAAATAAGAAAGAGAAGGGAAAGAAAGAAAACTCTCATCTTTAAATTGCCTTCTTCAAATGCTTCAATAAGATCAAATTATTTGTATTCCTATATGGAGAAATATTATGTGTAATACTAAAAAATTGTTCTCACTATTACAGTAATTAGAAGAATTAGTCATAAGGAGAGGTTGCAGTACTAAATGGTCTAAGATGAAATTGGGGGGAAAAGTGTGGGGGTGGGTGGGAATAGAAGATGGCATCAAGAGTGACTTGAGGGAATAAGAAAACTAAGATAATCTATAACACACAAAGAGGGCATGGGAAGGGGAGGGGATGAATGTTATTATAAGAAGGAGAGGAAGAGAGCATTAATAGGAAATACTTAAACCTTACTCTGAATTAATTCTCTGGAATTAATTAATCTGGAATTAATTCTAAAAGGGAAGAGTAACTAGATCCATTGGGATATCAAATTCTATCTAAGCCTACAGATAAAGTCAGAAGGGATAAACCAAGGGGGACAGTGGAGTGAGGAGTTCATAAAAGGAGGGCAAGAAAGGGGAGAAGGAATTCATTAGGCCTTAAAAAATAATAAGAGGGAAAGGAAAGGGTAGCAAACCAAAGGAGCTCCAAGGGGGACTGATTTAAAACAAACCACTGGCTTAAAAGGAAATAGCGTAAAAAGAAGGACTAGAAATAGGAGAGGATACCAAAATGTTAGGGAATACACAGCTGATAATTATAACCCTGAATGTGAATGGGATATATTCCCTTATAAAACAGAAGCAAATAGCAGAGTGGATTAGAAAACAACATCCTAACATATGTTGTCTACAAGAAACACACATGAGGCAAGTGGACAGATACAGGGTTAAGTTCAATGCTGAAACAAAATCTTTTGGGTTTCAACTGAGAAAAAGAAGGCAGGAGTGGCAATAATGATTTCTGATAAAGCCAAAGTAAAAATAGATCTGATTAAAAGAGATAGGGAAGGTAATTACATCCTGATTAAAGGCAGTATAGATAATAAGGAAATAACAGCACTCAACATGTATGCACCAAATGGTATAGCATCCAAATTTCTAGAGGAGAAACTGGCAGAGCTCAAGGAGGAAATAGATAGTAAAACTATACTAGTGGGAGATCTAAATATTCCTCCATCAGATCTAGATAAATCAAAGCAAAAAATAAATAAGAAAGAGATAAGAGAGGTGAATGAAATCCTAGAAAAATTAAATTTAATAGGTATGTGAAGAAAAATAAATAGGGACGAAAAGGAATATACCTTCTTTTCAGCTGTACATGGTACATTCACAAAGATTGACCATGTACTAGGGCACAGAAACATGGCAAACAAATGCAAAAAAGAAGAAATAATAAATGTAACCTTTTCAGATCATAATGGAATAAAAATAATAATCAATAAGGGCACATGGACAGGCAAATCAAAAACTAACTAGAAATTAAATAAAATGATTTTCCAAAATCAGATAGTTAAAGAAGAAATCATAGAAACAATTAATAATTTCATTGAAAAGATTGACAATGATGAGACATCCTACCAAAATCTGTGGGGATGCAGCTAAAGCAGTACTTGGGGAAATTTATATCATTAAGTGCATATATTAACAAATTAGAGAGGGCAAAGATCAATGAACTCAGCATACAAATCAAAAAACTAGAAAGGGAAGAAATTAAAAATTACCAGTTAAAAACTAAATTAGAGATTGTAAAAATCAAAGGAGAAATCAATAAAATTGAAAGTAAAAGAATTATTGAATTAATAAATAAGACTAGAAGCTGGTACTTTGAAAAAATAAATAAAATTGACAAAGTACTGATCAATCTAATTTAAAAAAGGAAAGAAGAAAACCAAATTACCAGTATCAAAGATGAAAAGGGAAACCTCAACCTCTAATAAAGAGGAAATCAAGGCAATCATTAAAAACCATTTTGCCCAATTATATGGCAATAAATATACCAATCTAGGTGATATGGATGAATATTTACAAAAATGTAAATTGCCTAGATTAACAGCAGAAGAAATAGAATACCTAAATAATCCCATATCAGAAAAAGAAATTGAACAAGCCATGGAAGAACTCCCTAAGAAAAAATCCCCATGACAAGATGGATTCACAAGTGAATTCTATCAAACCTTCAAAGAACAATTAATTCCAATACTATACAAACTATTTGACACAATAAGCAAAAAAGGAGTTCTACCAAACTCCTTTTATGACACAAATTTGGTACTGATCCCAAAGCCAAGTAGAACAAAAACAGAGAAAGAACACTACAGACCAATCTCCCTAATGAACATTGATGCAAAAATCTTAAATAGAATACTAGCAAAAAAGACTCCAGCAAGTGATCAAGAGGGTTATTCATCATGTGGGTGGGATTTCTACCAGGAATGCAAGGATGGTTCAACATTAGGAAAACCATCCACATAATTGACCACATCAACAAGCAAACCAACAAAAACCACATGATTATCTCGATAAATGCTGAAAAAGCCTTTTGACAAAATACAACACCCATTCCTACTGAAAACACTAGAAAGTTTAGTAATAGAAGGGCCTTTCCTAAAAATAATAAATGGTATATATGTAAAACCATCAACAAACAAACATCATCTGCAATGGGGATACATTAGAAGCATTCCCAATAAGATCAGGAGTGAAACAAGGATGCCCATTGTCACTTCTATTATTTAAAATTGTACTGGAAACACTAGGAGTAACAATTAGAGAAGAAAAAGAAACTGAAGGTATTAAAATGGGTAATGAGGAGATCAAGCTATCACACTTTGTAGATCCTAGAGAATCAACTAAAAAGTTAGTGTAAATAACAACTTTAGCAAAGCTGTAGGATACAAAATAAATGCACATAAATCATCAGCATATATACATATATCCAACACATTGCAGCAGGAAGAGTTAGAAAGAGAAATTCAATTTAAAATCACCCTATACCAGGGGTCGGCAACCTTTTTGGCCATGAGAGCCATAAATGCCACATTTTTTTAAATGTAATTTCCTGAGAGCTATACAGTGTTGACAGTGTGAGCTCCTGTAACAGAGCTGAAAAAAAACTTACTTTATGGCTCCTGCAGAAAGAGCCATATGTTGCCGACCCCTGCCCTAGACAATATAAAATACTTAGGAATCTATCTGTCAAGACAAACACAGGAATTATATATATGAACACAACTACAAAACCCTTTCCACACAATTAAAACTAGATATAAACAACTGGAAAAACATTGAGTGCTCATGTGTAGGATGAGCTAACATAAAAAAAAAAAATGACCATCCTACCCAAATTAATTTACCTATTTAGTGATATACCTATCAAACTACCAAAAAACTTTTTTACTGAATTAGAAAAAACTATAACAAAGTTCATTTGGAAGAACAAAAGATCAAGAATATCAAAGGAAACAATTTAAAAAATATATGAAGGAAGGTAGCCTAGCAATACCAGATCTTAAACTGTACTATAAAGCAATAGTAATCAAAAAAATATGTTACTGGTGAAGAGACAGAAGGGAGAATCAGTGGAATAGCCTAGGGGTAAGGAAGTTCAGCAAGACAGTCTTTGATAAGCCCAAAGAACCCAGCTTTTGGGACAAAAACCCACTATTTGACAAAAACTGCTGGGAAAATTGGAAAACAATATGAGAGAGATTGGGCCTAGATCAACATCTCACACCCTATACCAAGATAAACTCAGAATGGGTGAATGACTTGAATATAAAAAAGGAAACTATAAGTAAATTATTTGAGCACAGAATAGTATACTTGTCAGATCTATAGAAAAGTAAAAATTTTTAAACCAAGCAAGAGTTAGAAAAAAAAAATCACAAAATGTAAAATAAATAATTTTGACTACATTAAACTAAAAAGGTTTTGTACAAACAAAACCAATGCTTCCAAAATCAGAAGGGAAGCAAAAAATTGGTAAAAAAAATCTTTTTAACAAAAAACTCAGACAAAGGCCTAATTACTCAAATATACAAGGAGCTAAATCAATTGTACAAAAAATCAAGCCATCCTCTAATCAATAAATGGGCAAGGGACATGAATAGGCAATTCTCAGATAAAGAAATCAAAACTATCAATAAGCACATGAGAAAGTGTTCTAAATCTCTAATAATTAGAGAAATGCAAATCAAAACAACTTTGAGGTATCAACTCATACCTAGCAGATTGGCTAATATGATAACAGGGGAGAGAAATGAATGTTGGAGGGGATGTGGCAAAATTGGGGCATTAATGCATTGCTGGTGGAGTTGTGAAATGATCCAACCATTCTGGATGGCAACTTGGAACTATGCTCAAAGGGCTTTAAAAGACTATCTGCCTTTTGATCCACCCTTAGCACTGCTTGGATTATACCCTAAAGAGATCATAAGGAAAAAGACTTGTACAAAAATCTTTATAGCCGTGCTCTTTGTGGTGACAAAAAATTGGAAAATGAGAGAATGTCCTTTGATTGGGGAATGGCTGAACAAATTGTGGTATCTGTTGGTGATGGAATACTATTGTGTTCAAAGGAATAAAGAACTGGAGGAATTCCATGTGAACTGGAATGACCTCCAGGAATTGATGCAGAGTATATGGAGCAGATCCAGGAAAACATTGTACACAAAGATTGATACACTGTGGTACAATCAAACAAAACGGACTTCTCTACTATCAGCAATGCAAGAATACAGAGCAATGCTGAGGGATTTATTAGAAAGAAAACTAGCCACATTCAGAGGAACAACTGTGGGAGGAGAAACACAGAAGAAAAACAACTGCTTGAACATATTATTATTTATTATTGATATTATTCAGGATGTAGACACAATGAAAATTCTAGTCCAACTATCAATAATATGGAATTAGGTCTTGATCAATGATACATGTAAAACCCAATGGAATTGTGCGTTGGCTAAAGGGGTTGGGGGAATTTGGGGGAGAGGGAAAGAACATGAAATATGTAACTATGGGAAAATATTCAAAATTAAAATTAAAATTAATAAAAATAAATAAAGTAGTTTTAAAAAGAGTTAATGTTTTCATCTTGCCTGATTTATAAAATAATAAGCACAATAGGAGTACTAGATATATATTTTCCCTTACCAGGGTTTGTTCTACAACTCAGAATGATTTGTAGCAACACAGTCATATCCTGTGGGAATCCCCAAATCTGTCACTGAGACTTTGGGCAAAGTAGTCATCTTAGAATGAGAAAATAGGGGGATAGTGTCACAACCCAGTACTATACCAATAACCTGTCTTTTCCTGACTATTTCACTTTTCTGATGCTATTCAGTGCTAACATGCTTAGTGTTTCAAAAATCTTTTTTTTTTTTTAATTTCCTGGAATGAAGTGTTCAAAACACAGATGTAAAGGTGAATAATCTGTATATGTCTATGGCTTCTTTTATTTAGTAGTCCCAAATCTTATTTACCAAGATTTTTTTTGGTATTACCTCTTATGCTCAGTTTCATAATGAAGTCACTAGACATCAACATATATTTTTACTTGACTGAGGATCTTGTCAAGTTCTTTATAAAATTTTTCAGCTACTATATTATTTGAAAAAGCTATTTTGGGTGTAATTATCTTCACTGTGGTCTTTTTACTGAAGTTCATCCCAAACACTACAAGGTAAGATTAAGTGTTCCATTAAGTAGAATTGTGCATACCTTTTGGGCACAAAATGAAACAATTTTACCATGTCCTTTCTTGTCTCTCTAAGGGGTGCCTATGAATTATTTTCCATTTAACCATTAGTAACTTCTTTTTTAGTTGAGACTGTCAATATGAATATGATTTACTTTCTTCATTAACATATAAAGTTATTGATCATTGAACACAAATCTCACACTTCAAAAATGTATAAATACACAAAGGATCTATGATATTGTGGGAGTGAATTCTTGGTGTAAGAAGTTCTTCCACCTAACATGGATAACAATTTATCTATCATTTAGCAGCTAGGTCTAAGGGAATTAGTTATCAGAGACATAAAATAGGTTTAATTGACTTGTTTCCGGTTATACAAATAGTGTAAAAAATAGGATTTGGATCTAAATCTTCCCAGCTCAGTCCATCATTCCATTTACAATGGCATACTATGCCAACAATTAGAGTGTCAATAGCCAAATTTATACTTAGAGACTGCCCAAGAAGTGTATGATTCTTAGAAGCCTTTTTCATTACTCTTGCCTTCAAACTGGAACTGGATTGTGAAGGAATGAGGGCTACATTTAATTCTAATCAGCTGAATGGGTTATAATGCCCAAAGAATTAACCTAGTCACCAAAGACCCAGTGGTAAGCCTCTATACCAGGGGTCGGCATCATATGGCTCTCGAGCCATTTCTGCCTCTTTTGAGGGCCAGATATGGCTCTTTCTGCAGGAGCCATAAAGTCAATTTTTTTTCAGGCACTGTTACAGGAGCGCACACTGTGAGCACTGTACGGCTCTCACGAAATTACATTTTAAAAAATGTGGCATTTATGGCTCTCATGGCCAAAAAGTTGCCGACCCCTGGTCTATACCCTTAGCTTAATGGTGCTTCGGATAGAGCAGTTTGTAACTGCAACTGTACATGAAATCTCTTTCCTTTGATAAAATCTACCTAGATTCACTTAATTATTCATACTCCATGCCACCATCATGATGATCTGGTAGAATTCTAAGGACTCTGATGTGTACTATTTTCGATTTATGATTTTATTTTTAAAAAAGAAAATAGGTTTATGTTTCTACAAAAATTCTTTCTCAATTTAAAGACAAATTGGTTTTTTAGACATACATTCTACAGACTTTACCTATTTTTAAAAAGAAGAGTAAATCAAATTATTGATTTTTTCCCTTCTCTTTAACAACATCAAAAATCTGAAAATACTCACCTGACAAGAATTAAACATCAGACAGATTCATTAGGCAAAATCAGTTCTAGCCCATGTTTTAATTTATAGCATCAATTTTATCGTTTTTCAAATTAAGAATTTGAAAAGTGAAAAAATGAAATGTCAATGCATCATTTATGCATAGTTTTTTATGGAAGGAGAGTAAAGACACACAAAGAAATGAAATGGCAACCATTCCATCATAACTTTTTCCGAATTCTTTGGGATGTCAACACATTTGTTTAATTTTCAAAATAAATGTCACATCCAATTTCATCTATATTTTTTGCTTTATTCTCCAACTTTAAATTTTTCTTACCAGAATATCAAATGTATGTATGTATGCATGTATGTATGTATGTATATGTGTCTGTGTGTATATATACATATGTATATGTATATATACACACACAAAAAAAACCCTCAGAGTTTCTTTCTAAATTATTTCTAATAAATTCTCAAGGTGCTGCAAACTGTTACCAGTTAGCTGTCAAATATAGTAAAGACACTAGTTAAGAACTGATATTTTAGAAAGCTAGTGTCCAAGTCTTTTGTTTCAATTATAAGTGAAAGAGGTATTTTGGGAACCATGAAAAGCAAACTATTTTAAGACATAAAATAGCCCAGAGATAAGATGGCTTGTAAACAATATGATCCACCCTAAATATAAGTATATTTTCATATTTTAGTTTTGAACATATTAAAAAATCTTTAAATGGATAGTATACTCACCACATTGTAATAGCTTTTGTTAATTGCAGATGTATCAAATCCTTTAGGAGGGCTCTTCAAGGCTCCTGACTTGGGGGACACTGGCTTTTCTGAAATAACAATTGGATGCAATTTTATTGCACAATATTAAATATCATCCTTACTTTTCCTACTATGAGCACAATGGTGGAATAAAACAACACTTCAATAATACAGAAGTTACTGACCTAACAACCATAGCCATTCAGAATATAATCATTAAACAAAAAAATCAGCAAAATATCCTATTAGATATTATACCATATTAGATTTGGGTATTATTTAACATTTTTCAAAGGACTCTTTGTGTAGCCCAAGCATCCTTGTAAAGGGAGGCCATGTTAAAGAGTAGAAAGAACTGAATTTGAAATTACATGTACTGAGTTCAAATCCAGGCTTCTTTCCCAATTACATGTGTTCTAAGTCTAGTCCCTGAACCTTTCTGGAACTGTTCAATGATTGAAATGAAAGGGCTGGACTTCCAGATCTAAATCTAGGACCCTATGAATATTGCAGAACCAGAAGGTGGTCATTAATATATACTGAATAGATTCTCTATAAATTAATTCCCTATGAAAAGATGTGAATAGGCAAGGACAGGATGAGAAGACATGGGTAGATAGTAAACTTCATTACTGGAGGGAATATATACATATTAATAAGATCACAAGCCTCCTGAAGTAGCAGTGAAAAAAGGTGATGAACAAGATCAACTATTTTTCCAGTCCCCATTAATTCTCAACGAAAGGCCAACCACCTAATAATTTTAGGAATGAACAGTGCTCCCAAGTTCTTTTCTCACACACACACACACACACACACACACACACACACACACACACACACACACACACACACACACACACACCACTCCTCCCCTACCAACATCCACAATTCAAAAGGGCACACAAATCAACCAATAGGGTGCCCTCAGGGACTCTCCCTTCTTAGTCACTGCCAGCACATCCCAGCCATTGCCCTTTCCCCTGAGTCCTGTCACAACAAGTAGCAAACCTCAACTCATCAGCCTTTGAAAAAGAGAAAAGGAGAAGGGAAACAAATAAGAGGGAAGAACAATGTTTCCCTTTTGGTTGGCAGAAATTGCTAATTTAGGAAACAAAGCTACAGAAATTCTCTTGAAAATATAGGCTCTACAATCCCTAATCACAAAAAAAGCACCAGATACTGATTCTCCCCAATCAGCGAACTAATAATTAGCAGGAAATGGGACAGGGGCTAGTGTGCACATAAGAGGACTAGAATCTAAATGCAGTAAATTCTGTCCCTTAAGAAGCTACTTAAAGCAGAACTGAGCCCTGTGCAAAGCAGACTCCCTAACGTTGGAAAAGTCAAAGACATTTGGTGGGGATGAACCTCAGAGATGAATGTTTATCAAAAGAGAGTGAGAAAGTAAGCTACACGAGAATCTAAGGAAAAAAGCTAAAAAAAAAAACACAACAAAAATCTCAAGAAAAAAATTTAGATAAAAACATAAGCATAAACAAATAAGCCAACAACAAAATATATTAAATTAGAAGGAAAAATTAACACTAAAACATACATGAGATTACAAACCTCTCTAAATAAATATTTCAAGGCAAAGGAAATGGAACCACAAGATAATCAATAAGAATTTTGAAAGAAAAAATTAAAAGAAAATATGTCAGAATTTATGGCCTGCATAGCAGAATTAGCAGAATAGAAAAACTCAAATCTACAGTAGAATGTCACACCAAAGAAGCAAAAAAGGTTTAAAAAAATTCACCAAGAATACCAATATATTAAAGTGAAGGACAATCTGGAAGAAATTAAGTAAAAAAACAATAATATTAAAGGAATATATAAACTCTCCGCAAGCAAAATGCAATGATCTAGAAGACAAGAGACAACTTAAAGATCATAAGCTTCCAAAAAAGCACAAATCAAAATACATAAACACTAAAATGCAAGAGGAAAAAAACTTCCCAGAACTTCTGAAGGGGGGTTAGGAGATCAAAAGAAAAAGATGAGTTAGGAGAAAGAAAGAAGGAGGAAGAAAGAAAAACCATGCACTTCAAACTCACACAGTAGAAGATAGGACAGTGGATAGAGTAACAGGCCTAAAGTCTAGAGGTGCTAGGTTCAAATTTAGTCTCATACAATTCCAAGCTGTGTGACCCTGGGCAAGTCATTTAACCTCCATTGCCTGGCCCTTGATGTTCTTCTGGCTTAGAACTGATACTAAGGCAGAAGATAAAGGTTAAAAAATATAACTAAGAAACAATAAATTCTGAAAGTGACTAAAAGACTTTAAATATGAAGGAATTTTTTTTCAAAAACAAGACTATTTTGAACTCATCAGAAACCACAGGAGAAAAAAGAATAAGCTATTTCAAAAAGGAAAGGAACTGAAGAAGCAACACAAAATTATTTACTTTGCAAACTAGAGCCTAGTCATTGATGAAAAATGATAACTCAAAGAAAAAAGAAGAAATTGAAATATTCTTGCAAAACAAAAACAGAAAAAGACATAATTTTTGACTTGTAAACAAAAGAAATACAATTAAGCTAAATAAATACAAACACCAAGGAAAGAATAATAAATTACTCCATCTCTAGAGATTCTTAAAAGAAAAAAAACTAGAAAAACATTCCCTGGATTAAAGATGACAAAGGAAGGGAATGAAGCAGGGGGAAAAGAAAGAAGGTAAATGTGATTTACTGTGAAGCAAGAGGCCCCACTGAAAAGCACTCCCAAGGGGAGAGAGGTGTATTCTATAATGGAAATTACAGATGTTCAAGGAAATTACTTTGTATGAGATTGTGGTTATCTCCATGAGTAATACTACCCAGTATCACCCACCAGGAGAAGAGAAATCAGAGCTCCTGATGACAACTAGTATAGAAGGACACAGATGCAAAGAGTAGATTGCTATATGGCAAATGGGGGAAAATGAGGAGGGTAGGGGGTAGAATTAGATCACATGACTAATGAGACACACAATAATTTCTACCATGGGCTAATGACATCCTACTTATATTCCTCATGAATTAATACTTTTAAGAGTGATAGAAAAAAATAGAATCAACATAGAAAAACAGCATGATTAAAAAAAAAAAAAAAAAAAGGAGGAGGCAAGACCTACAATGGCCGTCACATGGAAAAACTGGTTAGTAGACAGAACTGAAACATGGTACTTTAGAAATTTTAATTCCCTACGATAACATAAAGGAATAAATATCTGAATCAAAGAAAAAAAGTTTAGAAAGGATAAGAAGGGATGAGAAGTCAAGAAAAGAATAAGGTAAAAGAAATCCTTTGTAAAAAAGCTCATTAAAAAAAAAAACTGACAAAAGGGGTTGGAGAAGACCTGATATTTTAAATTAACCACTTAACTGAGAGGAGAAAAAGAGGGGAAGAAAGGTGAAAGAATTATATAACTAAATAAAAGTAAGAAAGATATGTTAATATAATGAATAACAGAAAAACTTTAGCCAATCAGCTTGAAGAGGGCAGAAAATTAAATCAAAATTTTAAAATAGTGAAATTTTTTAAAGCTACCTGGATTAATATAATTATCAGAACCTAATCTACACTACTGGATACCAATAAAACTAGAAAATACAAGACACTAATAGAAAATATAAAAATAAACAAACAAAATATAAAATATCCAGACTAAAAGAAAACCCCAAATAGATATTATATAATTCAGTCTAAGAAAAAGAAATAGAAGAAGTCGTAAGATACATTGGAGGGGGGCAGCTGGGTAGCTCAGTGGAGTGAGAGTCAGGCCTAGAGACAGGAGGTCCTAGGTTCAAACCCCGCCTCAGCCACTTCCCAGCTGTGTGACCCTGGGCAAGTCACTTGACCCCCATTGCCCACCCTTACCAATCTTCCACCTATGAGACAATACACTGAAGTACAAGGGTTTAAAAAAAAATACTAAAAAAAAA
>NC_058132.1:508558799-508626585 GCF_016433145.1 Gracilinanus agilis
TCTTCCACCTATGAGACAATACACTGAAGTACAAGGGTTTAAAAAAAAATACTAAAAAAAAAAAAAAAAAAAAAAAAAAAGATACATTGGAGGAAGGATAACTCCCAGTCCTATTGTATTTAAAGGAAGAACATGACCAATTCTACACAAATTATCCTCAAAAATTAAGAAAGAAAAACTTTGACAGGGGTCTAATTACTCAAATATACAAGGAGTTAAATCAATTGTATAAAAAAAATCAAGCCATTCCCCAATTGATAAATGGGCAAGAGACATGAATAGGCAATTTTCAGGTAAAGAAATCAAAAGTATCAATAAGCACATGAGAAAGTGTTCTAAATCTCTAATAATTAGAGAAATGCAAATCAAAACAACTCTGAGGTACCACCTCACACCTAGCAGATTGGCTAAAATGAAAGAAGGGGAGAGTAATGAATGCTGGAGGGGATGTGGCAAAATTGGGACATTAATGCATTGCTGGTAGAGCTGTGAACTGATCCAACCATTCTGGCTGGCAATTTGGAACTATGCTCGAAGGGCTATAAAAGAATGCCTGCCCTTTGATCCAGCCATACCATTGTTGGGTTTGTACCCCGAAGAGATCATAGATAAACAGACTTGTACGAAAATACTTATAGCAGTGCTTTTTGTGGTGGCAAAAAACTGGAAAAGGAGGGCATGTCCTTCAATTGGGGAATGGCTGAATATATTGTGGTATATGCGGGTGATGGAATACTTTTGTGCTCAAAGGAATAATAGACTGGAGGAATTCCAGGTGAACTGGAAAGACCTCCAGGAATTGATGCAGAGCAAAAGGAGTAGAGCCAGAAGAACATTGTACACAGAGACTAATATACTATGGTAAAATCGAATGTAATGGACTTCTCTACCAGCAGCAATGCAATGACCCAGGACAATTCTGAGGGATTTATGGTAAAGATGCTACCCACATTCAGAGGAAGAACTGCAGGAGAGGAAACATAGAAGAAAAATAACTGCTTGAATGCATGGGTTGGGGTGGACATGATTGGGGATGTAGACTCGAAACTACCACACCAATGCAACTATCAACAATTTGGAAATAGGTCTTGATCAATGACACATGTTAAAACCAGTGGAAATGCGCATCGGCCATGGGTAGGGGGAATGCGAGGGGTGAAGGGGAAAGTAGGAGCATGAATCATGTAACCATGTTAAAAATGAATATTAATAAATGTTTAAAAAAATTAAGAAAGAACTCTACCAAACTTATTTTGAGACATAGTTTTACTAAAAAACAGTCAAGAATAAAGCACACAAGAACTATAAATCAATAGGATTAATAAGCATTAATTTCTAAATTTTAAATAAAATCAGTCAAGCAGAAAACCAATTCATCCAAGAAATCTATGTAAAATAACCTGATTTATATTCACAAACAATGACTCTGAGTCAAGAAAAATGGTTAAAATATGTTCAACATTTTCTGCTTAAGAGGGCATGGAGTATATAGTATATTTTAGAGATTTCTATCTAAAAAGGTGCTAAAAATTTTTTTAAAGAATCTAGAATTTAAAAGTTTCAGGGCAAGCTTCAATGAACAGAAATTTCACTTATGGGACATTTGCATGTAAGCTACTTGTTACTATATGTGTCATTAAGAAATTCTTAAAATTTGTTTAATCAATAACTGACATAAAAAACAGAACTAAAGCAGATTCTGATTTACATGCTGGGCCTACCAGTCTATAAAATATAAAGGGAAGTCTCTTTAAAGTAAAATTTCTTTAACTCAACTTTAATAACATCAGAGCTTGCAGTTAATTAGGCCAGTGGCAGATGTGAAGAATGACCAAATATTCTTCACCTCAAGTATCTCTAAACAAATTATTATGGTAATATTGTATATATGAATATTTTTAAATGTTTAGGTGAAAAACACTTTTAAAAAGCAGCATTAATGTCAAGGAAGAGCCACTAAATGCTTATACAGAAGAAAGATAATCACTTCCTAATGCAAGGGTAGCCTCAAGATTCAGGAAGAATTTATAAAACCTGGCCAGATCAGGATAATACTGGAGTTTTCCAAGAGCAACATAATTCAAGGAGCTAAGACAGAAGCAGAAAAGATACTCAAGCTTGGCAGAAAGTACCAAAAAATAGAAACAATTAAAACAATTTTAATTTATATAGCACCATAGGTTTATAAACAAGCTTTCCCACCAAATCTATTAAGTAGATCCCACAAATATTGTTCTTATTTTACAGAAGAAAAAAAATGAAATTCATTGAGGAGAAGTGAACTCCTCCTTCACCTAACCCTCTCTAGTACATGCTACATCATAGAGAGGTTTCAGATAGAAGATGTTATACTAGTCCAGGAGGGAAGTGATTAAACACAAATTACGACAACCTTAAATGGAAATTGGAAACTGGCTACATAGACAGAAATAAGAGATCAGTAACAATCAAGATGCAAAACAAAATAGACTGAACTCTCTCCAAATGTGAGTCCATGCACTTCCTTGATTGGCTATGTGTTAGGGTCAGAGGGCCTTGAATGACACTAAAAAGTTTGGGCTTTATCATACAAGTAAAAAGAAACTAATGAAGTCATCAATTTAATAAAGTACATTTGAGAAACTCTAACTAGGCAACTTTTCTTTTTTTTTTCCCCTTTAGGGGAATTAAATCTGGTGTACTGCCTATTTGAGAAAATTCTTTCTCCCATCAAAAAATTGTCTGGGCCACAAGAAGTTAAAAGCCTAATTAACCAGGGTCAGAAAAGTCAGTATCAGAGGTGGAACTGGAACCCAAGTCTTTCCTGACTCCAAGTTCTATTCACTAACACCACATGCTCTCACTTTATTTAACTATTCTAATTACTGAATTACTGGGAAATAATAAAATGTCATTATTTTCATTTAGATTTATTCATTCAATCAGGTAGATTCGGTGCAAATACCTTTGTGGCTTCTATTCCAAACATTGTGGGAGTTATGGAAGAAAGAATAGTCCTTTCCCTTGAAAAATGAAAAATCTATATGAAAAGGTTGAAATAGTAAATATATTACATATGCTAACACTTTTAACTAATTTAAGACTGGTCATTCCTCAACTAGGACTAGTGGGGCTTTGTGGTAACAGCTGTAGCCTGGAATTAAATAACATTTTTCACATGTGACAATATCAAGAGCTCTCTGGTTATAGACCAATCTTTTTAGCCATATTGCACACAGATGGCAATCACAATTGGTCAAGTCATCTTTAAATATGCAGAACAATTAAAACAAAGCAGACCTTCCCCTTCCTTCCTCTTCAGAGAAGGATATAAAAGGGCAGTTTAGCATAACTGCCCTCATGGAGTCACCCAATTGTACTTAGGAGAATAGAACCTCTCCTGCCTAATTCCATATCATCAGGACTCAGGTACTACTAAGCAGGTCCTGACTTCAAATGTCCACACTAGGTTATAGAGAAATGACAACTGGGAATATATTCCTCATCTCCAAAGCAACTACAGCAACCCCTTTTCACTTCTCACTGCTAGAGCTCAAGGTAGCTCATCCCTCTAAATTCGTATTCTACCACTATGAATTCCCTGCTTCCTAAGATCCTACAATCTTAATTACAATTCCTACTCCTCAAAGTCCACATTCTTTCCCAGTCTTACTCTTTATCTTTATAAAGGCAGCTAGGTGCACAGTGGATGAAGTAGCAAGCCTAGAATCAGAAAGACCTGAGTTCAATTCTAACTTCAGACACTTACTAGCTCTGTGACTATGGGCAAGTCATTTAAAGTCTGAGTTTCCTTATCTGTAAAATGAAGGAAACACCTAGCCTCCCAAAGATTGTTATAAGGATATTATAAGGTAACTGGTTCATAGTAAGCACTATGTTAACTATTTCATTAATTTGTTATTATTATTACGCAGAAGAAAAACAACTGCTTGATCACATGGGTCAAAGGGGACATGATTGGGAATATAGATGCTAAGTGATCACCCTAATGCAAATATTAATAATATGGAAATAGTTCTTGATCAATGACATATGTAAAACCCAGTGGAATTGCTTGTTGACTATGGGGGGGAGGGGAGGGACATGAATTTTTTTGATTGAAAAATTTTATTTAATTATTCTAAATCAATTAATTAAATAAAAATTTTCAATAAAAATTGTTATTATTAGTCAGAACCCCAATATAGCTTTCTTATGCAAGAACTCCTGTCCCTCAAAATTATGTGATGAAATGTCTGGCTATTCTCTAAATAGCAGTTCTCAAAGTTTTTTATCTCAGGGCTCCTTTATACTCTTAAAAATTACTGAGAACCTTCCCCATCCCATCTCTGCATTCCCCACCGCCAAAAGCTCTGGTTTATATGAGTTATATTTATATCTACATATGCCAATGAATAGAGCTTTATTCACCATGTTCAAAATTAAAATATCTTATATTGTGAAACCAGTTTTCACCTCAAGGGTTCCCTTAAAAGAACCTGAGGGACTCCCAAGAGTCTTCAGACCATACTCTAGAGAACAGCTCCTATAAAACATAAATGATTCTTTCTTCCATTCTCTGAGCACACAAGACCCATAATGATCATTTATGTGGGCTTTGTCTTTCCCTACAGGAACTAAGTTAAAAAAAAAAAAAAAGGAAAGGAGAGGAGAGATGAGACTTTTATATCCATTGTGAATGGGACAGGAGAAGGAGGAGAAGGAGGAGGATGACCACAAGGACAACAACACAAGATTACCGTGAGCCTGTATTCTGTTCTTCAATGGAGAAAAAGAGAGCTCCTGGGTAGAAACAGATGGAAATGGAAAGAAAAAATAGGGCCTAGCATAGAAGATGAGCCATATCCAAGATGGCCTTTACAAATGCTGAATGTCACATGAAATGATGAGCATCTGTTCTTAAGAGTGTAAATTCAAAAAGAATATTTTCACGCATGGATTATTAAAATTAGGTCTTAAGTCAATTATTGACTGTAGAGTTCTGTCTGACTTTTTGTACAGTTCAAGGATGGGAAAAGTCTCTTAGATTTCTTAATCTCCTTCCTTCCCTCCTTTCCTTCCCTGAGAGGGATTAAATCCAGCCCCTTCATTATAAAGATAAGGAAATAGCAAAGTCAGAGTTTGAATCAAGAACTCTTCAACTCCAAATTCTGTTATCATTCCACTGTACCACACATAACAAAACACAACAAAAACAGGTTAAAATTACAAAGTCATACTTCTAAAAATGGCATCAAGAGGCCAAGGAGAAAAATGTATATATTTCATTGTTACTGATGACCTAGAGTCAAAACAGTGAGATAAATAGATGGGTTGATATATACACACAGCCATATTTACAAATTTTAAAACTGCAAATATGAAAAGTTAAAGTACAATCACTTAGAAAGAGCACTATTTCTCTGGCTTCATTTCTAAGTGAATGTACACTCATTAAGCACTAATTTCTCTATAGTGAAAAACACTAAAAGGTTTCAGTGTAAACATAATCACCACATCTACATCTGTCGTTGGTTCGTTATTCCTGTTGGCTCCTAGAGAAGCATAGGGCCTCAACCATCTCACACCAAAGGACTCTGTTCTGGGCAACTTCTCCCAGCTGGGCCCATGTAGATGGACAAATTCTTTTAGGATATATGAAATGGGTCATATTAAACAATAACACTCAGAATAAGAAAAAATCTATATCATTAATATATGCAAATACACTTTAAGCAGAGTTCTGGTATAATGTTAATAAGAAAAGTCTGAGAATGAGCAAATCTACTATAAATATGATTTCATAAAATTCCCCAGGACTCAGTCTCCTAATCTGTCCAATGAGAGGACTAGACTTGATTTCTAAGTCTTTCCAAATCTAAAATTATACTATTTTTATAACTGGATCTCAAAATAAGATGATAAAAAATCATGTTTATAAACAACAAAATTATTATTTAAATAATTAGAGGAGAATCGTTTGTAAGCTGGTCTGATATTTCAAAATATTCTGCATATTTCTTATAACCTATATTTCTTAGCAAAACAGAATCCATGAGCCATAGGCAAAAAAAAAAAAAAAAAAAAAAAATCAGATCATTCTCATATGAGGCTCTGTGCAGAAATTTGGTACAAATGGGGACCTAGAAGTGTTTCTAGGAAATGCAAAAAAATCTGAGTATCATATTGAACCAAATATATAGGCTACACTTTTCACCCTAAATTGGGCTTGTATCAAACTGAGTGAGGCCTATCATTCTTAATGTTTTTCATAAGGTTTTCATTAAACCTTTTTTTCCCTTTGACAGAGATCTCATTTTAGAGATTTGCCTATATCTGGCTTAAAACAATAACCAGGAGTAAAGAACTTCAAGCCAGGGCCAGAATGTTCCCAAATAGAACCTTGTTCCCCAAAGCACCACTGTTTCTGTTCTTTTGTAGTCATTACCCTTTAATCCCTCCAAATCAATCCCTCCCAATTGACTGATGATGATGATGATGATGATGATGATGATGATGATGATGACAATAATTGCTGGTATTTATATAAAATACCTCTTGTGTACACATATTGTTCTAAGTGCTTTACTGTTATTATCTCATTTGCTTCTCACAACAACCCTGAAATGTAATTATTATTACTCCATTTTAAAGGTGAGGAAAATGAGGCAGACTAAGTGACTTTCCTACAGATTTAGAGGTGACAAGGACATTAAAAGCAATCAGGTCCAACACTCTTCATTTTACCGGTGAAGGAAATGGGACACTGAAAAGTTAAGTGGCTTGCCAGTATGTACCAGAAGAAAGACTTGAACTTATGTCTATCCAGATTCTAAATCTAATTCCCCAGCCACTTGCTACAAATGTAGGCTTTCTCCAATGACCAATAAAAGGACACACTGCTAGAGAAATTGAAACGTATCATCTTAATATTTTCACTATGAACAAAATAATCTAAAAGGATATTGTAGCTACATAGCACACTAGTGACAGGAACACCACACAACTTTTTCTCCAGGAAAAAGCAAATATAGCACTTGGTAAAGTCAGTTTCATCATGTTCCAAAAGGAGAAAAGCTTATCAGCTAATGAGACATTTTTAGTCATCCAGGATTACAGTGCTCTTAAAACCTTGTTTAAAAAGAAAATCATGAAAATGATTGTAGCTTGTATACCAAATCAATTGCAGAGGCTAAAGAGGTAGAAAAACGCTTAAGAAAAATCCTCCAAATAAAATCAACATATAAATCAATATAAAATTGTATCAACATATACTTAAATAGTTAGCGATTTCACTACAAAGTTAGAAATAGACGATGGTAAGGAAAACATTGGAAAACGGGTTAAAAAATGGAGAATTCAAAGACTTGTATATTACAGTGAAGCTTTATGTCTTTTCTTTGAGAAAACTGAAGAGTACTTAGAAAAGCAAACATCCTCTCCTAAAAACAACACAAAAAAAAGCATAGTATGTTGCCTCATAAGGTGATAAAATTCTTCAGTACTAGAGGTCTTCAAGAAGAAACTAGTAAAACCGTTTGTTGTAGATTCCTGTAGAAAGGATTCCTGGTCAAGCACATGCTGGAATAGAGGGATTCTTCCAACTCTGAGACTCTAAAAATTACTAAATTTCCACAGTTTAACAAAGCACCTTCATTTATCACCAAGCTGACTATAAGCTGCTGGAAGGCAGAGTCACTTGTCCACTCCACTTTATCTCTCTCTCTGCTGTCCCTTCCCTCCTTTAATACTTGGTAAGACAAGACATAGACCAAATTATGAGATAGTCCCAACTTTTCCTTTCACTTTCCCATCCCTATTCCCCAAACCCACTTTAAGTGTAGATAATACCTGAATTTATTAAATGTCTACTAGTGTGGGGGTACAAAAATACTCCCTGCCCTCAAGAATCTTATGTTCTACTGGGAAGATGCAACATGTACACAAGCAAATAAACATTAAGTACATATAAAGTAACTTCAAGATGGAAAGCATATTAATAACAGGGTGATGAAGAAAAATCTCTTATAAGAGCTGGAACCTGAGGAAGAAGAACTTTGAAGGAAGAAGGTAGATATCTCCTAAGAGGCAGAGGTAGAGAAGGCATATATTACATTCTTGGGGGACAACTAGAGCAAAAGTATAGAGGAAAAGGATGGAGTGACATTGAGGAAAGAGTCAGCAGTTAACTATGTATAGAATGGAGTGTGAGCAATGGGAATAATATGAAATAAAACTGACAAGTGTGACAGGATCATTCAGCTAAGGCTGGAAAGGCCCTCAAAGGTCATTCAGACTAATTCATTTATTTTACAGATGAAAAAGCTGAGGTCCAGGAAAGCAAGTTCAAATAATCCCTTAGACATTATTTGCTTTGTGACAAGTCACTGAACTTTTTCCATTACCTCTCTAATGGAGATTATAATAATATCTCTAGTATTTACCTCACCATGTTATTAGAGAGATCAAATGAAGTAACATCTGTGAATTGCTTTACACATTTTTAATGATGTGGTAAATATCAGTTATCATCAAAGGAATATATGTGGGGATCTACCAAACAACTTGCTTCTGCCTATGAGATTCAGAAATGGAATTGGGTATGTGTGTTAAAGATGAAGAAAGAGAGTATACAGAAAAGAGGGAAAAAATTTCTGACTCCTTCCAACTCAACATCCCAGGCAACTAAACAAATAGGAAATAGAGATTGATAAGGCTTCATTCATTCTTCATGTGAGCTGATCTATACAGTTCATATCTAATTTTCCCAAAATCTTCCTGCCAAATAAAATCACTCTTACTGGTGAATCATTGGGATGATACATTAACAAAAAGTCAAACTTTATGTTTTCCTGTATATTTAACCTCCAGGGGCTTCAGATTTCTCATTTGTTTTTTAAGGGGGAACTAGATATCTATAAAATTCCTTTTAGCTCTATCATCCTATTACTTATTCCTAAAGAAAAAGGACAAGCTAATTCATTGCTTACAGCCTTCTTTTTGTTTTCCACACATTCAAGGACGTATATCAGCTATCTTAACTATTATGTGACTTTATTTGGTATTTAATGATAAGTAAAAATTATATGAATGAAATAGTTTATGGTGCTTTAAGAACCTCATCTGATTTCAATTTGCCCCCTGATCTTACTAAATTTCTTCTGCAATATTCTCCATAAAAACAAGTCACAAATAAATGATTAAATTAGGGTTGGAGAGCTGGCTTACCCATATGGACACAATAAAAAATAAATTTGTATGTTGTCTAAGGCCTCACAGATTACTGCTACAATTACAAATATTTGCTCTATTGAATATCATTCTTTCACAGAAATAACTAATCACTGGGTCCAAAACACAACTATGCATTAAAATACAGCAGAAAATATAAAAAGTTACAAATTTAGGAAGTAGCAGTGTGAATGCTCATTAAAGATCTGTGGGTAAGCAAACGATAGTCACATGGAACTTCTCACATCACTGCCAAGATTAGGTTATTACTCATTGTCCTAAGTTAACAAACTTCTAAAATAAGATTCCCCAAATCTTCCCTTCCTACTGTACAATAGCCACAGTACTAACTGTGGAAATAGAACAAACTCACATACTCAGCAATCTCTTTGGAATTAGTCTCCTGAAAAGAAAGGCAGGGAGGGAGTACATACCACCAATAACAATATAAAACATATATTACTAATTCATGATCTTACTCATGTCACTACATGCGGAAGTATAGGCACAGAAATATTGATGTTTATTTTTCTTACATACATAAATTGAATACCACTCCAAACTTCAAGTTCCCCTCTCATTTTATTAATAGCAACAGCTGACCTTATTCTACACTCAAAATTGGCTCTACTACTTCTTCTCTCTCTCATACACACACACACACCTTTTTTTAAAATATGCATTCCTGTTCTATGTCAGAATTAAGTAGTCTAAGTGCTTCATAAATTCTAAATTAAGAATATTGCCAACATAAAGGTCAATTGCCAACTATTATATATCTTCACACCAAATTTTTGTAAGCTAATTTTACATATATTACATATTTTGGGAAGACATAATAAACTTTTACAATGAGTTTCTGAAAGATTTTTTTAAAGAATACTAAGAAATGACTGTTTTGAAAGACTTCAAATGACAGAATTACAGGCAAAACAAGAACCAGAAGAGTGATCAGAAAAGCAAGAGCATTTCCATCATTAGCCACAAGATGGCAAACTATTAATGGCTATTTATACTTCCCTTGGTAAAAGGGTAAAGAGAAAAGGATGGATGGAGGGGGGAGGAGGATTGACTGACAAACAAGCAAAGAAATAAAACAAATGGATGAAAGGCTAACCTCCCCACAATAAAACAATATATGGATATGCCTCGTGTTATGTAAAAAATTCAGTGCTAAAGAAATTGCGTGTAAATCAAATAATACTGTAAATACAGAAGAGAAATGGTCTACTTAAAAGATGCTGTGGTGTTTCCAAAGTCTGTTAAATTGTGAATGTCCCCTAATTTAGCTGTCTGTAAGTTTAATAATTTTGTAATTGGATTTCCTTACATAAAAGGACAAGCCTGTGCAACAAATAATTATAAGCTCCTGGAAGAAAGAGACTATCACTTCTCATTTTTGCATTCTGTGTAAATGGAATTAGCTCAAGTCCATTCATAGTTAAACTCTAGCCACCAGAGATAATGACATCCCCACCTCCCTTAGTGGGGAAGTGGAGATGAGTTACCCACACGTGACAATAAGTAACAAATGAAGAACAGGGACTGCCCTTTGGGCAGTCCAAATCAGTGTAGAGGCTGCCATTTGTCCACTTGAATTAGAGGTGGATCCAGAGGAAGTGATGAAAGACACTATCTCTTCAAGTATGTTGGCAACTTCCTGTTGAGGCAGTTCTGGCTTTGAACTTGGTGCTGAAGGATCTCGGATGAGACCTCAGGCAGCTTCCCCTCTGAATTGTCCGGTGAGTAAGTTAGGCTGACTTCGGTGGCCTACCTTGGCGTTTCCAGACTCTCTATCTTAAGTAGGCCTCTTGCCTCTTTGATTGCTAAGGCCTTGTGGTGTGTAGCCTAGTTTAATTAGCCTTTTAATCCTCTCTCCTTCTGGGCCTCTGCAGGCCTGGACTAGCCTCTCCCTCTCTCTATTTCCCTGCCTTCTACCTTCCTAATTGTAAATAAATTACCATAAAACCCATCCTGACTTGGGTCTATTTTAATTATGGAATCAATCTGAATTATTGATTCCCGGAGACCACATCTTAAAATATATATCTATATAATATCTAATTTCTAAATATTACAATTCCCAATGGTAATCACAGTCTTGTACACAAAAAGCCTTAATACTGAAAAAAAACTGAGTATTAAAAAGGAAACAAAATAGAATAAGTGAATTTATACTTTAAATCTTCATATCATAAGCTTTTTTCTTTGAATAAATGCTAAATACGAAGTAAAACTTATTCCACTGATTCCCAAAGTGGGCTCTACCGCCCCCTGGTGGGTGCTGCAGTGATCCATGGAGGTGGTGATGGCCATAGGTGCATTTATCTTTCCTATTAATTGCTATTAAAAATTTTTAAATTAATTTCCAGGGAGCTAAGTAATATTTTTTCTGGAAAGGGGGCGGTATGCCAAAAAAGTTTGGGAACCACTGACATATACTATAGTATTTCAAAACAAGACATATTCAAAATTGATGAAAACTACAAATTTTCTAGTAAACATTAAAACAAAGTCAGAATTGCCAGGTTCTACTTTCAATCAGTGAAATAACATTGCGATGTCTTGAATTTTTGCCTCAAATGTACCATCATTAAAAATTAGTCTGGGATGCTTTTCCTTAAATGATATTCAAATTATTTAAATTTGTTATTAAGCTACTATTTCATGAAAAAGGTTAGAGTTATCCAAGGTATGTTTTCAAAGTGTCTTCAGTTGTGCCCTCCTAAAAATTGTACTTGGATACTATTTTAGTTCTTCAGGATAAGTAAAAAATAAAAATTTTTAAATGGGAATAAAATGGTTTTTACAAAGTTATTTGGTTTCTTAATTTAACCGGTTTCAATATCTGGTAAGATGTTTTTATTTATTTCAGTATGATAGATTTGTGTTGGTAGTATACATAAAAATCACAAAAAAGAACCTATAAGCTTCAGTTTCCTTGCAAACAGTAAACTTTCAATTAAACTGAGCAAACAAAAGACCATTTTAATATCTAGTTCAAATGTTACAGTCAGTGTCTTTAATGACTAACTCTGAGAAAAAATAGAATATAAAAAGGCCAGCTGGATAAATTTGTTAGGCAAATCACAAAGTTGGCACTAAGGACAGATACAATTGCACTTAAGGACTATAAGCATTCTGACAGCTGTTGGAATCCTCTTTCTGATAAAAACCCAAGAGCTAATGAAATTCTTGACTTGTATGATTATTTCACTATTCCAAAGGTAAAAGATTTTAAAAAAGGGCATTGTTACTCTAGATGTTATTCTAATCAATAATTAAGAACCAGATGGTAAGGCAGAGATGAGAAGAATCTTGGAAGGGAGCGATTAACCTCTTAGAATATGTAAAACATAAATAGGGAGCATCAGTCATACTCTGACATAAACCCTAGATTTCAGAACAAACTTCCAAGAGCCGGGATATAAGATAGAAGGAAAATATAAAGTCTTAAAAGACTACAAAAAGCCACTGAAGAACAGAAAGACATTTATAGAAAGAAATTGTGAAGAACTTCAGTCATCATTTATTTTTAAGGAAGTAAAAACAATGAGAGAAAAAAGAGAGACTGTAGCTGAACATTTACTGTTATGAATCTAATAGTTCTTAAAAGGATATATGCAAGAGATGCCAAAAAATAAAGAGAAAAGAAAAAATATATACATTTTGGGGAAATATTAGCAGTAAATGTAACAGATGAAAACATCATGTAAAATGTGACTTGGACAGCATTGCAATCTCAACAATTAGCTTACTTCCTCTAATAATGCAACACAAAACATCTGTAACTTTTCAGTATGTCTGACTCTTAGTCATGTTCTCTCTTTATCTATATATTCCCATAATTCTCTACAACAGGTCTAACCAATATGTTTAGAGCTTTCCTCTAGATTTCCTAATGTTTCATAGATCCCAATGGAGTATAAAGGCTATCACCAGTTATTTTATCTTGCTATAGTTGGTCCATCACCCTTTCCAAGTCATACAATTCTGCTGTGTAAAGAGCACTTGGTAAGGCATTCATTTTCAAAAACACAGCCAATATGTTCATTTGTTTTAACTTATTATATTAATTTGTAAGAAAAAAAGAGTTAGAAAAGGCCACTGGGGAATAATTGATGTAAAAGAGAAAGACCATCAATAAAATGCTTATATGGAAACCAACCCTATGATGATGTCCTCTTAAGGGAAATTCCTATTCATCGTTAGATAAATGGTAAAAACAAAAGAAAACTTATGGGAAAAAAACAAGATATGAAAAAGCTATCAAACTTCTTAAGGAGAATTTAAGTTTAAAAATCAGAGGGAGGAATTTACACCTATCAAATTGGTTTAAAAAAAATTGAAAATTTTTAAACATTCAATATATTCATTGTTGGTAAAACTGATAGCTAAAATGTACATAGTTCTTTAAGTTTACAAAATATTTTTTATATATATATATATATACACACACACATATATATATATGTATGTATAACAATATGATCCTCACAACAAACATGTGAGGTAGATGCTATTATGAACACAATTTTACAAGGAACGAATACAAAGCTAACTTCAAACATCTTTCCCAGAATCATAATTCTACTAAATACCTGAGGCAGGTTTTGAACTCAGGTCTTCCGAACAAGTCCAACAATCTAATTACTATATCAACCTAATGAAAATCAACAAACCTTTTTTGGAAGGCCAGCAGGAAATTTACAATAAAAATCAAGACCAAATGGGGGACAGCTGGGTAGCTCAGTGGATTGAGAGTCAGGCCTAGAGACGGGAGGTGCTAGGTTCAAATCTGACCTCAGACACTTCCCAGCTGTGTGACCTTGGGCAAGTCACATGACCCCCACTGCCTACCCTTACCACTCTTTTGCCTTGGAGCCAATACACAGTATTGACTTCAAGATGGAAGGTAAGGGTTTTAAAAAAAAAAAAATCAAGACCAAATGTTGAAATACAAAATGCCGCAAAATTCTTCATGCAGTTTTAAGCAATAAAGTTTAATCAACTGTGCTTGGAAGTTACAAACTTATAACTGCACAAACACTTTAAGGACACCTTGTATAAATGACCATTTAGGTAACTGCAAAAACTGTAGGATATCAACACAATGTAAAATTATGGTGTCGTTAAAATGACAGCTATGAAAAGTATTTTAAAATTTGGAAAGATTGGTATAATGGAATGTGAAGTGAAGGATAATGTATATTTATATACATATATATGTAAATATGTATGTATATGTGTGTATGTATATGCCCTATTACTAAATTAAAAGGAAAATGCATAAATGAAGGGAAATTAACCAACAGAACAAAGATCCAGGAGTAACCAATAAGCTGTAACAAACATTGAGAAATTAAGTTTTAGATATATCACAGCCTCAGCTGTAAACATATATTTATTTTTGTAGTTACTTATTTAAATGTGCAATAAACCTTAATTTTTATTTAAAAGGAAGTAGATAAAGGAAGACAACTGAGGGAGAATAAGAAAAGAGTAGCAAAGTCCAATTGGAATAAGTATCAGTGAGACTAAAAACACTATGAGTACAAGTTCTGAAAAATGCTGAAAACAATAAAATTTTTTTCTTCACTTATGTGGAAGACAAAAAGAAAACTAAGGAAGGGATAGATAGGACCCCTACCAAGGCTTGAATGACTGAAATTAAGAGAAGACTATTCAGTTCTTATTTCCTCTTTTCTCCACAAGAAAAATCATTTTCAGTATGCCCCCCACCAAAAAAAAAGTAAGCCAAATGGAAAATGAAAACCAAAATAAATCAGGAGGTAGTAAGAGGATATCCAGGTGCCCTCAGTGAGCTCAAGACACATGGACTGACTAAATGAACTAAAAGCCAAGGTAATGAAAATTTTGGGCATAACTGCTAAACCCACACCAGTCATTCTTGACATGACAATGAATAAGCAATGACATTAGGATGGTACCATAAAATGTTATTAAAATATCATAGAATCCTAACATTAGAACTGAAAGAGACCTAAGAATTTACCTAATGCAAACCATGTCATTTTACAGATAAGAACACTGGGGAGGGTTAAATGAAATGCCCAAAGTCACAAAGGTTAACAAGAGTTAAGAGGCAGGATTTTATCTCAAGTCTTCTAACTCTAGAGCAAGTGAGCATACTTTCCACTGTAAAATGCAGTATCCAAAAAAAAAAGATACTAATGCAGCATGGGTATGGCACAGAACTCCCACTTCTACTTTTCTCCCTGTTTCTCTGAGCTAGACTAGTCTCTCTCACCCTACCTGAATCCACACTAATAGATTGTGTTGTTTATCTAAAATGGGTGCTACCTGGCTATCACTCATTCTTAGGATCTTAATGGTAACCCTGGTGTGGAGAAAGATACAGCTAAAACTTACGACTATACCTCCTGAACCCCCAGTGATATGTTTCCCATTTAAATAAATAAGCAAAGATGACACAATGGTGTCAGTAAGAGAGATGATAACCACTTAATCATGGAACATTTACTAACAAAAAGAAAAACAATACTAATCATTAAGTAAAAGAATACCCAAACACCTGAGTCATACTCTCCCACCAAAACACACAAGATCCATGAGTAGGAACACATTTAACACAAACCTAACAAGGAGTCACAAAAGTAGTAAAATCCATGTACCTAAGGCAACTCACGACCCTGGCCTCCAGTAATTGACGTCTTTGTACATTTAGAGAATGATCTACACAAGTCACCTACTGCTACTTTTCTAGGACCCTTTGATCTCTTCCTAGAAATCTCTACTCTCAGACCATGGAAGCAATGTTAAACATTTTTAGCCAAAACAAAAGCTTTTTCATGAATATCCACCTTCAGAAAAAGAACTGATTAACAGAAACAAGTGCTACCTAGTTTTATATATACATTTGGGAGGGAGGTCAAATGAAACCTTCTCTAATGTGGAAAGGGAATGGAAGTAAGGTGATACCTGGGAACTTGAATGTAACAACTACAGAATCCTAGTTCTGTTCCCTTAGCTAAGGAATTAAGCAATATTATACTTTTTCAGTGAAAGGGACACCTTAAGTCTTGATACACAAAGCTATTCATATATATTTTCTGAGTTTTGAAGTTTCCCTTTCCTGAGCAATATAGGGTAGTAGCAAGCAATGTTGGCAGGTCTCTGAAGGTTTTCCTCCTTCTCAAACATAGGTGGCACTAAGGAGCAAGACAAACTCTCAAGCAGGCTCTTTAAACATAGGATTGTTCCTTCTCCAATTATCTCCAAAATAAGTTTCCTTCCAAACAGAACAGCATCTTTGCAACTATAGTCAGCCTATCTCTGCCAATGGAACCTCTGCAGGGACTGAAAGAAACCAATAATGGGCATCAAGATGGGAAGCACCAGGGCATGAGGAGATCCCCAGAGATTCCTGAACTAGCACAGGAAAAGGTGGCATCTGGCAGCTCTGTTACCCACAACCTATTTCCGAATTGGACTTGAGGAGGCATCCACACAAAAGGATGACAGAAGGGAGTGGTCATGGGGGTGGAGCAAATGGGGAGGGGGGTTCCTAACTATATATGTATTAAACAAGGAACAAGTTCAGAAGCAAACAGTAACTGTGGTTTTAATCCTTGGAACAGCACAGTCAATAAACATTTATTAAGAGACTATGTGCCAGGTACAGTGCTGTGCTGGAGATTAAACCAAAAAAAAAAAAAAAAAAAAAAAAAGAAGTCCAGAGTGGAAGCCTGAAGTGGAATAACCAGGGCAGGAGTCCCAGAACAAAGGGAAGCCCTCAGTTCTGAGTCCAACAGCAGTCTATTGAGCCTCCCAACCAGGGACAAACCAACAGACATAGGTCAGGGATTTGCAGGGATCAGAACAGGAGGGTAGCAAAGCAGACAGCTCCAGATGACCTCACTAATGAGAACACAGTAATTATGAGCTGTGAAAGTAGCAGAAGGATTTAAGAGGACAAAAGCTCAACCCAGATTTCCAACCCAAGAAATGAGAAAAGAACAACAAAGACTATAAACTATCACTCTATCACTAGGCCTAAACCTTCCTAAATCTATTCTTTTTTTCTCCTAAGAGACCTTCAAGGCTTCTACCCCTCAGAAACAATTAACAAAATTTGCCTTTTTGCCACTCATTTCTTACTAAACCCTAGCCCTAGATTATTCATACCCCATTGTTAGGGACCAAGACTTTAAGATAAAATAGTCACTCTTCTAAGAATAGATATCATTCACTCTTCTAAGATAAGATATTGATCATAGGCCCAGCCATGCTTGGAGACAGTAAGACGCCACAGGAGATTTTCTATGCTCCCTTTCCGCGTTCCTTTCCCCTTAGTATCTGCCGACCCCCTTCTGCCCTCAACCTATATATTCTTGTCATAGATCTGCAATAAACGAGCCTTGCTTCCATCCAAACGACTCTGTGTCTTGCGCGCGAGGTCTCCCCTCTTCTCCCCCTATGGGTTCTTAGGTTGCCGTTTCCCCGGACCCCTCGGTTGTGTCCGGCTGGACCCGGACACCCCATTGTGCTCTACTTCTTTTCACCTTCTGCTTAATGGAGCTGGAGAAAGTCATACAACCACACAGTCAGCAATAGACAAATTTATATAGTTTAATTTCAAATGTGAGTATATTGCAATAAGTCTTTCTATTCTTCCCTGATTCTTTATTTTACTCCCAAAGGAAAGTATTCCAAGTCTTTCCTTTTCAATTTTTCTACAGCTCCCCTTGCTCCTACCATCTTCACATGATGGCTTTGCCTTTTACGTTACTGAAAACACTGAGGTCATTCACCATAAGCTATCTCCTATTCCTTCCTCAGAACCACTGAACATCATCTACCCTTCCCTGACCCCATCCTCTCCTTTTCTCCAGTCTCTTGACAATGAGGTTGCCTTCTCTTTGACAAAGCCAACTCTTACATTTGTCTTCTCCAGCAAATTGTCCAAAAATCATTCCTTTTTTCTCTGTAATCTCAATACTGGTTCCTTACCTTCAAACAGACCCAAAGCTCCCTCTCATACTTAAAAAAAATTTTTTTAAACCTGCTCTAAACCTCATCATCCCCTCAAGCTATCATCCTTTATCTCTCCTGCCCCTTTCAGCCAAATTAGAAAAGGGGGACACATTGCCTCCATTTCTCCTCTCACTCTCCAACTCTTTATAAACTGATTTCCAGTATCATCAATGAATTCAAATACCTCTCTTCAACACTAACAATGAGCTCTTTCTTTTTTAACTAAAATTTTAGGAATTTATTCCCAGATCTATCATTCCCTCCTTGCCCTCCACACAACACAGAAGGCATTTGCCTGACAAGAAGATTGTGCGTGAGTGAATAAATGTTTTTCATGTTTCTGTTTATCAGTTAATTCACTGAAGATGAACATTCACAACTTATTCTTTAAATATTAATTCTGTAGCTATATAAATACTGTTCTCTTGGTTCTACTCATTTCACTTTTCATCATTTTATGTAGGTCTTTCCAAATTTTTTAATTAATCTGTTCTTCATTTCCTACAGTGCAGTACTATTCCATCACAATCACATACCACAATTTGTTTAGCCATTCCCCAATTGGTAGATACCTACTTCATATCCATTTTTTTGCCTCCAGAAAGAGACCTGCATATTTTGGAACATATAAGTCTTTGTGGAAAATTAATATTTAATAGTGATATTTTTAAGAAATATTTTCCCTTTCCTTCCAAGTCTTCTCTCCTCTCCAAGATCAGGCTTAAGTTAAACTCAACGATGGATGCAAAAATCTTAAACAGAATACTAGCAAAAAGACTCTAGCAAGTGGGGCAGCTGGGTAGCTCAGTGGAGTGAGAGTCAGGCCTAGAGACAGGAGGTCCTAGGTTCAAACCCGGCCTCAGCCACTTCCCAGCTGTGTGACCCTGGGCAAGTCACTTGACCCCCATTGCCCACCCTTACCAATCTTCCACCTATGAGACAATATACCGAAGTACAAGGGTTTAAAAAAAAAAGAAAAAGAAAAAGAAAAAAAAGACTCTAGCAAGTGATCACAAGGGTTATTCATTATGAGCCGGTGGGAATTCTACCAGGAATGCAAGGATGGTTCAACATGAGGAAAACCATCCACATAATTGACCACATCAACAAGCAAACCAACCAAAACCACATGATTATCTCAATAGATGTTGAAAAAGCCTTTTGACAAAATACAACACCCATTCCTACTGAAAACACTAGAAAGTTTAGTAATAGAAGGTCCTTTCATAAAAATAATAAATGCTATATATATAAAATCAAACAAACATCATCTACAATGAGGATAAATTAGAAGCATTCCCAATAAGATCAGGAGTGAAACAAGGATGTCTACTGTCACCTCTATTATTTAACCTTGTACTGGAAACACTAGCAGCAGCAATTAGAGAAGAAAAAGAAATTGAAGGTTATTAAAATAGGCATGAAGAGACCAAGCTATCACTCTTTGCAGATGACATGTTCTACTTAAAAAATCCTAGAGAATCAACTAAAAAGTTAGTGAAAATAATTAACAACTTTAGCAAAGTTGCAGCATACAAAATAAATGCACATAAATCATCAGCATTCCTATATATTTCCAACACATCGTAGCAGCAAGAGCTAGAAAGACAAATTATCACCCTAGATCAGGGGTTGGCAACATATGGCTCTCAAGCAATATCTGGCTCTTTTGAGGGCCAGATATGGTTCTTTCAGCAGGACCCATAAAGTCAATTTTTTTTCAGGCTCTGTTACAGGAGTGCACACTGTGAGCACTGTACGGCTCTCACGGAATTACATTTTAAAAAATGTGGCGTGTAGTACAGAGAGAGGGGGTCATGACAGTTTTTTTCAAGCTTTGGCTGAGTTCTGAAATCAGTTAGGAGTTTAGAATCTTGAGGGAGAGAGGGCAGTTGGTTTGGGAATCTCATGGAGAGAGAGTCAGACCAGCTGAGCTGCTTCCTTGCCTATCTGAAGAATTGAAATTTAGCCTAGTTTTGGAATATTTATTTAAGAATAATTGTTAATTTAGATAAACCCTTTGTATCTTCATACCCTACTTCATTTCCTACCTTCCTTCCCTTACCTTAAATGTCTGTGGAGTGAATAAGGAGAGTAAATCAGAGAGTAGTTCAAATCTGTGACGGGTTTAACTATAATTTGACAGTATTTTAATCTAAAGAAGTTAGTTAGTCATCATCTTATTCCCTTTAGATTTCAAAGATCACCTTGAGAGCTGAGTTAAGGCAGGACCTTGCTCAGACTCCATCTCTGCCTCCCTTCCCCACACCTGAAGTTTCTGTAAACAACTGTTAGGGCTTCCTTAATCCACTTGCCTGACAAATCAACCTGAGAAGACAATAAACCTTTTTGTGTTTCAACAGACCTGTTAGTTACTTTGTCAGTTAATTAGTAAGAAAGGGAAGAAATGGGAAAGAACCTACATACCCTGGGCTTGAAGGGAAGCCGGAGTATCCATCTTGAAGGAAGGTGTAACTTCAAAACAAGTCCCTTCCTGTGAAATTAACTAAAGCCTGTAGTTAATTTCAGTTCAGTCTATTTCCCTCAGTTTGTCTTTAGTCCAAGTCCTAGTCTATAAGCCCTGCTGTCTTTGCCTGTTTAGAGTAATTCCTCTTCTCCCTGAAAATCTGTTACCTTTAGTGCTATACTCCCTGACTTCAGCCCCATATTATATCCTGAATCTCCCTATTCCAACCTACCTGCAACCCATATTACTTACCTAGTAAGTCCCTGACAACCTCCCTTCAAAATCCCCTTTTACCACACAACTTTCCCAAATTATCCCCATAACAAGCATTTATGGCTCTCACAGCCAAAAAGGTTGCCAACCCCTGCCCTAGACAATATAAAATACTTAGGAATCTATCTGCCAAGACAAACACAGGAATTATACAAGCACAATTACAAAATCCTTTCCACATAATTAAAACTAGATCTAAACAACTGGAAAAACATTGAGTGCTCAAAATGACAATCCTACCCAAATTAATTTACCTATTTAGTGCTATACCTATTAAACTACTAAAAAACTTTTTTACTGAATTAGAAAAAACTATGACAAAGTTCATTTGGAAGAACAAAAGACCAAGAATATCAAGGGAAATGATGAAAAAAAAATATGAAGAAAGGGGCAATACCAGATCTTAAACTGTACTATAAAGCAGTAGTCATCAAAACAATATGGTACTGGCAAAGAGACAGAAGGGAGGATCAGTGGAATAGACTAGAGGTAAGCAAGTTCAGCAAGACAGTCTCTGATAAACCCAAAGAACCCAGCTTTTGGGACAAAAACCCACTATCTGACAAAAACTGCTGGGAAAATTGGAAAACAATATGGGAGAGATTGGCCAAGATCAACATCTTACACCCTATACCAAGATAAACTCAGAATGGGTGAATGACTTGAATATAAAGAAGGAAACTGTAAAGCAAATTAGGTGAGCACAGAATAATATATCTGTCAGATCTCTGGGAAGGGAAGGTTTTTTAAAACCAAGCAAGAGCTAGAAAAAATTACAAAATGTAAAATAAATAATTTTGAATACATTAAACTAAAAAGGTTTTGTATAGGCAAAACCAATGCTACCAAAATTAGAAGGGAAGCAAAAAATTGGGAAAAAAATCTTTATAACAAAAGGCTCAGACAAAGGTCTAATTACTCCAATATACAAGGAGCTAAATCAATTGTACAAAAAAATCAAGCCATCCCCTAATCGATAAATGGGCAAAGGACATGAATAGGCAATTCTCAGATAAAGAAATCAAAACTATCAATAAGCACGTGAGAAAGTGTTCTAAATCTCTAATAATTAGAGAAATGCAAATCAAAACAATTCTGAGGTATCACTTCACACCTAGCATATTGGCTAAAATGACAGCAGGGGAGAGTAATGAATGTTGGAGGGGATGTGGCAAAATTGGGGCATTAATGCATTGCTGGAGGAGTTGTGAATTGATCCAACCATTGTGGAGGGCAATTTGGAACTATGCTCAAAGGGTTTTAAAAGACTGTCTGCCCTTTGATCCAGCCATAGCACTGCTTGGTTTATACCCCAAAGAGATAATAAGGAAAAAGACTTCTACAAAAATATTTATAGCTGCGCTCTTTGTGGTGGCAAAAAATTGGAAAATGGGAGAATGTCCTTCAATTGGGGAATGGCTGAACAAATTGTGGTATATTCTGGTGATGGAATACTGTTGTGCTCAAAGAAATAAAAAACTGGAGGAATTCCATGTGAACTGGAATGACTTCCAGGAATTGATGCAGAGTGAAAGGAGCAGATTCGGGAGAACATTGTACACAGAGACGGATACACTGTGGCACAATCGAACATAACAGACTTCTCTACTAGCAGCAATGCGAGAATACAGAGCAAGGCTGAGGGACTTATAAGAAAGAAAACTAGCCACATTCAGAGGAAGAACTGTGGGAGGAGAAACACAGAAGAAAAATAACTGCTTGAACACATGGGCTGATGGGGATATTATTGGGGATGAAGACACTACACGATAACTCCAGAGGAGTTGCATTGGTGTGGTAGTTTCGAGTCTACATCCCCAATCATGTCCGCCTCAACCCATGTGTTCAAAACTTTTAAAATTTTTAAATTTTTTTGAAGACTTTATTTTTTTTGTCATAAGAAGACCTCTAACCAAGAAACTATCTATAAAAACTTTTCCCAATTTTCCACTTTCCTTCTAATCTTGGCTATGTGAGGACAGCATCAAAAAAAAAAAAAAAAAAAAAAAAAAAAAGCTCTGGAAAGCCTAAGACTCCATCCAGCAAAACTGTGGAGAGAGTAAGCCCCAGTAAAATCACAGCCATAACTTAGATATAGTCAAACATGTAGCCCAGGCATTATATGAGGCCCCAAAACCTCTCCTTTCCCCTCTCCCTATAGAAACTGGGTTAGATAATTACATATTGACATATTGATGTATCAGCCTATAGAAAACTCTGTCTAGATTTAATGAGGTAAACTAAGTCTATTATAAAAGAATGATAAATTATCTACATTCATTGTATATGCAAAAAGCTTAACTAATCCCTTAACCTACATCACTTTCTCTATAAAATACTAGCTGTGAACAATAAATCTTGCCTCTGATTGCTACTAGCTTCAGTAGCCCTCCTGAAGCCTTCCCACATTTCATTCTCCTAACACCTTCAGGACCCTGGAATGTTTGTCAGTATCCCCTGACATGGCTAGACTAGTTTTATTTGTACAAAAAAAACTTAATGTAATCAAAATTATCAATTTTATATCTCACAATGTTCTCCATCTCTTGTTAATCATAAATTCTTCTCCTATCCATAAATCTGATAGGTAATATGTTCCCTGTTCTTCTAATTTGCTTATGATCTCTCCTTTATGTCTAGGTGATGTATACATTTTGACCTTAATCTTAGTGAATAGTGTAAGATACTGGTTTATACCAACTTTCTGCCAAACTACTTTCCAACTATCCTAGCAATTTTTACCAAATTGTTAGTTCTTACCTCCAAAAGTTGTAGCTATACTTTTGTCAAATACAAGGTTACTATAATCTTTTACTACTGTTTGTTATGTCTGTTCTATTCCATTGATCTACCTTTCTATTTCTTAGTCAGTATCAGATGGTTTTGATAACTACCACTTTATGATACAGTTTAAAATCTAATACTGCTAGACCTCCTTCCTTTATATTTTTTCATTAATTCTTTTCATATTCTTGATCTCTTGTTCTACCTAAATGAATTTTGTCATTTTTTTCTAACTCAGTAAAATAAATTTTTGGTCATTTAATTGGAATGGCACTAAATAAATAAATTAGGTAGAACTGTCATTTCAATTATACTGGATCTGCCCACACATGAATAATTAATATTTTTCAAATTATTTAAATGTAACCTTATTTGTGTAAAAATATTTCATTATTATATTATGTTCATGTAGTTCTGGGTTTGTTTTAGCAGATATATACCCAAGTATTTTATTCTGTCTGTAGTTATTTTAAATGGGTTATTCTCTATCTCTTCCTGCAGGTCTTTGATAGTAATATATAAAAATGTTGATGATTTGTGTGGGTCTATTTTATATCCTAAAATTACTGCTAGTTTCGACCAACTTCTTAGTTAACTTTCTAGGATTTTTCACATATACCATTATATTATCTGCAAAAATATATTGTTTTATTACATCTTTGCCTATTCTGATTCCTTCCATTTCTTTTTCATCTCTTATTGCTATTGCTAACATTTCTAAGACCATATTAAATAATATTGATATTAATGGGCATCCTTGTTTTATACCTGATCTTACTGGGAAAGTTTTCAGCTTATCCCCATTATGAATAATACTTGCAGATGATTTTAGATAAATGCTTCATATCATTTTAAGAAAAAAATACACTCATACCTAGGCTTTCGAGGGTTCTTAATAGGAATGAATGTTGTATTTTGTCAAAGGTTTTTCCTGCTTCTATTGATATAATTATGATTTATGTTGTTAATATAATCAATTCTGTTGAGGGTTTCCTTTTATTAAACCATCTCTAAATTCCTGGTATAAATCCTATTTGGTCACAATGTATAGTAAATTAAAGCAATTATTGGGAGTTATTTTGCTCATTTATATGTTAACAAATTTAACAACATAAGTGAAACAAGAGTCCATACAGATCACCATGACTTAAGAGTTATCCTCACATGCCAATATGCAATATCTTATTATGTGCAGAAACGATCTCCTGGAGGCCATGTGTTTGCATGTAAAGCAACCAAATTCATGGAATAAGTTTGAAAAGCTGAGACAGCCAAAGAAGAATATCCAAGTATTTATTTGGATAGACTAGTGGAAGCTGCTGAGACGGGGGGGCTCAGGTACAGGGGTGATCAAGCCCCAGAAGTCCTAGAGCACATTAGACATCAATTTGTAAAGGGAGCTGCTATGCCAATCCAGAATTACTTCAGGCAGAATTGTCTTCAGTGGAAAAGCCTTTCCATTGAAGACATTAGGCAGCATGCAACATATGTCCATGATTCCTGAGAGAAAGAACTGAAAGCAGCTAGGGAAACTGAAGCTGAAAAAGATACTCTAATTGCAGATCTGAAAAGACAATTGAAAGAGGCAAAGAAGCAGAAAGAGAACGAAGAGATAAAAAACCTGGCACTACAGACGAGCAGAGGACAAAGTCAACCTAGGCAGTCAGGCAGTTAAAGTAGCAGCACAAACAAAATAGCCAAACGTTGTTATCTTTGTGGCCATATTGGTCACATTGTAAAATTCTGTAGGTACAAGAAGCAGATTAACTTTAATAGACCTCCCAATAATAATACTAACAACAATCAAAGAGAAAATAGAAGAAGAACATTTTACAACTCTAGATGGAGTAACAAATCCAAGTACAATGGTAACAAAGGTCAGTGCTGCGACCACACTTGCAAGAAATATAGTGAGTCTCCATCATTGGACGAGATGGAAGCATATGTGACACAGGGAGCCAAACCAAAGGGATTACAAACCAATGGCCTAGTATGAACACTGCAAAGCAAAGAGGAAAATGACTGCCCTAAGGCAGAAGGCAAAGAAAGCACACTGTATAGGCTGGGCAATGAAATAAATTAAGTCTACTGTAGAAAGTACAAGAGGAAATAGTCAAACTGCTGCAAAAGAAGAGGAATGACAAGACATCTTGCAAATGAGAAAGGATGTATAAGGGACATCAAGCAATGAGCTTGAAAGAAGTCAGCTTGCATATCCCTTACAAAGTAGTTTGGATATGCAGCAAAAGGACTTGAGGGAAAGGAGTAGTAATTGCTCAGAAGAGTATAACAATCCAGCTTGATAGTTCAAACACCTAAACTTCACAATTTTATTCCAAGCTTTAACCAAAAAGAAGTCTTGGATAAAGGATATAATAGGGATTTACATTGTGGCAGCATATTGACAACACATGTAACCCAAAAATTGGAGCCAAGTCCCACTATGCAAAGGGAACCCCATTCATCTACAGCAACAGCAAGCAGTATTCAAAATGCAGAGGGAAAAAGCTTCCAGAATTCTAAGGGAAACTCTGTAGTCCTTCAACTGGAAACAGTATCACATGAGAAAAAGCACAATACTGCAAAACATCTAATTTCAACATTGAATCCACAAACAGAAAAGTATCTACCAAAAGCTTGTGTGAGAAAGGACTTTAGAATGGAAACTCAAGCAGCTAGTGATTCCATCAGCAGAGTTAACTCACAGACAGAAATTTCTAGTGACCTGTGTAAAATTGGAATTTGGGTAATGCCATTTAAAAGTATATATATATATTTTTTCCCTATGGACACGTGGGGACCTTAAAAACTACATTTCCCGTGGTCCAACGGGTTTCCTGTTTTGGATTACGTATTCAAGGTGAGGGACTGTTTTAAATAGGAGGGAGTGACTTTGAACTTCCTCTTTAGCTACCTGAGCGTGCAGAGGTAACAATAATGGCTGGGGCGGCAGTTTTGAATTCTTACAAGCGCGTGGTCTAATGATTTTACCAGCAAGGCCATGGCTTTAATTAAAATACTAATTTATATTATTATATCAGTCTTTATCATTTTTAATCATAACACCTGCTTGAATATCAACAGAAGCCTGTACAGGAGGGTGGGCTTCCTCAAGTCTTAGAGACAGAAAACCATATACCTGAGGTAGTGGAGGGTATAAACTTTAATCTTATAACAAACCCAGAAGCTGTCACAGAGAAAGTTAGCATTTCTACAAGCTTGGAGTCTATAGATATAACATTAACAGAAAAATCTGAGTAAAAAAGCCACTCTGCCAGAGACAGATTATCTAATTCCCGAGAATCCTATGGGCTAAGGCAGGATCACTATGGAACACGGAATCCTGTCACAGAGCTAGGGGATAGTTCTGACCATATCTGTGAAATACAACAACAGTGTGCTGACACAGAGATAATGTCAGAAGATCCAACAGAGATTTCTGAATTATCACCAATATCTGATGACACTAATGGACTTGATATGCAAGAAAGCCATATGCAAAAATGGATCAAACCCATACAGACACTGTCCTTTGAGGAGACGCAAATGTCATTGATCCCGATTTCACGGAATAGGGACTATGAACCGGACAATGAACCTTTAATATCAATAAGGATAGGTGACAAAATTTATTCAGCATTAATCAATATGGGAGCAGCATGTTCTGTAATTCAAGTAACTCCAGAAGGGAGTGAAATTGAGGGCACATTAAGAGTTCGTGGTGCACAGGGGCAGCTGGGTAGCTCAGTGGATTGAGAGCCAGACCTAGAGACAGGAGGTCCTAGGTTCAAATCTGGCCTCAGACACTTCCCAGCTGTGTGACCCTGGGCAAGTCACTTGACCCCCATTGCCTACCCTTACCACTCTTCTGCCTTGGAGCCAACTCCAAGACAGAAGGTAAGGGTTCAAAAAAAATAATTAATTTTTTAAAAAGGGTTCATGGTGCTACAGGATTAGCAGAAGCAGTACCACAATTAAAACCCAAAATTTTAAATATTGGCCCAATCAGTCTGGAACATGCATTTTTGCTAATGCCATCGGGCCCATCCAACCTCACTGGGAGAGATCTTTTATGCAAATTAGCGGCAACCATTTAATGTGATCCTAGTGGAAGGCTGTTTCTACATTTGCCAAAGAGATCTCTGAAACATCACCCAATATTATTTTTAGACCAAATGGAGAAGGAATCAGAACACCAACATGAAAATAACATATGAGATTCCAGATACCATCCCAAATGAAATCGGGGCTAAAAATTCAACAGAGGTTGGAAGAATCCTGTCTGCTGAACCTGTTAAAATAGAAATCAAAGGAGGCATACCATCTAAGATTCTTCAGTCTAGGCTTAGTAGAGAAGCTATCAATGGTGTAAGACCAATCATCCAAAGTCTTCTGGATCAAGGCATACTAGCTCCTGGTTTCACAGAGTTCAATACACCAATAATGCCAATTAAGAAACCAAAATTGGACTCTAAAGGCAGAACTCAGTGGAGAATGATTCAAGATCTTAGGGGTGTCAACAATTATGTAAAGAAAACCCAGGCAGTCGTACCTAGTCCATCACAGATCATCACTGAGATACCAGATACAGCTGGCTGGTTGACAGTGGTCTATCTCAGCTCTGTATATTTTTCCATCCCTTTGCACAGACAGCCAGAAGCTGTTCACCTTCACCTGGAAGGGAAAATCAATCTTATGGACAAGAATTCCCCAGGGATTCGCGAAACGCCTTCAATATTTTGCCAGATTTTACAGAAGGATCTAGAATCAATCACCTTTACTGAAAGCAAAATGGTACATTATGTAAATGACATCCTACTAATGTCACCATCTGCTTCTGTATGCCAAAGATACAGTGTACATCTACTAGAAGAACTATGCAAAAGAGGTCATAAAGTGTCTAAAGCCAAATTGCAGTGGCTTAAACAGAAAGTGGAATATTTAGGTTTCATACTGGAAAAAGGCACAAGGAAAATTTTCCAAAAGAGGATTGCAGATAGTCAAAAGTTGAGCCTGCCAGAGGCGAAGAAACAACTAAGAGGCATGACAAGGCATGACATTGGCATGACATAGGCATGACAAGCTTCTATAGGTAGTGGATACCTGGGTATGCTCTAATTGCAAAACCACTAACAGAGCTAACCAGGAACAATGTCACAGAACCACTGATGCTCAAGAAAGAACATAAGCATGCTATAGAGAAACTCAAGGCTTTAATCCTGTCACCACCAGCCTTAGGCATACCAAATCACAAGAAGCCATTCCATCTATTCATCCAAGAAGACAAAGGGATCACCTGTGGTGTGCTAATGCAAACTCTAGGGAATAAATTAAGGCCTATTGCATTCTATAGTTCTAATCTGGATCCAGTTACCGGTGGAATGCCTACTTGCCTTAAAGCATTGGCCACAACAGCAATAATGCTTCAAGAGTCATCAAACTTGATATTGGGAGGAGAACTCAGATTATATTCCCCACACCAAATAGAATCAATGTTGAGGAATGCTAATCTGCAGGCTTTTACATCACAAAGGCTATCTCAATATCAAGCAGTGTTGCTGTCAAATGAGAATTTGTCTTTCCACCAGTGCAAGAACATCTATCCAGCTACACTAATACCAGATTTGCCATTGGAAGGTGAAAGCATTCATAACAGCCAAGACACCTTGCAGATCGTGCAGAAGACTAGGGAGGATTTATCTGACATTCCCCTAGTTGATGCCGAAATGATTCTTTATACCAATGGTTCATCCTGCAAGGTAAATGGGAAATGCCACACTGGGGCTGTCATAGTTACACAGACTGAAACCTTGTGGTATTCAGCTTTACCACCAAATATAAGTGCACAAGGCACAGAACTCCTAGGACTTACAAAAACACTTCAAACTGCAAAAAAATAAATGAGTTAATATCTTTACAGACCCAAAATAAGCATTTGGAGTGGTACATTGTTCAGGAGAAATATGGAAAAACCATGGATTACCAGCACAAGTCTCTGTCATTCATTGCAAAAGTCATCAAAGATTAATAAGAACAGTGCAGTTAGGCAACCATAGGATGGACATCACAGCAAAATTTGGAGCTAGATTTGGACCACTTTCAGTTCTAAACTTATCCTTAGTGGATGAAACAGAGTTACAAAATACATATTTTCCACAGGAAGTGAAGTACTGGAAAGAACATCTTGGAGCAAATCTAGTAAATGAGATCTGGGTGTCAACTGCTGGTAAACCCATTATGCCGAAAATATTGTACTACACATTTTACAATGTATTGCATGAGAAAGGGCATTATGGAACTCTTGCCCTAGTGGACTCATTCAAAAAGCACTGGACAGCTAAAGGAATAACCACTTGCACTATGAGAGTGTGTCAGAGGTGAAAAATGTGCATGCAATTCAACCAAGGCATAATCAAAGTCAAAAGCCTTGGAGGGAAACAACTAGCATATGCTCCCTTTGAATGCTTGCAAATTGATTATATCACAATGGCAAGATGCTAAGGGTACAGATATGTTTTAATAATTGTAGATAGTTTGACCAAATGGCCAGAAGTGTTCCCAGCCAGGCATAATACTGCAGCATTTGTAACTAAGACCTTACTGAGAGAAATATACCACGATTCTCCATTACTGCAATTATTGCATCAGATTTGGGAAGTCACTTTACAAATCACACTTTATACAACATCTATGAAGTCTTAGGGATAAAAAGACATTTACATGCAATCTATCGACCACAATTCTCGGGCCAGGTTGAAAGAATAAATAAACAGATGAAAAATTTGATTGGAAAACTCTGTGCAGAAGCACACTTAAAATGGCCAGATGTTTTACAAATCGCTTTATTTCATATCAGGCGTCAACCAAACAGTATCACTCACCTATCACCTTTTGAGTTACTATATGGTCAACTGCCCTGGCATGGCATAGCACCTCAAAAGACAGCTTATTTATCACATCTTGGAGTGGAATGCAAACTGTATGAGTACATCAAGCTGTTAAAAGAAAGGCTAGATGAGTTACATAGATTAGCCTTAATCCAGCAGAGAGTTCCACTTGACTTTAACTTGCACACTTATAAAAACCTGGAGACACCATGTATAATGTATATCAGAAATTTTAATAGAAAACCATGAATCCCAAGTGGCATGGCCGTCATAAAATTATTTTAGTAACCCCTTACAGCTGTCAAAGTAAAAACACAGAGACCCTTGGTTCCAGTCACACATGTCAAGGTATCCAAAGAATTGCCTCAACAAGATCCAGCCACAGAACAACAGCAGTCAAAAGAACAAGTTGCATTAGACCAAAGTAGTGATATCAATGATTGAATGATTGGACCAGCATGTAAAATAACAGATCAAAGCAGCATTTAAAACATCCTTAAAAATCAAGAAAATTTTTTTTGTGGCAATACAATTCAACATAATCACACAATTGACAGTTCCAGATAAACAAAGGTGACAAGTTCTTCAGGAAACCAGATGGCAATCAAGATGATGTAAGCAGTACAGATGAAGGCCTGAAGACATCTGGACATCATAAGGACATCCCTAGATTTGACATAACAATGGTCATTTAAAAATTAAAAAAAATAATAAATTGTGTCTGCCTACAAGAATACAGATGCAAAGAAACCCTAATTCATGTTGAATGCCTTTACATTTATTTAGTCATTATATAAATAGCTATTAAGTGGCTACTATGTGCAAAACACTGTGCTAAGTGTTTCAGAGCTAAAAAGATGACTAAGACAGTATCTTCCCTCATGGAGTTTAAAGTCTGATACAGAAGATAATAAATACCTAGAGTATCAAGTACAATGTAAACATTTCAAACCAGATATTCCAGCATCATCTTAAATCCAATAAGTCTAAAACTAAAGTCATCTTCCCCCCCTAAAGCAAGGATATCAAACTCAAATGATATAATGGATATAAAAAAAACTCTGCAAACTTTAAAGCTTTATATAAATAACTGTTTAGCATTATTATTATTACTACTTCTACTATTATTATTAAGTCTATAGTCATCATGCCTCTAGCCTTGATAATGATTTCATTCCCTGAGCCTTCTCTGCTGCACTCCACTGAGTTCAAGCAATTCTGATAGAACAATGCAGAGGGATATTGGTAAATATTAAACTAGACTCTCGGTGGGGGATAAAATGCATGCACATATACTTGAGTTTTATACATTATTATTACTTTCTTAAGTCTAAACAATAAAACAAGTTCTGATTTGAAGCAGTTTTCATTTCTGAAGTGCAAATGCTCACATTGGAAATTTGACCATCAACTTGCTAGTTAAAACTGGCTCCAAGGCACACCTATTGTAAACCATCCCCCTTTCCATCTTTCTTTAATTTTGCTGAAAGCATCACCACCTTTCCCATGCCTAAGGTTTATAATCTACACAATATTTTGGCCACCCAATTGACTCTCAGTTGAGATAGTCAATTGTGTCATGTCTTGCCATTCCTAGTTCCTCAATACCTTTTGCATGAACCCCTTTTTCTCTACATATATAGCTACCACCTTATTTTAGGCCTTCATCACTTCTCACCTAAGTTATTGCAACAGTATTTTAATTATACAAAAATAGTTTTCTTTAAATCCAGGTGTGGCTATGTAAATACAATACTCAAGCGAGAACTCCAGTGACTTCCTATTATATCTAGGCCAAAGTAACAAAATGCTTAACTTTTAAAGCAATATTCAATATGGCCCCAACCTAGCTTTCTACCTTCATTGGATATCACCATTCCTAACTAAATCTGTGATTCAACCAAACTAGTCTTTTCTCTGTTCCTCACACATAATATTCCATCTCCCATTTCTGTGAATTATACTTAGCTATCCCTCACACCTAAAATGCATTCCCTTCAATCTCATAGAGTTGCTCTTCTAAAATAAAGCCAGAAGATGGAAATCAGGGATGTGTTTAGGAAACAGAAAATAATCTAGTTTGACTTGAAGGTAGGGTATGTGAAGAAGCACAATGTTCTGACTCCAGGAGACATTTAATAAACATGTCAAATTACAAAGGCAATGAAGAAGGAGCTGCTAGGTAGTTCACTGGATAGAATACCAGGTCTAAAGTCTGGAGGACCTGGGTACAAATCTGGGCTCAGATACTTCCTAGTTGTGTCACCCTGGGCAAGTAATCTAATCCCATTTGCCTAACCCTGGCCCTTCTGTCTTTATAATTGTTACTAACGCAAAGTTTTAAAGGATTTTAAAAGGTTTGGGTTTGTTGTGTTTTTTAAGGGCAATAAGGAATGACTAGATTTCTAAGAGATATAATGATCAAATCTGTACTTAAAGATTAATCTGAAAATATTATTAAGAACTAATTTTAAAAAGAGAAGAGGTAATTCCCCATCTTGAAAAATAAGCTCTTTGAAATACTACACATAGATTTTTAAATCATTACTTTTTGGAAATATAATCTTATATTTATGTAACTTTTCAATTCAGCAGTCTGTATAATTATATGGTACAATAAATTCCACTTGACAAAAAGAAAACTAAAACAGAAATATTAAGTTATTCAATCAGTTATTTAAAATGCAGAAAAATATGTTAGCAAATCTAGTCAATTATATCCTAGTTTCCTCCTATTCCTCTTTAAGGAAATAACAGTTCTACAAATGTTAAAAAATCAAACACTTACCATTTGATTTGATTTCTCGTACATAGTTGCTAGGGAACCAGCCTGTTTTGCCATTGTGAGTGCCCTCCCACCAGCCCCCTTCTTCTACTCTCGTGACATGGATGATGTCTCCTTTTGTAAAAGAAAGTTCATCTTCATTTGTTTGTTGGAAATTAAATTTTGCTCTCACCACCAGTTGATGGTTGCTATTATCCGTCATGTCCTAGGATGAAAGAACATAAACACAAGGAACAGTAAATATTTTCTTGTGAAAACCGGTATATCTATCTCACAAAAGCTTTAAGCAAATTAAATATCAATCTTTTTTTAACTGTTCAAATAGAATAAAGAGAAAAACTTTGTATTAGATGTTTTTACCATATGTTTTAACCAAATTTTGGTCCAAAAAAAATCACTATCTTTAATCAAGAAACAAACTTACCATCTAGTCCAATTGAGGATTGAAGCCTAGAGAAAGTCACAGGTAGCAAGTGACATGATTGGAATTCAAACCAGTTAGAATTTGTGTCAAGGTGCTCAGTGTCCAGAGTTCTTGAAAAAGGAACTGTGCTTAAAAATTTTAAAAATTTTAACTATGTACATGTCCAGATTATTTTGAAAGTATTCCTTTCATTATGAGCTCTTTGTTTTTAACTTTTAGTGGCATGAGAACTTAATTTAACCAAAATTACTTAATAGTTCTTTTGAGTTCTTATGGTTATTAAAGATTTTATTAATGAAGTTTAATGGTACTAATCTGTTCAAACTGATATAACAATTTCTAAAAGGAAATGACATTGGAAATTTTGCAGAATTATAGTATTTTGATGAACTCATGATTTCACTGGTATGGGCATCCCCTCATATAAATTCCACTTAACAGAAAGAAAAGACAAAGTTTAAGCCATCTGACCATCCATTCTAACAAAAGAAAAAAAAAATCTGGATCAATATAGCACCTGTTATTTTTCATTCTCAACACATATACAATGCATTTCTTTTTCAATTCACACACATCCTCAATGTATTCCATACAACCTGTCACATAAAAACTATCCCTGTTACTTGGAACTTAAAGCCTCCAACATCATGCTGTCCTATGGGTATATAACATCACCATGAAACAACTGGTATTAAAGAGACTAGCTTCTGCGGCAACAATTAGTTTGGGATTACTGAAAATATCATGCAATGACTCAAAAGAGTTATGTTTCTATTTTCTCATGTTTGATTTTGGGTCCACCTCATTTTTCACTGAAACAACCAGCTAAGATGAATACAAGTGGACTAAATAAGTTCCCTCCCCACCCTCATCCCAGCTACATTTCTAAGTCTTGGCAATATATGTTCTTTATCCACCTTATTTTTCCAGTGTAGGCAATTGGACCAACATTTTTATAATACCACTATAGACTACTGAATTGAGAAAACTAATCAAGTTATCATCATGTCTATATCTTTCATAATTTTACTATGTATGTAAGAGAGCCCTTCTGAGAATTAAAAAATGAATATCATTTTTTTTTTTAGATTCAACAAATCTTAGGCACTAAAGGTCTTCTGGTTTATATGCCTCTCTTTCAGCTGTGAATGTAAATATGTGTTCTTATAATCTCTTCTTATGTTTCCATACTAAATATTTTCAGGAGATACACAGGGTATTAAAATAAAGATTTTATAGAGATGAGAAATAATGTGTGGGTTGGCAGTTGCTGATAATGTCTTAATTTTTCTGTCAACAGTCTTTTCTATTCTCTTAGAATCTTCCCTTCTCTTGAGAATTCTTGAAACCTGGTCCACAGGTGCCTTTAAAATGGAACTGATGAAAAGATTTTTTCTATATATTTGATCAGGTTTGATTACCCTTCAAGGCTTCACCTTCTTACAACCACTAATACTTCCTCACATAGTGTAACTGCTCCCAGGGTGATCAAGTTCAACCAAATATGAAAGTTCTGTCACTGTCACCAACAAAAATAGATCACTATAAAAAAGACAGCAGTCTTCATTTCTCCTTTATGTTATCTTCCTTGCAGTATTATCTAAAAATACCTTCAAGTTAATCAAATTTACCCTAGAGCAAATGCCAAATCTCTGAAAGATAAAAAAAAAAATATGTTCAATAACTTTTTTCCTTGTTATCATGTGAAGTATCCTTCTCTGTAGGGTTTTACAAATGGACTTGTATTCTAATCCAGTACTGCTCTTTGCTGTAATGCCTTTTCACTTGTGAAAGTGCTTAAATGTTCCAACCTAGATTGGCTTCTGGCCTCTTTCACTCTTTATCATGGCAACAGATTTGTATCAGTTAAACTTCTCTCAGATTTATGACAACCACTTTCCATTTTTCTTATTGTGCAGATTATTTAAATATAGGGGATTAGAAGCACTAAAACATTTTCCCATTTTTATCTTTTCTTCTAATTTGCTATTTACTTTGTCCTGTGCTTTAACCGATTTATGCTTTGACTAAACACAAGCAGCTGGCTTCAAAAATGACTCTTCTATCTGTAAACATGTTGTTTTCATCTAATAAAAGGAACATGAGAGAGTGGGAAAAGCACTGGATTTGGAGGTAGAAGAACTGAGTTAGTATTTAAATTCTAATATTTGCAAGTCACTTCACCACCAGGGGCCTATTTTCTTATCTAAAAAATGAAAGTTGTCCTTCCATGCTAAGTACTCCCTCTTCCTACCTTATATTTATTTTATATTTATTACAGATATGTTTTTGTATCAAATGTTATCACTTTCAATGGAATTTAAGCTCCTCATGAGTAGCTATTATTTGATTATTTGTCACTTTATTCTCTAAGTCTAGCACATAGTAGATGTCTAATAAATGTTTGTTCAATTACTGGTTACCTAGGGTTCCTTCCAGTGCTAAATACTAGGATACAAAAATATACTCAATTTAAATTTTTATGATGTCAAGTGTTCCCCTCCTCAAGTACTTGCAACTAATGCAACTTTGGAAAAAAAAAAAGGCATTAACAATTTACAGACATTTCCAGTTTACACTATAAGCCTTTGGGTCCTTTTCATTTTCTTGCTCAGAAATCATATTTTCTTCAATCATGGTTTTTACCACTCTCTCCTGTGCCTAACTTTTCAGTAAATTTACCAAAAATTAAAGTATATGTTGACTTAGTTTGGAGGTTGTTGTCATATTCTTCACAGTATTTCTCAAGTTCACAGGATCTCAGATGCAAGAGAATTTCATAGAGGTTATATTTTCACAAAGCTGTACAGATAGTAATGGCCAGAGCCAAGGATTAGAATTCAAGTCTCCAAATCTAGCATTCTTTCCATTGTATCATAATGTTTATTTTTAAATGTACTCTCCCTTCCTTAGCAATAAAAACTATTTCATAATTATCTTTGCATACTGAACATCTAACTCAATTTTTCATACCTACAGGGTATTTAATAAATGTTTATTGGTTGACTGGATTGATCTCAAATAATGTAAAGCAGATATGAGCAAATTATGGGTTGTCTTTGGGTATATACTGAATCAGTTCTGCTAAACCCTTAATTCCCTCTCTGAGGAGAATTTGTGAACTATTCTTCCATGATCTTCTTTAACTTCTTTTACATCTTCTGTTTTTATTGATAGCAAGAATACTAATAATGATATCACTGAACTCTTTTAGAAGAATGCCAACTATTTTCTTGTTGGACAAGTAACCAACATTAAGATTAGGAATAATTTTTAAAATTTGTGTGATTTCTCAGCCCCCTCTGCCTTATTATGCAACTCTATTACTGTCAATGAGAAAGGAGGTTGCACAGATTTGATGGGGAGAGAAGGAATTAATCTGATGTTTGTCTCTCCAACAAATAGATTCATCTCCTGGTAGACAAAATTCTAGTGTTGAGGAATAACAGGTAACCCTATTCAAATTATCAGGAGATACATAAATACCAAAGTATCTGGAATGGTAGTTTTCATACTAAATTCACACAGATACTGTGGGTAGTAACATTCAAAATAGTAATGTAGTCCAATGGAAAGAGCAATGTTCAAATCCTGGCTCTGCAACATTCTACCTGTGTGACCTTCGACAAGTCATCTGATTTCTCTGGGTCATAGTTTCTCAGTCAAGCTAGATAATTTCCAAGAGCCCTGCTAGGTCTAAATCTACGATGCTATCATCTTATGCATAAATTCCTAAAGATAGCTTCCATTGGAATTTATCTTATGTGTGAAGAACTACCTGTATCACTTATGTGGAGAACTATGGACTGAAAACATTAGAAAGCTGAGGAACAAGGAATCTTTTTCAATTTTCCTAGTTCTCTACAAAAATCACATCTACTGAAAGTTTTCCCCATTAAAAACTAGCCCTTCACTAGCAAAATCTAAATCAGTAATTATTAATATTTTAAAATTCTGAGGACCAGCAACAAGTACTAATCTCCACTTTCTCTCTCTTCACTACCTCATAACAAAACATTTTTTCCTAGTTCACCAACTAAATGAGTTTTCAGAACCAGAAAACCTATTTCATACTGATTTATACCAAAGAACAAATAAAATACATTTATTCCCCTAAAACTAGTATTAAGCCATGACATTGTAAGAGCAAGGCAAAGGAAAACAAAATAATGCAACAAGGGAAATAAAAGTAAAACTTCAAGTTTTAGATAAACAAGGATGAAAGAAGTTAGCTAGAAAGAAAAAAAGGATAGTAATGAGGAAGAATAAGGACAGTTTCTTTAATAAACTGAAGAATAAGAGTTGGGGTGGGAAGTAAGGAAAGATAGGGGGACATGTGTTTTAAATAGTAAAGATTTCAGGGAAATTTTTCATTTTTAGAGAGAGAAAAAATATTGCTCTCTCATAAAGTCACAGGTTTATTTAGAATCAAAGTGTATTAGAGATGAAAGACTTAAAAGATAACTCTATACCACTATCTAGATGAGGACACTGAGACCAAGAAAGTTAAGCAACTTGTTCCAGTTACAACAAATTAGAAGCAGGGACCATGAAACAGATTTTCTGATTCCTAGGGCTACTGTTCCTCCCCTTACTCCCTGTTGTCATCTGAAGTATGAATAAATTTAAAACAATAGCACAACTATCAGGATTAATCACAAAAATTATTAATAGTTAAATTAATTGTATCAAACATTGTTCCTTCTCCTTTGTTATAGATATGACTGAAATGCTCTGATTTTCCTGGGAAGCTTTACGCATATATATTAAAGAATTATCTAAAACTTCAGAAATATTAAGTTTATTTTGCTTTTTTCCCCTAAAAAACAAGACGTACTGGCTTTTATTGATTAATAGAAATTAGAACCAAGTTCCACATCATGCTAAATAAAACCTTCTACTAGAAGATTGACATAGTATATATGTTTCCCTGCTCTCATAAATTAAAATTTCTTTAAAAGTTACCTAACTTGGGATGAGTGGGTGGTTTAGGGGAATGGGGTCAGGTCTAGAGATAGGAGGTCCTGGGTTCAAATATGGTCTGACACTTCTTTGCTGTGACCCTAACCAAGTCACTTAATTCCAATGGCCACTTAGTCCTTACCTCTATTCTACCTTGTGTGAAGATAGGATTAACTATTTTCTTATCTATTTTTAGCTAAACAAATTAAAAATTTTAAGTACCCCTACTTGACATTAAGTAAAAATATTATTATAGTAATGTTTTATAATAAATGTTACGAAATGAAAGGGTTTCATTCTAGAAAATAAAATGCTTACAAACCAATTGACCTCAAATTCATGTATGTGAAACATGGAAACATATTTCTTTTCAGAGTGTCTGGTTGGTTGTCTATAAAAGCAGATTCTATTACCCTCCCCAAAAAAAAACAAAAACAAAAATAAAAAAAACTCACAAACTGAGCCTCCTAGAAGAGAAAGAAGCAAGATATTTTAAGGGAAAAGGAAAATGGTACAGTTAAGAGAAAAGAAGGTGATATACATTTGAAATCTTTTTTTCTCATTTAAAATTAGCACAGAGTTGTCAACTATAGGGTAATAAATATTTCTTTTCACAACCTTTCTTTATGTGATAGTCAAAGGCAAATTTTTTTATGATTTATATATTTCTCTTTAATTTAGGGTTAATTCTCCCAAAGCAATTCCATACTCTTCTAGAGAGAGCTATGCCCAGTAAAATTTCAATTTACTTCAATAAAATTCGGAAACAGGGAAATGTTCTACTTTGAAAGGGAAAAAATTACAGATAAATATCAAAAAAAAGTTTCTGATCGCCTCTATTTCCTTTTGTTTTGTTGAGTTGTTTAAGCTGTGTCTGGCTCTTCATGATTCCATTTGTGGTTGGGGGGGAGGGGTTGGCAAAAATACTACAGTGGTTTGCCATTTCCTTCTCCAGCTTATTTTATAGAGGAGGAAACTGAGGCAAACAGGATGAAGACTTGCCCAGGGTCGCACAGCCAATAAGGGTCTGAGCCCAGAGTTGAACTCAGGAAGAAGTGTTCCTGACTCCAAGCCCAACACTCTATCCACTCCACCACCTAGCTGCTCAGTCTGTTTTATATCAGCTATCTTAAAAAATGGAAAAGATTATCTTTACTTTTATGTCAGTATATTTTATGGATTCTAGTATTTCTTCCTAAAATACTGAATAAACTCAAACCAATGTCTTTCTTTAAAAACTCTTAGCACTTAGCACAGGACCTGAGTACAGAGTGCATAATTAAGTGCTTATTGACTGACTGCTTAATACTGTCTTTGCCTACCAATTCCCCTTCTGTCTTAAAGTAGATATTCTATAGTCTACAGATCAAGGGAATTAACACATTTAGCTAATACCACAATAAAAATCCACATCAACACATAAATATGTAATAATAAATCAGAATAACAAAATTCCACAAGATCTTAACATCTTATAATCTTCATGATTACCATGACAGTATATGTGTGTGTCTGTGTGTGTATTTCTGATCTGAATAATAATTTATTTGTAAAATTGAGGAAAACCAAGCACTTGTATCTCATCTAAAACAATAGCTTTCAAGCATTAATTTAAAAAAGTGTGCTTTGGTTTATTTTGCATAACAAAGGAAGTGAGTGGAACAGGTAGTTCAGGGTCTTTTGCCTGAATAAAATGGTCTTCAGACTTAAAAATGTGTCACTAAAAGAGCAGTATTCACATCAAGTTCTACATTTTTTCCTAACATTTTAAACTAATACTATGTTTCTTGTTTTTCCTTTATTTTTTACTCTGCCTTTTCCTATTGCATCATTACATTGATAATCCAAAATCAAATTTTTCTTCACTTAAACAGCTCATTAATTTATATTTATATTCCCTTAAACTATATTTTTTTTGCTATCACATTGGGTTTTTCTCTTTATAAAACACAGTTTGACTTGTTAAAGCACTTTATATCATAATGTTTTTAAAGTAAAGAGAAAATGACTACTGAAGAACTTAGGTTTTAGAGACCTTAAGTGTTCATTCTTCTCATGCATAAGTGGATTCCTTAAAAATACATCTTTATTCCAACATTTTAGTATAAGAGGACACTTATAAAGAGGATTTAAATAAGGAAAAAAAAACACAATTCCCCAGAACCTCATTTTTATGAAGGGTATAAAAAAGAAGCTGTGTTCATTCACATACACACATGCACACATGCAAACACACATAAGGCATATGTGTGCACACACACTTGCAGCATGCACACAGATCATCCATCCACCAGAATTTGTGGAGCCTCTGGAAAGACAGAATAGAAGAATAGAGGCATTCAAGACAACTTTTATTCCTTTATATCACCACTCCAATAACTTGAGTGTACACAATCAAATCAGTTTTTATTTTCATCAAACTTACCAAACTTCGATACTGGCCCTGGAACAATTTTGAAGTCCGACTGAGCAAAGACTGAGATCCAAGGGAATCAAAGGACTTTATTCGATGAGATGAGGGCCGAGCACATACAGAGTCACTTCCCAGCCCAATGTCTGAAAAGGTTATGCACAAAAAAAAGTTGAAGATGTCTGACACCATGCACCCTCACTTTGTGCTAGACTTTAAAAATAGGGCAGCAACATAAGAATACACCAAAAGACTTCAACAAAGCAAGTCATTTATACAGTAGACAAACAACTTTATCTACTGAATAAATGACTTGCATTCATTCCCCAATTACCTTTCCAGACATTATCTGCAGCTAACTACTCATATCAATCCTTTCCTGGCATAATTTTTCTGTGTTTAATTATTAAATTAATCAAAGGTATTTCTTAATTTGAAGGCTCATTTGCAATAATTTTCATTAGTTACCATTCATCTAAGGAAAGCAAACCTCTCCAAACAAAAGGCTCAACAAAGACAAGAAAGGATAGTAGCAAATGGAGTACAAAAAGGACTTATGTAACAAAACAAAAAAAAAAAAAAAGATTCATGTTTAAAACTAACTGAAGACAACTAACTGTATTATTAGAAAATCAATTCCTTCTAAATAGAGTTTCTTTTGTTAACTGTATTTATATACTCAATACCTAGCACAGTGTGAGCTGGTGCTTAAAAATATTTAACTGATTTTTAGCCTGGAAAAATCTTCCAGGAAGACACATTGTTCTATGATTGCTTATCTTCATCTCCCAAAGGGAGATACCTGTACAACTTCACTTACGGTGTAGTAACCAAGACAAAAATGAGATAATAGAGATGAAAACATCATGCAAAATTAAGCAATTAGTTTTGCTGCTTTTTAACTGTTTTTCTCCAACACTCCAAACCACATAATATGCCACTCATTTTATCAAGTCAGATACTAGCAACCTACTGATGAAAGATAATTTCAAGACTTTTAAATGAGGCTTTTTTTTAATCTTCCCAGACATTCAAAAAGCTCAGGTCACAGTAAAACTGTTTCAAAGCCCCCCAGAGCTACCTCATATAAGGAGAACAGACATACTAAAGTACCATCCACATTCTTCTTTTAAGAAATACACATTAATGCATTGCTGGTGGAGTTGTGAACTGATCCAACCATTCTGGATGGCAATTTGGAACTATGCCCAAAGAACTCTAAAAGACTGCCTGCCCTTCGATCCAGCCATAGCATTGCTGGGTTTGTACCCCAAAGAGATCATAGATAAACAAACTTGTACAAAAATATTTATACCCACGCTTTTTGTGGTGGCAAAAAAACTGGAAAACGAAGGTATGCCTTTCAATTGAGGAATGGCTGAACAAATTGTGGTATATGCTGGTGATAGATTACTATTGTGCTCAAAGGAATAATAAACTGGAGGAATTCCATGTGAACTGGAAAGACCTCCAGGAATTGATGCAGATTGAAAGGAGCAGAACCAAAAGAACATTGTACACAGAGACTGATATAATGTAGTAAAATAGAATGTGGTGGACTTCTGTACTGGCAGCAATGCAATGACCCAGGACAATTCTGAAGGATTTATGGAAAGGAACGCTACCCACATTCAGAGAAAGAACTGCAGGAGTGGAAACACAGAAGTAAAACAACTGCTTGAACACATGAGTTGATGCGGACATGGTTGGGGATGTAGACACTAAATGACCACACCAATGCAACTATCAATAATACGTAAATAGTCTTGACTGATCACAGGAGTTAAAACCAGTGGAAATGCCTGTTAAATGGGGGGGGGGTGTCAAATTGGGGGGAGGGGGAGGGGAAAGTAAAAACAGGAATCATGTAACCATGGAAAATTTTTCTAAAAAAAAATAAAATATTTAAATCTGAAAAAAAAAAAAGAAATACAAAAATATTTCAACTGGCCACAATAATGAATGAATCAAGTCAAGTGAGACTATATTTAATCCAGTTAAATGTAAAGTCTCATTCTTGGGTTACAAAAGTCAATTATCCAAATACAAAATTGGAAAAGGTAGAAAGTACTTTATGTGAAAATCACAGTCAAAAATGTTCATATGACTTTAGAATATTCTTATAGAATCATAGTTTCCCCAAAAACGTGAATCTATAGTTGTACTGTACTTTGTTGAGGTCAGATTAGATTTAGAATATTGTGTTTCATTTTAGGTAATTTGTTTCTGAAAGTACATTAAAAAAATAAAACACATGCAGAGGAGGGCAAAGCTCAGCTGTAGGACCACCTTCCTTATCTACTCCTCATCTCCCTCCTCCTACTTTTTAGTGCCTCCCAACTCCAAAATTACCTTATATTCATTTTGTACATATTATTTAAATACAAAATGTCTATAAATCCAATGCACTTCCCAAAATAAAAAGGGAAGCTTCTTGAGAAGCACCTTTAATTTTTTTTGTCTCTGTATCCTAGGTGCCTATGACAGAGGACTAACTGAAAAAAACTGGGTGACTGACGGGTTGGTTGAAGATGGAAAGGTTACAACAAATCATGACATTATAGAATAATTTGACAGAAAGGTTTAATTTGAAGAGAAAAATGTTACTGAAAGGGAAGAGTTTACTAGAAAGTTACAAATGGATGATAACTGTCTTTGTGTATTTGAAGGATTACCATGTGACTGACAGATTAGACTTATTCTGTTTGGTGATAAGAGATCAGGACTAGAAACAATGGGCAGGCAAAAAACAGCAGATATTCAGAGTGTTTAAGACTGCAAAGCCCTTTAGAAATGACTCATTCCTTCAAGCCTCAGAAAAGCCTTAGGCGGTAGATGCCAAAGATATTATTGCCCCCCATTTTACTATGAGGAAACTGATGTTCAAAGGGACACAGCTTACTATCAGAGAATATTTGACCCTGACACTTCATAATTGCAAGTCTAGCACTGTATCCCATATGCCAGTGACAAGCAAACTTTTTAAAGAGGGGGCTAAAGGAAAGGAAATGCTCATCTGCCAGTCTGTTTCTAAGGTAACTGTTTCAAGTTTCATTGTATTATATCCTACTCATTGTATTCATCAGATTAGGAATAATGTCACACAGCCAGATAGAACATTTCAGGGGGGAACATCTGGCCCACGGTCCATAGTTTGCCCATCACTGCCATATGCCATACTGCTTCTCAGAGTCCAGCTCTACATTCTACATGAAAAAAATCCTTCCAAATTCCCCTAAGCTGCTTATGTCCTTCCTCTTTCTTCTTCCCTCTTCCGCTTCTAAAAAAAAAACAAAAACAAAAAAAAACTTCTAATTATTTTGTATACATATTTGTGGATATTGTCTCCTCTGATAAATTAGGATAAGTTATCTGAGGGCAGGTACAGTTTCACTTTTACTTTTGTACCCTCAGTGCCTAACTTACTAATAAATGTATTAATGTTGTAAGAAAATGTTCTTAATTAGAGCTGTCCAAAATTAGAATGGGTTGATTCAAAAGTTAAATAATTTCCTATAACTGGAGGTGTTCAAGGAAAGACTATATGTTAGAGCCTAGAGACAGAATCAAGAAATTAAAGTAGCAGAAGTACAGCAACACCTCCCCAGCCCAACAACTCTGTCAAAAAAGTTGTAGATACTATTTATTATAAGAAGGAGAGGAAGAGAGCATAAAGAGGTAATATTTAAACCTTACTCTCAGTGTAATTAACCCTGAGAGGGAAGAGTAGCTATATCCATTGGGATATAAAACTCTATCTAACCCTACTGAGAAAGTCAGAAGGGATAAAACCAAGGGGAGCAGGGGAGTGGGGAGGTCAAAAAAGGGAGGGGAAAAGAAGGGGGAAGGAATTCATTAGGCCTTAAAAATAAAAAGAGGGGAATAATAAGGGAGGGGGTAGAAAGGGAAGTCAATCAAGGGAGGGGACAACTTAAAGCTTAAAGCAAACCACTGGTTTAAAAGGAAATAGTTTAAGAAGAAGAGGTAGAACTAGGAAAGGATGCTAAAATGTCAGCAAATACACAACTGATAATTATAACTCTGAATGTGAACAGGATGAACTTGCCCATAAAACAGAAGCAAATAGCAGAGTGTATTAGAAACCAAAATCCTACCATATGTTGTCTACAAGAAACACATGAGGAAGGTGAACATACACAAGTTTAAGGTAAAGGGCTTGAACAAAATCTTTTGGGCTACAAATGAGAAAAAGAAGACAGGAGTGGTGATAATGATTTCTGACAAAGCCAAAGTAAAAATAGATATGATTAAAAAAGACAGGGAAGGTAATTACATCCTGATAAAAGGCAGTATACACAATAATGCTCAATATGTATGTACCAAATGGCATAGCATCCAAATTCCTAAAGGAGAAACTTGCAGAGCTCAAGAAAGAAAGAAATAGATAGCAAAACCATACTAATGGGAGATCTAAATAACCCTCTTTCAGATCTAGATAAATCAAACGAAAAAATAAATAAGAAAGAAGTAAGAGAGGTGAATGAAGTCTTAGAAAAATTAGATTTAATAGATATGTGGAGAAAAATAAATATGGACAAAAAGGAATACACCTTCTTTTCAGCAGCACATGGTATATTCACAAAGACGGACCATGTAATAGGGCATAGAAACATGGCAAACAAATGCAAAAGAGCAGAAATAATAAATGTAACCTTCTCAGATCATAATGCAATAAAAATAATAATTAATAAGGGCACCTGGAGAAGCAAATCAAAAACTAATTGGAAATTAAATAATATGATTCTCCAAAACCAGTTAGTCAAAGAGGAAATCATAGAAACAATCAACAATTTCATTGAAGAGAATGACAATGATGAGACATCCTACCAAACTCTGTGGGATGCAGCTAAGGCAGTACTCAGGGGGAAATTTATATCCTTGAAAGCATATATTAACAAATTACGGAGGGCAGAAATTAATGAATTAGGCATGCAACTTAAAAAACTAGAAAGCAAGCAAATTAAAAATCCCCAGATGAAAACTAAATTAGATATACTAAAAATCAAAGGAGAAATAATAAAATCGAAAGTAAAAGAACTATTGAATTAATAAATAAGACTAGAAGCTGGTATTTTGAAAAAAAAAAAACAGATAAAATAGACAAAGTACTGGTCAATCTAATAAAAAAAAGGAAAGAAGAAAACCAAATTGACAGTATTAGAGATGAAAAGGGAGACCTTACCTATAATGAAGGGGAAATTAAGGCAATCATTAAGAACTATTTCACCCAATTATATGGCAATAAATATAGTAATCTAGGATATATGGATGAATATTTAAAAAATATAAATTGCCTAGATTAACAGCAGAAGAAATAGAATACCTAAATAATCCCATATCAGAAAAGGAAATTGAATAAGCCATCAAAAAACTCCCTAAGTAAAAATCACCAGGGCCTGATGAATTTACAAGTAAATTCTATCAGACATTCAAAGAGCAACTAATCCCAATACTATACAAATTATTTGATATAATAAGCAAAGAAGGAGTCCTACCAAATTCCTTTTATGACACAAATATGGTAATGATTCCAAAGCCAGGGAGATCAAAAACAGAGAAAGAAAACTACAGACCAATCTCCCTAATGAACATAGATGCAAAAATCTTAAATAGAATACTAGCAAAGAGACTCCAGCAAGTGATCAAGAGGGTTATCCATCATGATCAGGTGGGATTTATACCAGGAATGCAAGGATGGTTCAACATTAGGAAAACCATTCACATAATTGACCATATCAACAAGCAACAAACAAAAATCACATAATTATCTCAATAGATGCTGAAAAGGCCTTTGACAAAATACAACACTCATTCCTATTGAAAACACTGAAAAGTATAGGAATAGAAGGACCCTTCCTAAAATTAATGAACAGTATATACCTAAAGCCATCAACAAGCATCATATGCAATGGGGATAAATTAGAAGCCTTCCCAATAAGATCAGGAGTGAAACAAGGATGCCCATTATCACCTCTATTATTTAACATTGTACTAGAAACACTAGCAGTAGCAATTAGAGAAACAAAAAGAAATTGAAGGTATTAAAATAGGCAATGAGGAGACTAAGCTATCACTCTTTGCAGATGATATTATGATCTACTTAAAAAATCCTAGAGAATCAACTAAGAAGCTAGTAGAAATAATCATCAACTTTAGCAACGTTGCAGGATACAAAATAAATGCACATAAATCATCAGCATTTCTATATATTTCCAACACATCACAGCAGCAAGAGGTAGAAAGAGAAACACCATTTAAAATCACTCTAGACAATATAAAATACTTAGGAATCTATCTACCAAAACAAACATAGGAATTATATGAAAACAACAACAAAACACTTTCCAAACAATTAAAACTAGATCTAAACAATTGGAAAAACATTGATTGCTCATGGTTAGGACGAGCTAACATAATAAAAATGACCATCCTTCCCAAATTAATTTACCTATTTAGTGCCATACCTATCAAACTACCAAAAAAAACTTTTTTACTGAACTAGAAAAAACCATAACAAAGTTCATATGGAATAACAAAAGATCAAGAATATCAAGAGAAATAATGAAAAAAAAATGTGAAGGAAGGTGGCCTAGCAGTACCAGATATTAAACTATACTATAAAGCAGCAGTCATCAAAACAATATGGTACTGGCTAAGAGACAGAAGGGAGGATCAGTGGAATAGACTTCGGGTAAATGACATCAGCAAGACAGTGTATGATAAACCCAAAGAGCCCAACTTTTGGGACAAAAATCCACTGTTTGACAAAAACTGCTGGGAAATTTGGAAAACAATATGGGAGAGATTAGGCTTAGATCAACATCTCACACCCTACACCAAGATAAATTCAGAATGGGTAAATGACTTGAATATAAAGAGGGAAACTATAAACAAGTTAAGTGAACACAGAATAGTATAGTCAGATCTCTGGGAAAGGAAAGATTTTAAAACCAAGCAAGAGTTAGAGAAAAACACAAAATGTAAAATAAATGATTTTGATTATATTTAACTAAAAAGCTTTTGTACAAACAAAAACAATGCAGCCAAAATCAGAAGGGAAACAACAAATTGGGAAAAAATCTTTATAACAAAAAACTCTGACAGGGGGGTCTAATTACTCAAATATACAAGGAGTTAAATCAATTGTATAAAAAAAATCAAGCCATTCCCCAATTGATAAATGGGCAAGGGACATGAATAGGCAATTTTCAGATAAAGAAATCAAAAGTATCAATAAGCACATGAGAAAGTGTTCTAAATCTCTAATAATTAGAGAAGTGCAAATCAAAACAACTCTGAGATATCACCTCACACCTAGCAGATTGGCTAAAATGATAGAAGGGTAGAGTAATGAATGTTGGAGGGGATGTGGCAAAATTGGGACATTAATGCATTGCTGGTGGAGTTGTGAACTGATACAACCCTTCTGGATGGCAATCTGGAACTATGCTCAAAGGGCTATAAAAGAATGCCTGCCCTTTGATCCAGCCATACCATTGTTGGGTTTGTACCCCAAAGATAAATAAAGATAGATAAACAGACTTGTATGAAAATATTTATTTTTGTGGTGGCAAAAAACTGGAAAATGAAGGTATGCCCTTCAATTGCTAAACAAATTGTGGTATATGCTGGTGATGAAATACTATTGTGCTCAAAGGAATAAAGAACTGGAGGAATTCCACGTGAACTGGAAAGACTTCCAGGAGTTGATGCAGAGTGAAAGGAGCAGAGCCAGAAGAACATTGTACACAGAGACCAATACACTGTGGTAAAACAGAATGTGGTGGACTTCTGTGCTGGCAGTAATGCAGTGACCCCGGACAATTCTGAAGGATTTATGGAAAAGAAAGCTACCTACTTTCAGAAGAAGAACTGCAAGAGTGGAAATACAGAAGAGGGGAAACTGCTTGAACACATGGGTTGAGAAGGACATGATTGGGGATGTAGTCTGGAAACTACCACATCAATGCACCTATCAACAATTTGGAAATAGGTCTTGACCAATGACACATGTTAAAACCAGTGGAAATGTGCAGCAGCTATGGGGAGTTGGAGGGAGGTCGGGGGGTGAAGGGGAAAGTAAGAGCATGAATCATGTAACCATATTAACTTTTCTAAAAAATAAATATTAAAAAAAAAGTTGTAGGGCAGCTGGGTAGCTCAGTGGAGTGAGAGTCAGGCCTAGAGACAGGAGGTCCTAGGTTCAAACCCGGCCTCAGCCACTTCCCAGCTGTGTGACCCTGGGCAAGTCACTTGACCCCCATTGCCCACTGTTACCACTCTTCCACCTATGAGACAATACACCGAAGTACAAGGGTTTAAAAAAAAAAAAAAGTTGTAGAAAATGTACCAGACTGAAATTCTGGGAAATCCAATAAAGAAAAAAAAAAAATCACTGTGAATCATTTTTCAAGTCCAAGTCAGCAAAGTCATAAAAGGAATGCATTATGTAAGAGCATTGCACACAGTGAGAGACAAGAAGAGGTTCTCAAACCAGCACAGAGGGGCCTAAATTTGAGTAAGATTCAGGAACAAACACCAATTAGAATCTGGAACTTGCTTTTTAGTTCAAGGTCACAGATCCAAGATGAACTATGGAGAGGACTCCGTGCATGAGGAAGGTGAAGCTCCAGTCTTGGGCAGGAGGCTATGCCCTGAGATAAAAGCAAAGGGAACAGTTGCTGGATGACCGAGTCCAGGAGTGGAATCACAACAGAAACTTTTAACCTATTCTATAACCAGGACAGGCATCCCAGACATAAAAGGAGCATGTAGTTTTCTTTTTCTGTGGCTCTAGAAGAGTTTTGTGGCTAACTGATAGTATTACATCCATCAGTAATGTATTGAAACTCCAGACCTGGCAAGCCCAAAAAACTGTTTCTCAGACTCAAACCATGGTTAAGAAACTTGCAAAGATAAGACCAAAGGATCTTTGCCCCAGATCAGTTCACTCAGGGAGCACTAAAAGCTTGCAAGTCTCTAGCCTGAACTGTCCCTGAGTTCTTGAAATAAACATAACACTCAATATTTCAAGAAAGCAGCAGCAGAATAAGCCCAGCATGTCCATACGTGCTCAGAGGCTGGCCCTAACAAAGGCTGCAGTCAAAAAACAAACTGAAAGAATGAACAAACAAAAAAAAGAGTTCTTTACAGGGGGCTAAGCACTTTCCAGTATCCCATCATAAATACAGTAGGGATACTCAAGACAAATTCAGAAGAAAAAAATTATTGCAAAACATCTACAAGCAAAGCCTGAAAGAAAAACACAGCATAGACAAAAATTCAACTAGAATTTCTAGAAAAGATGAAGAGTTTTTTAAACAGTTAAAAATATGCTTTGGTCAATCAAATGAAAATGTGAGAGGAAAAAGCTGGAAAAGAAATGAGAAATATGGAAAAAAGAATCAGGAAGAGAATTAACAACTTGGCATAAGAGATATATAATCTTGCCCAAGCTACAAACTACATGAAAATTAGAATGGACCAAACAGAAGCCAAATATTTCTCCATGAAACAATAAGAATATTAAAACAAAATCAACAGGAGCAGTTGCTTGGCTCAGTGGATAGAGCACCAGGCCTGGAGATGGGAAGACCTGAAATCAAATCTGGCTTCAGACACTTCCTAGATGTATGACCCTGGGCAAGTCACTTACCCCCAATTACCTGGCTCTTACTGCTTTTCTGCTTCAGAATCAATATTTAATATCAATCCTAAGTCAAAAGATAAAGTTGTATAAGAAGAAAAAAGGCCACAGGCCTTAAAAAGAGAAGAAGAAAAGTATTTCATAATAAAAATAATCTGGAAAAGGGACTGAAGAGAAAAAATTTAAATCTAAATTTTAAAGTTGAACTACCTAAACGACATGATTAAAAGAAGAGTCTAAACATCAACTTTTGAGATATTTTGAAAGAAAAATGCCCAGATCTCTTAGAATCAACGGGCAAAGTGGAAATGGAGGGAATCTACTGGTCCTCTCCTGAAAGAAGCCCAAAAATGAAAACTCCCAAACATATTATAACCAAAATCCAGAATTCCTAAGTCAAAGACAAAATACCTAAAGTAGCCAGAAAGAAAGAATTTTAGCATCAAGGAATCACCATTACAATCATACACAATTAAGCAACTATACAAGAGGTGGAGACGGCATAATTTTTGCTGATTAAAAATATAAAATTTAACTAAAAAAAAAAAAAGATGCTGGGCACTACAATTGAGTTTGGAGCAGAAAATGAATCCTTTCCAACTCCGAGATTTTTTAATGTACTATTCTAAGTCACTAAGGTCTTCTAATGGCTATAGCAAGTATCCACATGTGTTTGTTTTTATTGTTTATTTTTTAATTCAATGTTAATTTAAAATGCGTTGTAACAATGTCAATACAGCATAATTTTCTGAAGGGAATTCAGCTAGCCAATAAATATTTAAGTACCTACTACGTGCCAGGCGCTGGAGATACAAGAAGGGGCAAAAGACAGACTCTGACCTCAAGGAGCTTACAATCTAATAGAAAAGACATCATGCAACAAATATATACAAAGCAAACTATATGCAGGATAAATAGGAAATAATTCAGAGGGAAAGCACTAAAATTGAAAGGGGTTGGTAAAGGCTTCCTATAAAAGAAGGGATTTTACTTGAAACTTAAAAAGGAAGCCAGGGTAGTCAATAAGCAGAGTTGAGAAGGGAAGGCATTCCAGGCATAGGAATCAGCCACAGAAAATGCTAAGAGCCAAGAGATGGAATGGCTGAGTTTAATATAAATTTAATATATTTTTGCCTATAGTTGTCACAGGCAATAATAAACCTTACAGGTTGCCTATGACCATACTGCTCTAAGAAAAATCTTCCACATTATTCCCCTGTACTGCCCTCTTCAGGACAACAGTAAAAACAAAAGAAAGTATTTTACATGACCAAAGGGCAGAGAACTAATAGAACACTCTCAAGAAATCCTATCAGGCTAAGTAGATAGACACCATTACAACTGCAATGCTGCCAAAGAATACATTAAAACCTAGATAATAGCCTATATTTAGACACTGCTACAGCAGTGACTACTATAGATATACAGTATCAAAAAATAATAATTAATGAATGAAAGAAAAAAATGTTCCCCACTGTCACAAAAAGAAATATTTGTAAAATTTAAAGCATTACAGGGACAGCTAAGTAGTTCAGTGGAAAGAGTCAGACTAGAGACAAGAAATCCTGGGTTCATACCTGGCCTCAGATACTTCCTATGTGACCCTGAGCAAGTCATTTAACCCCAACTGCCTAGTCCTTATTATCACTCTTCTACTTTAGTATAGATTCTAAGAAATAAGAGGGTTTTTTTTTTCATTTTAAGCATTACATAGTAGTTGTTAACCACTAAACAGTGAGAGATCTACTGATTTGCACAAAGAATGAGTAGTGAGAAGCATAAATATTCCTTGAATCTTAAGACAAATATTTGCATAAAGCCTTAAATATCACATAATATAATTATAAAAGGATTATACAAAAGATTATTTTACTAGAGGGAGACAGAAATGACAATTATATGTACTCAAGAGATATGTGATACTGGCTCCTCTCATTTATCATTATTTATTTATAAATTACAGTATAGGCTTGATCATTCTGGCTCAAATGACATAGTCTGTGGATAAAGCTTCTTTCTTCTCATATTTCCTTTAAAATAGAAGCTGTTGTGACTTCTATTTTTACTCATATCTCTTATCAATACTACATATAGTATTGATTTAGAGGTTTACAACTAAAACTTCTAGAGAGCTTCTCTAAGTCATTAGTTTACTCTGCATCATCCTTTCTTATATTTTAACATATTTTTATAAGATCATAGGATCATAAATTTAGAGCTGGAAATGATCTTTTATGATATCTAGTAAAACGTCATTTTACAGATGAAGGAACTAAGATCCAGAGAAATGATTTGCCCAAGATTTAATGAACAGTGACAGAGACAGGATTCAAATCTAGGTCTTCCTCCAGCAATTACTACAACTATAATCTTAAAGAACTAGTCACTTTCCTGGGCTTCAAATGCCTAATCTGTAAAACAAGGGGGTCAGAGGTTAATGGTCACTGAGGTCATTTCAGGTATAGAGCTATCTATCTCCTGATATGCCTATCAGCCTCTCTCCAGCCTAGATTTCTTTCTCTTAGTCTTTGTTCCTCACTGAATTATTAAAAACGTGGATTTCTCCTGGAGATTCTATACCTCTATAATAGCCCTTTTTTAAGACTAGCTACTCTTTTTACTACTTCCTCTATCTCAGAAAGCCTGAGAAGATATACATTCCTTGACCTCTTATCTCTTGCCCTATAAGTCAATCACCAACTCTGAAGCTAATTTCATTCAACTATACTATTCTTTCTCAATCTTTGTCATTGTCACCTAAAAATTTCATAGGTGTTCTACCACCTTTCCATACCTTTGAAATCTAGCTTCCAAACTTGCCTTCAACCCTTCCCCTGACATAACACTTAAAGAGACTTCAACACAATGCTGTTAACCTTCCAACATTCTGTTTTCCTAGTTCCTTCAATGCCTCAAGTCATCTCTACTTTTCTGCAAATCATTCATCAGGGAAATTCAAACCTTAATTTTCACCATCCTGATAGGTTTCTACCTCCAATAATAACCAAAATGCATTTTTAGTCCTTTAAAATTTGCAAAAAACTTCAATTTCGTTATCACATTTGAGTCTCATACTACCACTGTAAGACATATTTCAAATATTATTATCTCATTTTAAAGTTGAAAAAAACTAAGGATCAAAAAGGTTAAACAGCTTGTCCAGAGTCACACAAGTATCAGGGACAACAGTAATGTCCAAGATTCTAATGTTCCCAAACCTAATATTATTTCCAATACAGTATCCTCTTTCCAAGATCCTGAATTTTAAAATCTCTCTTTTCTGTCTTCCCATTTCTCCTGCTTCCTTAATATTCTCATATCTGTTCTGTCTTCACCATGACTTCTGATCCATCAATTCCTTCTTATTTTTCCCTTATCACCTTGGTTTTACTTCCCTCTCACCTCAGTTGTGACACTCTTGTCAACCATTTCAAAAATGTGTTCTTCCTCTAACCTCAAATTCCTTGCTCCCTTGAAATTCCATCTCTGCTAATTTTCAACCCTAGGTAATTCTTATTCCTGAGCAGTCTAACAGTACACTAGAGAAAAATTATAAAATTGCTGACTAAATCCAATGAAAAATTATGCCACTTTAATCTCAACTGAATCCTCACTGCATTAGTGTTATCTTTTATCTTTTATATCCCTTACTGATTTTCAAGCACATTCTCCCTACTCCAACAAGTTTCAATGATATTACATCCCACTTGGGTGAGAAGACTAAGGTGTTTTTTGTTTGTTTGTCTATTTGTTTGGGGGGGAGGGGTTTTAGGTCTGGTCTAAGAGCAACTGCTCACATTCATATGGCATTTCAAACATCAACTATCTCAACTAAGTCAGATTCCCTCTTCTATTTTTTATAAACTTCTCAATGTCTCCATTCATCCTTTCTCCCTTTCCCACCAATGCCAAAAAAACAAGCTGTCCTCTCTCCTTGCCAAAGCATATAATTCTATACCCTCTGTCATGTCCCAGTCTCTCCCTCAACTACTCCTTTCTGTCATTCTACAAACAAGCTTTAGTCCTCACCAGTCCCCTACACCATTATAAGGAAAAAAAACCTACCACTCGACTAAAATCCTATTTTTCTTTTTTTTTTTTTTGCCATTAACCTTTTTTCAAGAACAGTCTACATTCTCTGCTTCTACTTCCTTACTAGCAGCTCACACTTCAACCCTTTGCAATCTATGATCCATTCCCCAAAATATTACTAACAGCTCTTTTTATTGTAGCAAAGAACTAGAATCAAAGTGCACATCAACCAGGGAAGAGCTAAAAAAAAAATATGGTATATTAATGTAATGGAACAGTATTGTACCATGGGTAATGATGCTTAGGATGAATTAGGAAAAACTTGGGAAGACTTGTATGAACTAATACAGAGTAAAATGATCAGAAATAAAACACTTTATACAATATTCACAGTAATGTAAAGAAAAACAATTCTGGTTGATGTCTCTCAAAATAACTTATCAAAATGGATTCTGGAGAGACAGAACCCACAAAATAACAACTCTGAAAGACTATAGAACTCTGATCAACAATGAAAAATCATGACTTGAGAAGACTGAACAAAGATGCCACCCTCTGCTGGCAGAAGTGTTGAACTAGAGATAAAGAGAATGAAGAACACATTATCTGTCAATGTGCCTATGTTGTTTTTGCTTCATAACACTTAATTATTACAATAAATTCTTCCTAGTACAGGGCCAAAGGATGGAGTAAAGACTGAAAAGTGATAGAAAAATAAGAAATAAAAGGTCAGAACAAGACACAAATGAGGAAATGTTATAACTATGTTAAATTTAATATATATTTAAAAATAAACTGTGTATCATAGTTTTATGGTTTTATAATCCTTTTTTGTTCTCTGAAATCTTCAATATTAAAGTTTTTTGGTATTTACATTCATAACAAAAATGATTTTTTTAATTAGATGATCAGTATCAAGTTGGATGTCACAGTCAGAGGTAGGTGCAACACTAGCTAACTAAGAATTTAGCATACATAATTAGATAAAGAAGACTAATATGGATGTAGATGATCTGGCCAACAAGTCACATGGAAGCTGGACTAGAGTCAACTCGAGCGTATCTAAGAGTTTGGAATTTCAGCATTATGTGCCATCATATTAGTAGCTCAAACTCAACAAGAAAAATAAAAAAAATCCTAACTATTCCATTTTTATAGTCCAATTCGGTCAGAGTTTAAAGTATGGGCCAGGCAATATGACAGTAAAGGAAAGTGATAAATGTTGACAAGGTAGCAAAATCCGGACATTAATACATTGTTGGTAGACCTGTGAACTGATCCAATCATTGTGGATGTCAATTTGAAACTATGCCCAAAGGGTCATAAAATTGTGCATAATAGCACTGCTGGATCTGTACACCACAGAAATCATTAAAAGCAGGGGAATGTTTATAGTGCCTCTTTTTGTGGTGGCAAACAATTGGAAATGAAAAGATTGTCCATCGACTAGAGAATGGCTAAACAAATTGTGGTTTATGTTAGTGATAGAATACTATTTGTGCTATAAGTAATAATGAACAGGATGATTTCAGAAGTAGCTGGAAAGATGTACATGAACTGATGCAGAGCGAAATAAGTAGAGCTGGGAGAATACTATACACAGTAACAGCAATATATAATGATCAACTATGAAAGACTTAGTTACTCTCAGCAATGCAATGACCTGGAACAATTCTGAAGGACTTAAAATAGAGAATGCTATCCATCTCCGGAAAAAGAACTGTTGGAATATGATACAGATCAAAGCATATTATCTTTCACATCAGTTTATTTACAATTTTATTTTGGAGATTTGTTTGAGTGTGCTCTTACAACACTGGCCAAAATGGAAAAATTTTGCATGATAATACATGTATGGCTAAGATCAACTTTTTACCATCTCCTAGTGGAGGAAGAGGGAAAAAAGGGAAGGAGACAGTTTGGATCTTATAAATTTGGGAAAACCTGTTGAAAATTATTATTGGGAAAATGAAATATCTTTGAATAAAAATATAAAATAAAGTATGGGCCAGGGTACAGTAGTAGAAAGGAATGTAAAGGTTAATTGGAGTCAGACAGTGGGGAAGGGGAGATTCCTGAATGTAAGCAGTTTAAATATTTCCATCATGCTTATAATGAATATCTTTTACTCTTACCTCTCTCACCCATCCACACCTAAAAAATTTCCAGATTGTTTTTATTTTATCTTAGTAATATTTTTCAAATGTATTCCCTCCTTTTCATTTCTAATAATAACCCTAATTCAGCCTAGAAAGGGGAGGTCCTAGGTTCAAATCTGGCCTCAGACACTTCCTAGCTGTATGACCCTGGGCAAGTCATTTAACCTCCACTGCCTAGCCCTTACTGCTCCTCTGCCTTAGAACCAAAACACAGTATTGATTCTAAGACAGAAGATAAGGTTTTTTAAAAATATATAATAATAATAATAATAATAATAATAATAATAATAATCCTAGTTCACTCTCTCATTACATGGATTCTTAATCTCATAACTGGTCTTCTTGCCCTTTCCAATCCATCCTTCACACTAATGCCAAAACAACCTTCCTAACATACCATTCAGATTGCATCATTCCCCTGTTCAAAAACGTTCAGGTAGTTTTCTCATTACCTAACAAATTATAAAGAACAGATTCTGGCATTCAAGGCTTTTGTACTCTTGTCCCTACTTTTACACTTAGCTTATACAGTGTCCTTCACTATAATGTATGTTCTGAGCAAACCAGAACACAGTTCATCCCCCCACTCTCATCCTGCCATCTTTTATTTTCATGCTTTTCTTTATGCCATCATCCATGCATAGAAAAGATTCACCTCCTGACTTCCCTACCTTTCTTTTGAGGTGTCTCTCTTCCATTAATATCCAATTCAAGTATTAGCTTCAATTTAATTTGACAAATATTTATTCTCTAGGAAACCTTTCCTGATACCTCTTTCCTCCATCTAAAAGTAATCTCTTTCCCCTTAAATTTTTCATAGTGCTGTTAAAAATTTATTCTAAACTTAGTAAGCATAAAATATACAAATAAGAATTTCAAAAATCCTACAAAAATAGATATTATTTTCAGCTTAACATAAATAACTTTAATAAGAGTTATTAAAATATCCTACTTGTTCTTATGTCCTCTTTTACAAAGTTTTTCATCTTTATAACTTTCCAGATTGTGTTGCTGGTTTTTAAAAATATAATCATAGTCAGTGTGTATATGGTTGTTCTGCTACTTTCACTCTGTATTTCTTAATTAAAAAAAAATGGTAATGCAACTTAGTGGATAAAGTACTGACCTCTGAACCAGAAATATCTGGGATCAAGTCTGTGATCAAATATTTATTGTATTATCCTGGTCAACTTAACTTCAATTTCCTTATCTGTAAAATGAACAGACTAAATGATGTTCTCAAAGTTTCATTCCAATTCTAAATCTATGATCATAAGATCCTATAATATAGATTGTCCTATATTTCATTGACTTCCTCATAATGGTGTTCTCTTATGCCATAAAAATATCTGTATACATTCATCTATTACAATTATTAGGCAATCAATATGCACTTATTGTCCTACCTTGTGCCAGACACTATGCTAAGTATTGGAAATACATTTCAACATATCGGTTTGTAGAAAATGTGTCTTGAAGGAACTGAGAGATTCTATGAGGAAGAAGTGAGTCATATGGGTTGTTTCCCCTTTTTTGCTATTAATCAGTAACACTGCTTTGAATAATTTTATAATTATGTCTTTTTTTTTCTTTTGGCAATATTTTCAAAGAACAATCTCAATAATGTCTGGTGAAAATGGAATTTTTCTGCTTAGGGTGTCATGAGCTCTATATAAGTATTTTTATTTGTATATATGCATATATGTATTTATATTTGATGGTAATTTTATTCATTCCACTTCTTCCTTCATTCCTATCACTTTACATATTTAGTACTTAATTTCTATTGCTTTCTTTTTTCCAAAGCTCAGATTCTCAAGAGATTTTTCCTTTTAATTTCTCTCATATGTCTAAACAGTCCTGGTACAGAACCACCAAGAACACAAAGCCTATATTGCCTCACCATAAAAGACATGCTATGACCTGGTCTTAAAGCAAATGCTGGACCTCAGGCCCTCTTTGTTATTCATTTTTACACAATAGGCTCTGTCACCAAATTACCATAGTTCAATAAAAGGAAGCAACAAGTGCTTCCTCTCTGCCTTATTTCTCATTCCTTCTTTTTGGAAATAGTCAAGTACAACATTTTGGCACTCACTTTCAGTGAATGGATATCATTTGTGATAAGATATCTGACCAGTACCCTTATTCTACAGAAATAAGATCCACCTTAGAGCTAAAACTACAAAGTAATGCTAAAAGAGAATCTTTCCTCTTAAATGTAAGTACTCCTTACTCTTTCATCCTAAAGATAGGCTTACTTGCAAACACATATATGTGTATGTGTATATTATATGGGCATAATATAAACACACATTTATAAATGAACCTATCACTCTATGGTTGAAAGATCAAGAATGTAAGAAAACACCAAAAAAATTGCAGATAAGGAAGATGCTATCAAAGGCATCTTATAGCTAAACCTTTTATTTTTGTTTCTATTAAATTTCCCACAAAGCAAAAATTAAGAAATATTGAAAGGCAAATAAAACTTAGTTCTCGAATCTTCCTTTTTTTGCCCCACAGTCAACTCCCAGATAAGATTCAAAGGAGTTTTTAAGGAATAAAATCAAGAGTAAAATTTCCCATCACTTATAAATGGCTATGACTTGTAAGAATAATTCCACCACTCAGCATACGAGTGTAGAAGTAGGATATTTCCCTAATATACTTAGCCATAAATTGGGATTAGGGAATACTAAGGATCAAATTCTTCAGGGCATCATTATAGCTGTTGTGACTCTGGAAAAGGATATATGTTTTGGGATACTACTCCCAAAGCTACTTTCCTTAGTCATGATAGCATATGAATAACTAACTATATTCTTTATGTAGCAAGACGTCATTTTACTCAAACTCAACACACATACAAATTTAGGTACACATGACTGACAATCCAAAAAAAGGCAGAAAAATATGTAAAACAAAACATTTTAATTGCCCGCTAAATCTGTGTCACTTTCCCAATGGTCTAGTCTCACAGTGGTTACTCAATTACACTCATTCTTGCTCTGAGAAGCCTTGGTTTGAGTCATTACAGCTTTTCACCAAATATTAGCTCTCTCATCAGTCTATATTTTCAGTTCTCGCTTGTAACAAGTCATTTCCAAGTCAAAGCAATGTTTCTCTTTGTTTCATTAATGCTATTTAGTTATGAATAATGACTCCAAAGTACAAAATCTGTGATGCTGATAGCTCTGATAAGCATAAGAAAAGTCGTAAAGTTCCTATGTCTGTTTGTATAATAAATATGTATTAAAAATGGGGTTCATTATTGCATGATTTTCAACTTACACGAAGGGTCTTGAAACATACTGGTCAGGTAAAACCATGTATATAGATAATAGGTCCTGGCAGATCCTACCTGAAAAGCTTTTCAACACAAGCCTTGAAAATACAGGCTGGAAAAGATACTATGACAGGTCCAGCCAATTTTTTTTTTTTAGCTATGGCAATTAAGTCATTAAATCACTAAAGCTTAAAGTAGCTATGATCAACCAACAGAAAAAGCTCCTTGATAGCATGGTTAATGATCTTACTCATTTTTTTTGTATTTGTAACCCCAGTACATAATACAGTACCTGGCACATAGCAAGTTAATAAACGCTTATTGACTGAATGATGGGTTAGGAGGAAAGTGCAACCTCCATTAATGAAATCTCAGATCCTCAAAATACTAAAGCACTGTACCCCACAATCTGGACCTGTTCCACAATGCCCTAAAACAAACTCTTTAAGAGAAGAATCTCAAAAAGCCCCCAGATCCTTCTGATGTCAAGTTTGTTGTTTTTAATGAGAAAACTATAGGCTAATCTTAAATTACCAGTGAAGATGTGCTGAATTCACAAGAAGAATTTCCCCCAATAACAAAAAAAAATAAAATACAGAAATCAGCCAAAGTTAAAGAAAATCAAGGGCTGCTTATTAAAAATAATAAACTGAAAAATGTTAATTTTTCTCCACTAACAATAAATAAAAAAGGACTACACTAAAACACTCTTGAAGATATTAATAAGAGGTCTTCTTCCTTCCTCCAATCCCCAACCAGAATTCAATGAAGCAGAATAGAATCTTACCTGCTGTGACTTTATTTAGAGTGACTAAGGAGCTGAGAACCTTGTTAAAGTTCTGTCCCTGATACAAATCATTTGCATCAAATGTCTGAAAGGGAAAGGGGGAAAAAAATAAAGTTAGTAAAACTATAGATTTGTTTCAGGGTAAATCACATGCTCAATTATACAAATGATGATCATCATATAAATGATGTGACTAAGTTTATAAAAATGGAGAAACAATCTCAAAACAAGGCCAATAAGAACTCCCTCATCTGTGTTGAGTATCAGTTCCATTCTCAAAGCTTTGGTTCAATTTCTAAAATGTCAGCAATGATCCCCATACTGCCTGCCCTCTTTTAACCTAAGGATTAGGTTACTAGGTTAGTTCCTGGGCACTGCATTCAATAAATGTTTAGTAACAATGATAAAGTTTTGCTTTCCTACTATTGTTAAATTAGTGAGCTAGAGTAGTTCAACAAGGAAAAGGGTCAGAGGATGAGGCTCCTTTTCCTGTTCAGGAGAGGAGGGGTAAAATAGCAGACCATTCCAGAGCTAACAATGGCAAAGCACTAACTCACTAGAGTTCACACGTGAATGTGAAAGGCAAAGGAAAATCTGAAAAAACTATTCAGAATGGAAAATAAGAATAGTAGTCAAGAGACAGAAATTCAACAAGGCACTTATATACTTCTAAGCAAAATCTGAAAATTGCGTTCCTCCTGATATTCTGGTGCATATGAGAAGCTAATACGTGACACGTATATTACATATATAAGCTAAGTATGTGATAAGTAGACTCATCTGTATTAAAGACATGTATGTCAATAAAAAATTAATATTACCAATTATTTTTTGTTGTAACCTCACCATTTTGTGATGCGCCCTAGGTGGGTTGCCTAATCATACACACACATATACTTTTAAGCAGTACTTCCAATTTTTGTACAGAATACTAAACGTTAGACCAAAATTATATTCAAGGCTTCATTTTTCCCTCCATGGTAATGTCCAAAAACATAAAAATATACAGAGGTTGATAACTTTAAGGAAATATGTCAATATAATATGTCAGTGATAAAATAAATGCACATAAATCATCAGCATTTCTATGTATTTCCAACACATCACAGCAGCAAGAGGTAGAAAGAGAAACACCATTTAAAATCACATTAGACAATATAAAATACTTAGGAATCTATCTACCAAAATAAACACAGGAATTACACAAAAATAACTACAAAACACTTTCCAAACAAATAAAACTAGATCTAAACAATTGGAAAAACATTGATTGCTCATGGGTAGGACGAGCTAACATAATAAAAATGACCATTCTACCCAAATTAATTTACCTATTTAGCGTCATACCTATCAAACTACCAAAAAACGTTTTCACTGAATTAGAAAAAACTATAACAAAGTTCATTTGGAATAACAAAAGATCAAGAATATCAAAGGAAATAATGAAAAAAAAATGTGAAGGAAGGTGGCCTAGCAGTACCAGATATTAAACTATACTATAAAGCAGCAGCCATCAAAATGGTATGGTACTGGCTAAGAGTCAGAAGGATCAGTGGAATACACTTGGGGTAAGTGACATCAGTAAGACAGTGTATGATAAACCCAAAGAGCCCAACTTTTGGGACAAAAATCCACTGTTTGACAAAAACTGCTGGGAAATTTGGAAAACAATATGGGAGAGATTAGGTTTAGATCAACATCTCACACCCTACACCAAGATAAATTCAGAATGGGTGAATGACTTGAATATAAAGAGGAAACTATAAAAAAAATTAAGTGAACACAGAATAGTATACCTGTCAGATCTCTGGGAAAGGAAAGATTTTAAAACCAAGCAAGAGTTAGAGAAAAACACAAAATGTAAAATAAATGATTTTGATTATATTTAACTAAAAAGCTTTTGTACAAACAAAAACAATGCAGCCAAAATCAGAAGGGAAACAACAAATTGGGAAAAAATCTTTATAACAAAAAACTCTGACAGGGGGGTCTAATTACTCAAATATACAAGGAGTTAAATCAATTGTATAAAAAAATCAAGCCATTCCCCAATTGATAAATGGGCAAGAGACATGAATAGGCAATTTTCAGGTAAAGAAATCTAAAGTATCAATAAGCACATGAGAAAGTGTTCTAAATCTCTAATAATTAGAGAAATGCAAATCAAAACAACTCTGAGGTATCACCTCACACCTAGAAGATTAGCTAAAATGAGAGAAGGGGAGAGCAATGAATGTTGGAGGAGATGTGGCCAAATTGGGACATTAATGCATTGCTGGTGGAGTTGTGAACTGATCCAATCATTCTGGATGGCAATTTGGAACTATGCTCAAAGGACTATAAAAGAATGCCTGCCCTTTGATCCAGCCATACCACTGTTGGGGCTGTACCCCCAAAGAGATCATAGATAAACAAACTTGTACAAAAATATTTATAGCTGCATTTTTTGTGGTGGCAAAAAACTGGAAAAGGAGGGTATGTCCTTCAATTGGGGAATGGCTGAATAAATTGTGGCATAAGCTGGTGATGGAATACTATTGTGCTCAAAGGAATAATAAACTGTAGGAATTCCATGTGAACTGGAAAGATCTCCAGGAGTTGATGCAGAGCGAAAGGAGCAGAGCCAGAAGAACATTGTACACAGAGACTGATATACTATGGTAAAATCAAATGTAATGGACTTCTGTACTAGCAGCAATGCAATGACCCAGGACAGTTCTGAGGAACATATGGTAAAGAATGCTACCCACATTCAGAGGAAGAACTGCAAGAGTGGAAACACAGAAGAAAAGCAACTGCTTGAACACATGGGTTGAGGCGGACATGATTGGGGATGTTGACTCGAAACTAACACTCCAATGCAACTATCAACAATTTGGAAATAGGTCTTGATCAATGACACATGTTAAAACTAGTGGAAATGCGCATCGGCTATGGTGGGGAGATGTGGGGGGGGGGGGGTGAAGGGGAAAGTAAGAGCATGAATCATGTAACCATGTTAACTTTTCTAAAAAATAAAAATTATTAAAAGGGAAAAAAATTTTTTTAAAAAATATGTCAGTGATAAAAACGGAAAGACCAAGTCCACCATTTGGCAATGCAGAAAATAATCTTGAGTTTCTTGCATTAGGCCAGTGATGGGCAAAACATGGCCTGTGGGCCAGATGTGGCCCCCTAAAATGTTCTATTCAGCCACAGGACATTATTCCTAATCTGATAAATACAATAAGTAGGATAGAATATACTGCATTAGGCAAAAAAAGGCATAAATGCAAGAAACTTAATCACAGGTTTGCAAAATCTCTATAATTTACACATAATAAAAATACAACATAACCCTTCATCCAATGCTTATCAAAAAGTCCAAATAATCTAATCTAAGAATCAACATCTTTCTCAAAGCTTTAAACCATAGAGAAAAATAATGGACTGGAACAAGTAATGCTATTTATGGACCAAAATTATATAATTTTTTAAACTATAAGATTTCTCTGGGAAAATGTTAATAATCCAACCAGTGTACTTCAAATATTAGCAGGCATTCAGTAAATATTTTCTTTAACTGAACAGTCCATATTAAGCATCTAACAAGCTTATTGTCTATAAAAATTATCTATAAAAATACATTTATATGTATTATTTGTGTATTAGCCACATCTCTAAGATCAGAAATATCTTGTTTCTATTGCTCTGAACCTACACCTTCCAACCCTCTCCATTTTGTCATGCTTGAACACCATGAACCTTATGAGCACTTAAATTCTAATTGAAATTAAAGTCTTATGTAAGAGGTCTAGGAGAAAAGTTCATTTTTAAAATGTGTCAAAGTGGCAATAGGAGGAAAGAGGAGTTTCCATTTTATTAAAATACTTTAGTTCTGAAAAATTACTAGCTTTTTGCCTTATGTGTCTAGCATTAATCAAAAGTCATCTAAAAATGACTACATTAAATTACAGAAATAGGAACTGAACCTGGGATCCCACTAGTATAAAGAATTCCCAGATAAGAAAATTGCCTCTCACTAATACAAATCAGAACCTTTACTACAACTTAACAGTCTTAGGAAGTTATCAAAGTTACACAACCAGTACATGTCTTCCTGGCCATAAGACCCACTCTATCTACTATACCATGCTACCTCTCTCACTAAATCATTTAATTTTTTTAATGAGAGTGATAATAAGAAAGGAAAAAAGTTAAGAAACTACTTAAAAGAAGTGAAAAGTCAGCTATCTTAACTGTGTACTATACTTTAATTCATAAAGATTTTCTAAAATATCCTTTCACTCAGAATTAACAAAAGTTAATAGCAAAAATGAAACGCAACAAAGAATTTTTTTTTAGGGATCCAGACTATTTATAGAAACTCTATATTTTTAGTAATGTAGCTTTTAACATGAATGCTAAACCTGAAGTATCACCTGAGAGAGGCAGGAAGTAAGATCCCTACTGTAACTACCAAAGATACTAGACAGGATTCAGACATTTGATAAGAAAGGGGGTAATTTAACAACTAAAAAATTAATGACATAAGAAAGTAAATCTAACTACAAAGGAAAAAAAGCTACTTGATCCAAAGAGTAATCCAAACTTAAGAAATAGCATGTTTGGTTGTTTGGTTGTTTTTTTTCATTTTGGGTTTGGGTTTTTTTTCCTAAATCACTCAGGACTTTAGTTTTCTTACCAATTACATAAAGTAATTGTATTAAATAAGGCCTCCTAGGTAAAGGTATGTCAGGCTTAAATATTCAATAAACTCATCAGTCTGAAATTAAAATATAGATAAATTTTAACTAACCTTCATTGTAGAGAAAAAGACAGCACCTCACCAATCCAGTTAAATGCAAGAATAACAGGATGTTAAAAACATAGTTTCCTGTTGTTCCAGTACTATTCTTCTTTTTTACTTGGATACTAAGCACCATGTGATTGGTTGAAATTGCCTACCAATGGGTTCTACCATGATGTCAGAATTAGAGTGAATATACACACATATCACTGGTACTACTTAACAGGAAACTAGACAATGAAATGAGACAAATGTTTTCTATGGGCCAAAAGGAAATTTTAATATTAAGTGATCTAATACTCTACTGGAAGACAGTAAAATATTTACTTAAGTAGAAATAAACTAAAGGTAGGAATCAAAAGAAGTTCAGGGAACAGTGGAGCTTATTACAATGAACTTCTCACAAGACAAATCTCCAAAAACCATTTCAATTTCACTTATATGACTACCTCTTTAAAAATAGTGTAAATTTATATTGATGAATTAAATTCACATTTAATACATTATGGTGTTTCTTATCCAATAGCTTCTAATTAAAAATGTATTATTTAATATTTGTATTATTATAAATGCATTATTTAATAGCATTTAATTATTTAATTAAAAAGTGTTACTTAACAGAAATTTATGAACATACTAATTTCTCCCAAATGCCACGGGGACTTACGAGTAGCTAAGAAAAAGGACGAGAGGGGGCAGCTGGGTAGCTCAGTGAATTGAGAGCCAGGCCTAGAGACAGGAGGTCCTGGGTTCAAATCCGGCCTCAGACACTTCCCAGCTGTGTGACCCTGGGCAAGTCACTTGTCCCCCATTGTCTACCCTTGCCAATCTTCCACCTATAGGTCAAAACACAGAAGTTAAGGGTTTAAAATTAAAAAAAGAAAAGAAAAGAAAAGAAAAAGGACAAGAATATTTCTTTTAAGGAGCTTTGGGGTAGGGGGGAGAAATTAATTGGGGTGGGAAAGTTGCATTTTTTTTTTAAAAGAAAAAGAACAGGAAGAAAGAAGTTAAAAGTCATTCTTTAGGGCTTCCGGGTTAAGATGGCGGCAGAGTAAGAAGCAGCTCTTAACCTCTCCTGACCGAAACATACAAAACTCCTCAAGGGGACATAAAAACAAGTCCAGACGAACGGAGGAACCCCACAACAGGGCACAGCGTGGAAGGTACGTGGAATCGAGACATTTCCAAGCTAAAAAGGGCTCTCACTCACTCAATCGCGAGCTGAGCAACCGCCCCACCCCCACCCCCTCCACACTCACCTATAGCTCCGAACCCAGCTAAAAAGAAATAGAGCAAGTTTGGGGCACCCATCGAGTCATCAGCAGCTCCGGGACCTGTTCCTGACAGCAGCAAGACTTAGGACCCCATTAAGTCAAAAAAAGCACGCGAAATCTGAGCGTGCGCGCCAGAGCAGGACGCTGGGCAAAGAGAGCCAGCTGAGTAGAGGCGTGGGTGGAGGCAGAACTAAGCCTAAGTGGGGAACCAGTGCAGACGGGTATATGACTGTGGAAACAGCGCCCTGAGACTTGTAAAGAAACCTCCAGCAGAGGAACAAGCAAGAGGGCCCACCAGGGGGCTTGACCTTGGAAAAAACCAGAATTCAGACCTCAGGAGCCAATAGATTGGGAACAGACACTGAGCCCGAGGATAAAGCTGAGAAGCTGCTGGGCTAATGATGGCTACTCAGCATCAGGAGGTTCAGAAGAGAAAGAATAATAACAAAAAGAAGAAGTCTTTAACACTCGACAGCTTTTACACAGAGAAAATCCAGACAACCGAGCAAACAGAGGAGGAGAACAAACAAGCATCCGGACCCTCCTCAAATAAGGAAAACTCCTCACAA
>NC_058132.1:508631576-508632257 GCF_016433145.1 Gracilinanus agilis
GAGGAGACTAAGCTATCACTCTTTGCAGATGATATGATGGTCTACTTAAAAAATCCCAGAGAATCAACTAAGAAGCTTGTAGAAATAATCAACAACTTTAGCAAAGTTGCAGGATACAAAATAAATGCACATAAATCATCAGCATTTCTATACATTTCCAACACACTAGAGCAGCAAGAAGTAGAAAGAGAAACACCATTCAAAATCACCCTAGACAATATAAAATACCTAGGAATATACCTACCAAAACAAACACAGCAATTATATGAAAACAACTACAAAACACTTTCCAAACAAATAAAACTGGATCTAAACAATTGGAAAGCCATTGATTGCTCATGGGTAGGTCGAGCTAACATAATAAAAATGACAATTCTACCCAAATTAATTTACCTATTTAGTGCCATACCTATCAAGCTACCAAAAAACTTCTTTACTGAATTAGAAAAAACTATAACAAATTTCATCTGGAAGAACAAAAGATCAAGAATATCAAGGGAAATAATGAAAAAAAATGCGAAGGAAGGGGGCCTAGCAGTACCAGATATTACACTATACTATAAAGCAGCAGTCATCAAAACAATATGGTACTGGCTAAGAGATAGAGAGGAGGATCAATGGAATAGACTGGGGATAAATGACATCAGCAAGACAGTGTATGATAAACCCAAAGAGCCCAAC
>NC_058132.1:508632356-508633126 GCF_016433145.1 Gracilinanus agilis
AAGTGAACACAGAATAGTATACTTGTCAGATCTCTGGGAAAGGAAAGACTTTAAAACCAAGCAAGAGTTAGAGAAAATTACAAAATGTAAATTAAATGGTTTTGATTATATTAAACTAAAAAGTTTTTGTACAAACAAAAACAATGTAGTCAAAACCAGAAGGGAAACAACAAATTGGGAAAAAATCTTTATAACGAAAAACTCTGACAGGGGTCTAATCACTCAAATATACAAGGAGTTAAAGCAATTGTATAAAAAATCAAGCCATTCCCCAATTGATAAATGGGCAAGAGACATGAATAGGCAATTTTCAGGTAAAGAAATCAAAAGTATTAATAAGCACATGAGAAAGTGTTCCAAATCTCTAATAATCAGAGAAATGCAAATCAAAACAACTCTGAGGTATCACCTCACACCTAGCAGATTGGCTAAAATGAAAGAAGGGGAGAGTAATGAATGCTGGAGGGGATGTGGCAAAATTGGGACATTAATGCATTGCTGGTGGAGCTGTGAACTGATCCAGCCATTCTGGCTGGCAATTTGGAATCACGCTCAAAGGGCTATAAAAGAATGCCTGCCCTTTGATCCAGCCATACCATTGCTGGGTTTGTACCCCAAAGAGATCATAGATAAACAGACTTGTACGAAAATATTCATAGCTGCGCTTTTTGTGGTGGCAACAAATTGGAAAAGGAGGGTATGTCCTTCAATTGGGGAATGGCTGAACAAACTGTGGTATATGCAGGTGATGGAATACTATTGTGCTAAAA
>NC_058132.1:508633216-508690192 GCF_016433145.1 Gracilinanus agilis
TGGTGGAGCTGTGAACTGATCCAGCCACTCTGGCTGGCAATTTGGAATCATGCTAAAAGGGCTATAAAAGAATGCCTGCCCTTTGATCCAGCCATACCATTGCTGGGTTTGTACCCCAAAGAGATCATAGATAAACAGACTTGTACGAAAATATTCATAGCTGCGCTTTTTGTGGTGGCAACAAATTGGAAAAGGAGGGTATGTCCTTCAATCGGGGAATGGCTGAACAAACTGTGGTATATGCGGGTGATGGAATACTATTGTGCTAAAAGGAATAATAAACTGGAGAAGTTCCAGGCGAACTGGAGAGACCTCCGGGAACTGATGCAGAGCGAAAGGAGCAGAGCCAGAAGAACTCTATACACAGAGACTGACATTCTGTGGTAAAATCGAATGTAATGGACCTCTGAACCAGCAGCAATGCAATGACCCAGGACAATTCTGAGGGATTTATGGTAAAGATGCTACCCACATTCAGAGGAGGGACTGCAGGAGAGGAAACATATAGGAAAAACAACTGCATGAACGCATGGGTCGGGGTGGACATGATTGAGGGTGTAGACTCGAAACTACCACACCAATGCAACTACCAACAATTTGGAAATTGGTCTTGATCAAGGACACATGACAAAACTAGTGGAAATGCGCATGGGTAGGGGGGGTGCGGGGGGGGGGAGGTTGAAGGGGAAAGGAGGAGCATGAATCATGTAACCATGTTAAAAATGAATATTAATAAATGTAAAAAAAAAAAAGTCATTCTTTAAGTTGCTCTAGCATAGTAATTAAAGTACTATAAAATCCTGTTCTTATGTGAACCCCTCCTCCCCAAAACATTTACTAATCAGTAAGAACAAGGTTACATGATAATATAGATTGTGTAACTAGAATTCTTTTCCCAGGGATTCTGAGCCTCCCCAGCCCTGTTCTAGGAAAAAGAGTGAGAGGACGAAGCTACACAAAACTTATATCTTACATACATTAAGAACACTATGTAACTGAGATCCTGGGAAAGAGAGTCCCTAGGGAGAGAATCCTAAATACACAATATATAGGAGGAAAATATGGGACTTGGAAGATTCACAAAAGAGTAGGTGGTGCCTCATCATGACACAAAGCACAAATGCACCAATGCTCCTTAAAAAATTATAATACCTTCTGGTGACTTCTGATAATTTTATATATTTAGATCAAATAAAGGAGTAGAATTATTTAAAATGTTAATAATATAATAAATTTAGTATGATCTATAATAACATGATAAATTAAAAATAATATAATAAAATCATCCAAGAAAACTAGTCCATTAAATATGGCTTTTAAAACATTACTACCTATGGTATAGTTTCTTTTTTTTTTTTTTTTTTATTTCCCCCAGAAGCAGTAGTAGCTACCAGGCAAGACAAAAAAACTATAGAGTCCGCTGTTACTAGGTAGTATGGATTTTAAAAACCACAATGGTAAATGACTGAAGTTCCTACTAAGGGAACTGTATTACCGAGACTATGAAATACAGGCACAAAGAAAACATCTAGTTCCTTGTGCACAGAGAAAGAAAAATAATCCTGTCCTGGGACAAAATTGTGACATGTGTGCCCTGGGTCACCAGCTCCTCTATTATTCCCTTTTTCCTTATGATTCCCCATGGTCTTCATCCAGTTTCAGCAGTTCCACTGCTTTCAGGATTTTAGTTCTTTCTCTCCAAACCAAAGGATTTGAAATGGTCTTTGAAACTCATTCATGACAAATGGTTATCCAAGTCATAGAGACTATTTTCATTATTTTAAAATGTTTTTCTCCATTTGTAGAATCAGAGGTCCTGGGTTATTTCATAGGAATTTCAAACATAGGGGAGCAGATGGGAGTTATGGTTTGTTATTTTTTTCTTTTTTATGGAAAGATGAGAGAAGGGAAATGGTGATGGGGTAGCATATGCTTCCCTTTATCATACTAATCCACAAACTAGCCCAAAAGCTAGCTTGCCTTAGTCATTTCAAGGTGGGCTTGAGATGAGTCAGAAAGGAGAGCTTTTTATCTTTCTCTGCTCCTACCCCTATTCCATTCTGGATAAGCCCAAAGTAACTGTTTGGAGATCTAGTTCTTGGGAGATGATAGGTCCAGAGAGATAAATACTAAAGCCACTAACTTTTCGTGTAAGTCACTGGTTCCCCCAACCAACCATTCACTAGAGCCTTCCTTTCCCCTTCTCTTAATTTTCCATTAAGCCTCATATAAATACATAAAATTCCCATTTACTTGGGACCTAAGGACCTTTCTATAAGGCCCTCGTCCTTTCCCTAGTGTAAACATACCTGGCCTGGGTCTCCATCATAGAATCACAGAATCTCAGATTCAGAAGGAATCTAATAGGCCACCTTTCCAACCAGTATTTGAACTAACCTTCTCCTCTACAACATTCCAAAGAAAAAGTAACACAGCCTTTGTCTGAGGAATTTCAGTGACAAGGAACATACTACCTTCCAAGCTTCCAAGCAGCCCTTACTTCTGTTAAGTTCCTTCCTAAATAAATTTGAAATATGCCTTCTACATTCCTGTTTCTGCTGGGGGGCGGTGCAGAATGATGAAATTAAAAGCTATTCCAGGGGACAGTTTTCATATACTTGGAGACAATTATCATGTCCCCCCTAATGCCTAGTCTTCTCTTGACTAAATACCCCCAAATCCTTCAAATGATCATCAAATGGTATGAATTCAAGATCCTTCATCATCCTGGCTGCATATGCCATGTTAATAAATTTTTTTAGTAATTATATTCACCAAAATTAAAAACATTTACAAACAAAACAACAAACTTAAAAACAAATACCAGATATTTTTTAACTGAAAATGAGCAGAGGTGGAGGGCTATGGGGATGGAAATTAAATATAATGTGAGACTTTTTCAGCATGTTAATTTTGCTTTCTTATAATTATTTATTCTGATAGTTCTCTAGGAGTTGGAGAAGGGCTATACTAAGAAATTTAGGTAATTAAAAAAAAAAGATTTCAACAAAAATTTACAAACTAAAACAATCTCCCAATCCACTGGTTGATGTAAATAAAAGGGGAGATGAAAACTGTTGTGAAATAAGTAACTCATAAAAGAATCCACAAAATCATTCATGTTCCCAATAAGATACATAAGTTTCTCAAAGAGAGGCTCTGTCATTTTTGACTTGGAATCCCCTAGTACCTAGCAGGAACTTTCTAGATAACTGAAGGCTGTCTGAAAAGAAACAGAATGAACCATATAAGTACATCATTCTCATTATATAAGTTGCATGTTCTTTTTGTTCAATTCAGAATAAAACTGATTTGCATTTTTAAATCAATTTTATAATTATTTTAACTCTCTAGGTTCCACTGAAGTTTCATTTAAAACGAAGGACTAGGAGGCAGCTAGATGGCTCATACCCAAGCCTGGAGAAAGGAGGTTCAATTTTGGCCTCAGACAGTTCCTAGCTATGTAACCCTGAACAAGTGTTTCAACCCCAACTGCACAGTCCTTGCAGCTCTTTGGTTCCAGTATTGATTCTAAGACTAAAGGTAAGGGTCTTAAAAAATAAAATGAAAGGTACCATCAGTAAAGAAAGGCAAAAAAGTTCTTTCCAAGAGTATAAACATAAGCTTACAATAATGACTACTGGTATATCAAATGCTTTGGTAATACACAAAAGGAAGAGATCAACATTAAAAAAAATATTAAATTTTTTTCTTAATTCTGCACTAGTGCAAGTGTGGATATATGTGGCATTATTTAGAAAGCATTTGGAGTTCCTTTTGAAATCAAAGTAAATGAAAAGAACCAAAAAAAAAAGTTGATAGTTGCCATCTTCATCTCTATTTCTTTTTTCATCACAGAACACATTGGCTTCAAGAAAAGAGCATCAACAGAGAGAGTATTTCCATCCTTTCCAATAATTCTGTCAATTATTGGACATTTATCTCCTCTACTTGCAACTATCTGCAAAAAAATTAAAATAAGCATCATAAATGTATAAGTAACTGGAAGGGATTTAAGAAGTATTTTAAGAACTCAAGTCTCGAGTTTTAAAGATAGAAAAGTAAATAAATGTCAAAGAGGTTAAATGACTTGCCCAAGGTCACACAAACAATGAGTGGCAGAGTTAGGCTTCTCTTCCCTAAACTCAAAACTATTGATTCTAAATTCAATTTCTTTCTATGGAACAATGTTGCTAACAATGGTAATAAAAAAAGATGCAATAAATATACTACCTTTCTCTGAAAAAAGATACTCATAAATACAATCATAAAAATTCAAAATCTCAGGAAAATCATAGCACTTCCAAAGTTACATTCAAAACTTGTACTCTGCCTGTAATTGAGTAGATGTTACCTACACATGAAAACTAGAAACCATCAATGAAACATAGAAATTCACCCAACTATAAAACTTTTTCTTTTATAATTCAAACCAAAACATCTCAATTAACACTAAAGCCCTGCTCAGAATCACATACATCCATTATATCTTTAATAAATAAATTTCTGGAAGGAAGGCAATAAGTTTTATATAAAGCATCAAAGTCACAAAACATATACACAAAATACATAGGTAAACAAATTTTTTAAGGGAACACAGAACAGAGAGACATTAGCAAGATGGAAAGAGTTTCAAAAATAAAATGTGAACTATATTTAAAAGTATTACCTTTTTTAAAGAACTAAGATTAAAAAGTTGCCTTGTTCAACCTTAATAAGACATTAGATTCAGAAGGAACTAGTTCACTTAAAAGAGAGTAGAATTAAACAATAAAATTTGACAGTAAGAAGGTAGCACTTTAGAAATCTAATCCAACCACATCATTTTTAAAGATAAGAAAACACTCACAGTAGTAAAAACTGGAAGCAACTTGTATTCAAGAGAGAATTCCCTAATCTGTACTGAAAACTATTTTTCTTTGAGAATATAGCCAATTAAATATAAATAGAATACAAGAGAAAAAATAATTTTAAACTCTTGTTAAGTTTTAGAATTTGATATTATAAAAAGTGAAAAGAAAATGTGCTTTCTAGATTCTAATTCCCTATCATCATTCAATAGAGCCTTCAAACATTAGAAGAATCAGTCTCATATAAAATACAGAGAAGTTTTTGAAGTATTATAAAGAGATGAACAGAAAGTCGACAAAAGAAGAAGAACCAAGAGTGGCACATTGGAAAACAATTTATGTCAGAGGACCTATGCTGGAATCCTACAGTTCTGCTACTACTTCTTTGATCTAAAGCAAGCTGCTAAATCTCTCTGGGCCTAAGTTTCATCAGCTACAAAATGAAAGGACTTGATGGTCTCCACAGATCCTTCTAGCTCTAAATCTGTGATCCAAAGAGATCAATCAAACAGGAAGAGAACAGAGGGTCTCAGCCAGCAATCATTTAAAAAAAAAAAAAGAAAGAAAGAAAGAAAATAGGAAAGCATTTCTAACAGAAGAATGGAGAGCCACAAAAGAACTGTAGAGACTTATGGAGGAAGAAATGAAGGATTTAACCACATGTACAAAGGAAAGTAGTTCATAGTTAAACCTCAAGTCCAAAATTCTATCCTAGATCCTGTTCTCTTCTCTCTGTATATTATTTCATTTGATTATCTCATCATTTTACATATATTCAATCATCTCTATACAAAAAGTGATTCTCAAACCTACTCCAGTTCTAATCTCTCTACTGAACTCTAATCTTATATCTCCAACTGCCTATTAGACATCTCAAACTGGATATCCTGTAGACATTTCAAATTCATTAAATCCAAAAGTTAACTCATCATCCTTTCTCCCAAACCTTCCTCACTACTAAAATTCTCTTTTGCCATTGAGGGTACCACCCTCCTCCCAATCATCCAAGCACAAAATCTATGTGTCATCCTAGACTTCTCACTTTCTTGCTCTCTATATCGATTCTGTGATCAAGACCTATAGATTTTTGCCTTTGTAATATCTTATATTCATCCCCTTCTCTCTTCTGATACTGCCACTACTCTAACAGCCTAATGACTGGTATCCTGGCCATGAGCCTCTCCCCACTCAAGTCCATCCTCCTCTAAGTTGTCGAAGTGATATCCCTAATGTGCAAGTATGACCATGTCACAGTGCCCTACTTAGCTAAGTTCAGAGAAACTCACATATATTCCTCTGAGAATGTGTGTGTGTGTGTGTGTGTGTGTATGTGTGTGTGTGTGTGTGTGTGTGTGTGTGTGTGTGTTTCAGGCAATAAAAGCTTGAAATAAATGGATGAAACGGATGAATGAAGTAAATCTGACTGAGGCAGACTACAAAGATAGAATGTCAGGCTAAGGAACTTAGATTTCATACTATCATCAATAAAAAAATGTGTATAGATAAACAAACCTACAAAAACATATACATATGAATATGAATACTTGAAAGGCCTAGGATTTCATCAAAGTAAGTATTTCTACCACCATATATTGCAACTTTTTTGTCTTCAAGAGGTGACTAAAAAATTGTCCATTCTGAAGACAAACTGATAATAAGGCTCTCTCGACTTTATCTAGGCTGGTGGTAAGGTCAAAGATATATATTCTATCATTGAGCCCATAATCAGAGCCCCTTTGCTAGAAGGACCTATCAAGAAGCTGTTCATTGCTGGCATAAACTTCAAGAACCCACAAGTTATCTACATCCCACAATGAGGAATCACAATACAACTTTAATGGAGAATATATATACTTAGTTTGAGCAATTAAAATACACATTACTACTGCAGCATAAGCAAAATATACCAGCTAGTTCTTTTCCATCAAAGCAGGCCCTATCCTACCACTCATCTCTCTATCAAAAAGATTCCAGTTCACACCATGCCTAGTTCAGCTGCATTTCCAATGAGAGATAACATTATTCTATGATATTACTATAATGAATTCTTCTTCATAAAACAGCTGCTTCTAAAACAATCCACCTCCTACAACACAGTAAAAGACTAACTTAAAATGATGAAAACCCTAACTTCTCTCCCCAACCCACTCCTACACAAGAACAAATCTTGCAATCAGATTTTTAGAGAAAGACCAGAAAGTGGGGAGGAGAGGGAAGGTGTAAGAGGGAAGAGGAAAGATGCAGGCTACACTACTTGTAATATTGCATACTCTAAGGAACTCTTTTTATTGCCCTAGTGAACTGTACCCCTTCCCCTTACTACCCTCCTTTTAACACCTCTGTACAATCCATTCAGGCCTGGACCTGAACCAGGACCAATCTGTTCTTGCTTATACCTGTGTATAAAGTACTTTACCCAAAACTGTCAAGTTCTGCTCACTTCCTGCTAAGAATTACTACATGGCCCTTAAACAGCTGGTGTATTTTAGAAAGCTAGTCCTCAGAGTGGCAATCTGTTATTTGTTTGGCACACTTCACCTATGTACACTTGTGGTGCTATATAAATAATGTATAATCATAAAATCCAGATGGAACAGCCCAAGGCAGCCAAGACATCAGGATGCTTTGGCAGCCCCAATAGCAGCAGGGTAGCCAGATGGGTTTGCAAGCAGAAGGCTATAACTACCATGGCCTTAAAAGTAGGCCCACAATCCCAGAAGACAGCAAAAGACTTTATAACTGGTTATATCCTCAGTAATCATCAAAAATGATATAATTTTAAAAACCTGATGGTTCTCTTTTAATTTTATTTATTAAAATATAGAGATTTTTTCATTTTTACTTCCCATACCTCCTCCCCAACCCAATGAGAAGACAAGAAAAACAAAACCTATTACAAATACGTATGGTCATGCAAAACAAATTTCTGCATAAACTATGTTATTTAAAAAAAATTTAAAGCCAAGAAAAAAAGGCTTCAACTGTACTTCGAATCTATCAGTTCTCTATCTGGAGGTAGACAGCATGTTTCATCATGAGTCCTTTGGAGTTTTGGTAGAATAGTGTGTTCATCAGTTACTAAGACTTTCAAAGTTGATTATTTTTACAATATTGCTGTTTTGGTATGGCTTATTCTCTTGGATGTGCTCACTTGACTTTGCATCAGTTCACACAGGTCTTCTCAGGTTTTTTTAGAAACCATGCTCTTCATTTCATACAACACAATAATATTCCATCACATTTGTATACCACAACTTGTTCAACTATTCCCCAATTGATAGGGATCTCCTCGGTTTCCAATTCTTTGCCACCACAAATAGAGGCTCCATAAGTATTTTTGTACAAAGGGTCCTTTTTCTTTCTTTGATCTTCTTGCAAGGTCAAAGGGTATGCATTTCAATTGCCTTTTGGGCATGGATCCAAATTGCTTTCCAAAATGGATGGATTAGTTTACCATTCCACCAACAATGTATTTTTTTGTCTATTTTCCAGCATACCAGCCAGTGATAGTTCTCTTTCTAAAAATCCAACAGTGGTAGCATAAGACTTCCTAACACTTGGAGAGGCACACACAAAATCATAGCAGATATATAGTCCAGAGAGTCTAGCACCCCTAATCCAGGAGGGAATTATAAGACTACAAATATAGACCTATAATCTGAAGTCCTATTTCATTGTGCTATGATTAACGGATTTATCTCCTATGTCACCAGCAGTTACAGCTCTGGTTTTTAGATGTGGTTAGGTGACAGTAGATGGAGCACTGGACTCAGAAACAATGAAGACCTAAGTTCAAATTCTGCCTCAGATACTTACTAGCCATGCAACCGTGGGCATATCATTTAATCTGCCTGTTCCCTCATTTGTAAAATGAGAATAATAACACCTACTTGCTGGGGCTGTTGTGAGAATCAAATGAGAGAAGGTATGCAAAGTGCTTTGTAAACCTTCAAGTGTCACATATATGTTAGCTGAGAAAGGATTCACTTTTGGATGTTTCTGAATCAAGAGTCAAGTCTTAAAATACTCATTTAGTTCATTTGTAACAACTCTTGGATAACAACTTGATATACCTTCACAATATGCCTTATAGATCTGGGATGTCTTTGATATTTTCTGTATATCAGAAGCATAGAAAAGTGCCTTGCATATATTGGCTATAAATAAATACTTGATTAAAGTAAAATGATATAGATATAGCAACAGTGTTTATATTCTCTCATTATTAAACTGGGCCTAGATATGTTCCCTCTCCTCAAGCCAACTGCATCATTCCATCAAGTCCCTCTCAGCAAAGGCCCTTGCCAAAGAATTCATGAGGAAAAAATTCAATCTGTTCTCAGGCTCATTCTTCAATCAATCAAAAGATATTTAAGTGTCTACTATGTGCCAGGGTTAGGTGTTATGATAAGAAGAAAAAAAAATGAAGCAATTCCTACTGTCAAAGAAACTTACATTCTTTCAAGGGGAACAAGTACATATATAAGCATATACCGAAGAAATATAAAATAAATACAAGTTGAGAGGGAGGGCACTAGAAAAAGGTAATACAGTATCTTGAAGTAAGAGAGGGATTGTATGAAGTGGAAGTGAAGGAGTAGTATATTCTAGACTTGGGAGGTAGCCAGGCAGAGGGAGATAGAAGATGAAGAATACTGTATAAGAAATAGAAAGAATGCTAGTTTGATTGAACTCTGAAGTTCAAGAAACATAGTTCTATGAAACAGAAAAATAGTCTGGGATAGGTTTATAAAGAGCTTTAAAAATTTTTTAAAAGTTTAAAAACTTTAATTTTTAAGTACTTTTCCTTTTATCTTAGAAGCAACTCTTCTCACTTACCCCATGTTTCAAGTCATCTCTACCAGCATCAATACTGACTCCTCCCTTTGTTACTGTTTCAGAGGAAGAAGTGCCCCTTGCCTAGCAAACCCCTCCACCAAGCCCATGATCCAATCACATTCCATTTTCTCCATTTCCCTCTTAATTTTTCTCTTTTGTATTTAAATTTTTTCCAGATTACATAGATAAAATATTCAATAACTAGTTTCTAATATTTGCAATCTATGCCCTCTCCCTCCTATCTACTTCTCCCCCTTCCCCAAGACAGCAATTAACAAACTGTATATGTGTAATCATGCAATACATTTTCATGTTCAACATATAGTAAAATAGGACAAATTGCTTACACTAAAGAAAAATTCATAGAGGAAATAAAGTGAAGAATGGTATCTATCCTTCAATCTGCATTCAGACTTCTTCTGCTCCTGTTATGGCATCAGTGGATATTCTTTTTTCATTATTAGTCTTTTGGATTTGTCCTGGATCCAAGGACAAATCCTTGGATCCTTGTTGGTAATAGTGTTATATTCAATAATCTGGGAAGAAATGGATGCCACCTTGACTGACAGGGATGGCAGTTGAGAGACTCGGAATGTTCCTAGGTGCTATGAGCCAGGGGCAAACTTCGGTTGGTCCCACTCTATATGTACCCCTCACAGCTACATTGGAGGAGGTCTCTGGACTCAAGAGGCTGAGAACTGGAGATCACAGATCTCAACAAGCTTCTGTGGTTCTATCTGGGAGTGGGTGGCTGAAGGGTGGTGAAGGGAGGCTGGGAGGTAGAAGAAGAAGAGGGTAGGAATAAGCCTGAATCCATTTCCTGGATGAACTGTGAGAGCTAGTGAACCATCAACACTAGTAGTGAGAGAGCTGAGAGAATAAAGACCATCAATACATCTGCAACAATAGCTTTCCCTATTCTCTGGCTTGGCTGTGGCCAGGTCCAGGCAGAGATAGAGGGAGAGGTAAAATCTCAAACCTCCACCAGATCAGTAGCCTCCACTCCTGATTGTTAATTAGTCTAATAGATAATAGATCAATATGCTTTCCAATCCCCAATCCTTGACCTTGTTATCATTTCTCTATTTATAGATAAAACAATGTTCTATAACAAGAACCTTCTTGAGTGGTCTTTCTATCACAGCCCTTGGGAAGGGAGTTAAACGCAGTCAGATCCTGAACATTATCCAAGGCCAGTCAATAACCCAATACTAATCAACCCAACCCCAAGTTAGGCCCTGAAAGGTTAACCATCTATCCAACCTCTCAAGGGTCCTTGCTTGGGCAGCTGTTAAAGGAATTCTAACAGGTTATCAACTAAACCTGTTAAAGAGAAGGGGATAACTTACAGCAGCAGCCAGGGTGATAGGAGTAGGTGTTCTTCCCATCAACTGCAGTTGAGGATATCATAGGCAGATACACATCATCACCATCATTATATATCTATATCTCTCTACCCAATATTTCCTTAACAATAGTTACGGCATTCACAGTTGATCATCATATGTCATTGCTTTTACTGTATGTGTATAACATACAGTTTGTTTTAAATTCAGGGAAGTGTCTAGCAGACTCCCTATGGACATGTGGGAGACTTTGAGACTACATTACCCATGATTCCAATGGGTCTTAGGGCATGGGGACGTCAAAGGTCCCCACGCAGGGGGCAATTTAAATGAGAGGAGGACCTAAAGAATGCCTCTTGATCTTCCTGAGGAGCTGACTGATGCGCTGAGAGGATGGGCTCTGGCGATAAATCTAAAAGCTAGGCAGACGCGGTCATGTATATATTTTACCAACATGGCCATGGTTTTAATTAAACTACTAATTTCTCTTATTATCTCAGTCTTTATCATTTTTTATCTTAACACATTCTTCTGGTTCTGCTCACTTAACTTTCCAGGATTTGGGAGATTTTTGGCGGTAATCATCTTGTTTATCATTTCTTATAGCACGATAGTATTACATTACAATCCTATACCACAACTTGCTCAGTCATTCCCCAACTGATGGACATCCCTTTAGTTTCCAGTTCTTTTCCATCATAAAAAGAGCTTCTATAAATATTTTTTGTACAGATAGGTTCTCTTCCCCTATCATTAATCTCTTTAGGATACACACCTAGTAGTATTGCTGGGTCAAAGGATATGCACAGTTTTATGGTTCCAGATTACTCTCCAGAAAGGTTTATCAGTTCACAACTCTAACAACAATGTATTAGTGTTCCAATTCCCGCTCCCCTACAACATTTATCATTTTCCCTTTTTTGTCAAGTCAACCAGTCTGGTGGGTATAAGGTGGTACTTCAGAGTTGTTAAAGAAATCTGATAAATGCAAATTCCCTCTAATTTTCTATCTCCTTATTCAATGGCTCTTTCTCTACAATTATAATCATGTCCCATGTCTCTCAAAAAACCTTCATTTGATCCTACCATTCTCCCTAAAACTATTATTCAATATCTTTCCTCCTGTTCATGATCTAAGTGGGGGGAAGGGGAGAACTACCTTATACTGGCCTTCATTTTCTTCCTTCACATGTATACCTTAACCCCTTGCAATCTGGTTACCAACCTAATAAACTGAAACTTTTCTTTCCAAATTATCTTTTCTCAAAACTTATCCTTCTAGACCTCTTTTGTCAAGCTTCACTGATATTTCACCCCGCCACCTCCCACCCCACTTCCTCTTCCCTTAATTTTCATGACACACTATTATTTTTCATCTTACCTATTTGGCCATTCTTCCTCTGTCTCTTTTGCAATGTTATCATATTTATCTTACACCCCATGAGTCTAGTCCTGAGTTTCCTCTTCTCTTTCTACATTCTCTGTTGGTCATAACTTCATTAGCTAACACAGATCCAAAATATCAACTATTAAAATAAGATTGAGATATAAATAGATGAGAGAGGAGAGCCATTCCTAAACCCTCTCAATTCAAACTCAACATCTCCAATTATATGTCCCATAAACATTTCAAATTCCATATTCAAAACAGAGCTCATTATTTGCCCCAAATCCTTTAACTTCCCTATTGCAGTTAAGGATACCACAATCCAAACAGTTATCTGGAATTACAACCTCAGAATCACCTTTGATTCTCCTGTTACTGACCTTTCACATTTAACTAGTTAACAAGTCTTTTCTCTTTTACTTTCTCAATATCTCACACATGTGCCTTTCTCTCTCCTCAAACTACCACCACTTTAGTTCAGGTCCTTACCACCTCTCACTTAGCCTGCTGCAAGAGCCTCCCAATAATCTTCCTACATCCAAACCCTCCCCTCTATAATTGCTACATCCATATGGCTATGAAACTGATATTCTTAAGGTACAAGTAATGTTACTTCCTCGCTCTAGAAGCTCTAATGATACCTTCTTGCATCTATGATAAAATTTTTTTTAATTTCATTTTGTCCCCCTCATTAGAGCAGAAACTTATTTATATTTGTATCCCAGAACTTAGCACAGAGCATAGAACATGTAAGAATAATGAGAGCCAATAACCAATGTTAGGGATGGAGGGTAGATAGAGAGAGTCTATGAGGTGAGACCATCCTTACAAACACAATAGGTGCTAAATATTTATTGACTACACAGACTTTTAAGAGCACTTCATAATCTGTGCCAGCCTACCTTTCCACAATTATGACACATTATTCTTCTTAACACACTCTATATTCAAGCCAAATTGGCTTGCCTCTATCTCTATGCTTTTTGAACACCTCTCATGCTCCTTGTACACTATCTGATATCTATCAGGTACTTAACAAATGCTTGTTTAAACACTATAAAAATGAAAAAAATTTAAGAATTCTGATTCACATAATAAGCCATTGTTCCAGAGGACCAGTGATGAAGAATACTGTCCAACTCCTGACAAACTGAAGGGCTAAATATGCAAAATTAGAGAGGAAATTAGAATTACTATCAAGGAAGAGAGAGCATGTTAATCAAGTACTATCTCCCATCTAACACTTTTGAAAATCACATATATGCTTGCTTCAGTATTTTTTGAAGGCACAAATAGCATTTATTCTTGAAAATTGAGAATCCACAAGTATACTAGATTTTGCATATAAAAATAAAATCATCCTAAATATCCAATTTCTATTCTTAGACTTCAACCTGCTATCCTTTTACCTCTTCCACTCACACTAATAATTTCCAAAGATTTTCATCAAGACATTCACTTCAAATATCATTCACTATTAACTTAAGTCTTCTTCTCTCACTCTGATTATATCTGAAGTGGTCCATGGCTAGTCACTTGAATGTATTGTGGGCCATTAACCTAGAATTTCTTAGTTCCTTGACCTTTCGCTCCTCCAACTCTGCTTGCACCTTCAACCCTGATTTTTCCACTCTTATTCTGAGGTTGCTAAGTGTGACTGAAGACAGTCTCACCACATGATTTAAAGCTAAAAGAGCCCTTTTACTAATCATCCAGTCCAAGATCTTCATGCTTAAATAAAAATAGCCCTAAATTAGTTGGAAAACTTAGCTAACAAGGAGCAGAGTTTGAATTAAAACCAAATCTTCCAAAATCAATGTCTTAGTACACCATAATGAGGATATAATTCACTATAAATTAATCTGAACCTATTATTCACTATAAAGTAATTGGACCCTTAATATCGTGCAAATAAATAAACATATAAATAAAAAGAAATTTAATGCTCAGTAATCGTTTTTTCTAGTCTTTATTAACTTATTTTTAATGATTATTCCAAAATTTTATTATCTCTTCAAGTCTCTAGTCTCTCTCTTCTATCTGGCATATTCACACAATAATCCTAATTCCTGATCTTCATTGAGATGAAGCCATCTATAAAAAGCTTCCTCAAACTTCCTTTTGTAACTCAAAATTTCTATTTCTCTTCTTTTTTCCTGTCTCCAAGATTGATGTACTTCTTATCAAGAGATAGTTATCTAGTTCTTCCCTTTAGTTCTATCCCTTCCCATCTTCTCTAGGACTTGACCATTGAGTATCACTTCCATCCCACACTATTTCATTCTTTCCCTTGGCACTGGATATGACATACAGAGATAAGTATCAGCCAACCCACTAGCATTTATTAATTGCCTGCCTTGTTCCAGGCTGTGTACTAAACAGAAGGTGGAGATGGGGAAAGAAATTATTTCAGACTTGGGGAGGTTCAATCAGTGAAAATCCTAAATTAGGAAATGGAGTGTCCTATGAAAGAAGCAGAAAGGAGGTTAGTGTTATTTGATCACAGAGTTCATGGAACAGAATAAGGTATATAATATAGGATTAGAGAAGAGATAGAGGCAAAAGAAAGACCTTGATCAAGTATATCAGGAATACTGAGGGAAGAGAGAAGACATTTAGGAAGGAAGAATCAGGAAAGACTAAAGAGAAAGGGTGACACTGGAGCTATGCTTGGAAAGAAGACAAAGATTTCTGAAAGGGCTGTACAAATACATAAATATAGGGGATGGACATCACATTTAAGGCACAACTCATGATCCAGATCAGCTAAAACCCAGAGTGGGTGCAGAGAGAAATATAAAATGTCTGAAAAGGTTAATTTGGTGTTTGTTCAGTTTAGATTTTAAAAGAATAAATTTTTAAAAATTAAAAAAAGAAACACTATGCTAGACTTCAGATGGCAGGAATACTCCGTGTCACAAAGCAAAAATGAGGGGAAATAATTTCCTGATGGAATTTCATTTCAACTCATGGAAAATTAATCAAAGCACATGAATAATAATAGCATATAAACCCTCTTGACATCACTCAAAACAAAAATAAATCCAACCATTCTGGAAGGCAATTTGGAATTATGCCCAAAGAGCTTTAAAAGAATGCAAACCCTTTCATCCAGCAATACCACTACTAGGTTTGTGCCACAAAGAGATAATAAGGAAAAATACTTGTACAAAAATATTTTTGAATGAAAAAAAATAATCATAGCCATACTCTTTGTGGTGGCAAAAAATTGGAAAATGAGGGGGTGTCCCTCGATTGGGGAATGGCTAAAGAAATTATGGTATATGATGGTGATGGAATACTATTGTGCAATAAAGGACAATAAACTGCTTGATTTGCACAGGAACTGGAAACCTCTATAAACTGATATACAAAGCGAAATGAGCAGAACCAGAAGAACACTGTACACAGAAACTGAAAAATTATGGGACGATCATTTGTAGTTGACTTTGCTACTAATAGCAATGCAATGATACAGGAAAATCCGAGGGACTTATGAGAATGTTATCAGAGAGAAAAAAAAACTGTTAGGATAGAAATGTAGAAGGAAAACATTTGATTCATCACTTGTTTATATGGGAATAGGAGATAGGGTTTTGTTTTTTAAAAGATTACTTTATTACAAAAATAATAATATGGAAATAGGTATTTAGTGACAATACATGTATAACCCAGTGGAATTGCTTGCTGACCCTAGGGAGAGGAGAAAAAACGGGAGGGAAAGAACATGAATCATGTAACCATGGAAAAATACTTAAATAAAAATAATAGTAAAATTTAAAAAAATAAAGTATGCAATAAGATCAACTTGCTGCTATCAAAAAAATAAAAAATAAACAAAAAGTAAAGAATATTACTATATAGATTAATGCCAAGTTATGGCTAAAACACAGTCTTATTTCTATCTTGCTTTAGATTTTTAACTCTTCAAAAAAGTTGCATTCAATCGATGACACTAAAAGGGTAGCTATTTGAAATACCTCTAAAAACTAAAAAATCCTCATCTACTTATCTAGCCTGGAAAGATTTCCCATTTGAGATGAGATTTTAAGAGGTTTTGAAAGAGATAAAATAAAATATTTGCAAATAGGAATGTTATGAGCACAGGGAATAAATAGCATGAAAGAAATCTGAAGTCTGGAAAGGGAAAAATCATACAAAGAGAACTAAAAAGCCAGTTCGCCTGACTTCAGTGAAGGCAGAAAAAGAGAGACAATTTAGGAAATATTAAGAATTTGATTACTCATAATAAGGTCAAATCTGCACTAAGCTGAGTACACTTGAGCAAGTTGCTTAACTTCTCGGTTTTAGTTTCATCTATAAAATGAGGAATTTGGATTAAGGACTTCTAGCTCTCAAAATGTAAAATCTCTATGATATTTATAAAGTATGCTAAAGAAAACTTCTAGAAAGCTTTGAGCAAAGAAACAGAAACAACTGTATACCCCAGAAGCTAACCACTCTGATTTGTTACACCCCTCCCCATGCCTTCCTCAAAACATCCAGGTGTTTTAAAAGCACCATCATCCTCTTGCCAGTCAGGTTTGCAAGCTCAAAGCTATTCTTAACACTATAATTAATAACTTTACCTTTCCTATCCAAGCAGGTGCCAAGTCTTCAATTGTCCCGCCAAAAGATGTGTCCCATCTGTCTCTATCTCTTTACATTTTATACTCAGGTTCAGACTTTCATTGTCTCTTTTCTGGAATACCTTAGCCTCTTAAACCATCTTCCTTCCTCTAGTATATCAACTCTCCAATCCAAATAACTATAAAAACAGGGTAAGGCACAAGACTGATTATATTACTTCCTTGCTCAAAATTTACCCATGGTTGCAACCACTTCCTAATAGTACAAAATACAAATTTCTAAAGTCAGTATTTTAAGACCTTCCATCATTTAGTTACCACCTAAACTTTCCAGCCTTGTTTTGTATTACGTCCTTTTAAAAACTCTAGACTGGAATCAAAATAGGCAAGTAGATAATCCTGGGACTCAATATTCCATCTACTCATTCACATAAGCTATTTCCTGTCTGAAACTCACTCTATTTGAAACTCATCTCTGCCTCTCTGAAACCTTCTCTTCCTTCAACGTCTAATTCAGGTTCTTCTTCTAAGTTTTTGGTTTTTTTCCCTAATCCTCCCAATTATTACTGTTCTCTCCCACCTCAATTTCCCTTACATTAATCCTGTCCACATGTTGTCTCTACTCAAGAGGATGTAAGAACCTAGAGGACAGAGTCTGTTTTTGCACTTCTAACATCTAATCTCATACACTGTAATCCAATTCAGTATATAAAATTCAATAAGCACTTAGGTAAGCATCTCACTATAATTCTGTGAATCTAGTCCATTCTATAGTCAAAACTCTACCTACCTGAGATGAGGTCACTCCCACCTCCCTTAGTGGGGAGGGGAGATGAATTACCCACACATGACAATAAATAACAAATCAAGAACAAGGGACTGCCCTTTGGGCAGTCCAAATCAATGTAGAGACTGCCATTTGTCCACTTGAATTAGAGGTGGACCCACCGGAAGTGAGGAAGGACACTATCTCTTTAAGTATGTTGGTTACTTCCTGTGGAGGCAGTTCCCACTTTGAACTTGGTGCTGAAGGAGCTCCTAAGACCACAGACAGCTTCTACTCTGCATTGTCTCGTGGGTAAGGTAGGCTGACTTCCTTGGCCTACCTAGGCCGATTCCAAACTCTGCCTTAAATAGGCACTAGCCTCTCTGGTTGCTAGGCCTTGAGGCTTGCAGCTTCATTTATTTAGCCTTTTAACCTTCTCTCTCTGTCCAGGCCTCTGCAGGCCTGGAATAGCCTCTCCCTTTTTCTTTATTCCTATACCTTTACCTGCCTGATTGTAAAATAAAGTGCCTTAACCCGATGCTGACTTAGGTCTGATTTAATTACAGAATCAACCTGAATTTTGATTCCTGGCGGCCGCACTTTAAATACATATCTATAAAGTACCTAAATTCTTCCTCTTACATTTACACAAGGCATTTTCTTAGGTGCTGGACATACAAAGGTAACATTTAAAAGTCTACCATCAAGATTATATACTACTGAGGGGAAAAACATGCTCAAATAGTAGACAAGCTTAGTTGACTACGAGAAAGAATTAATTTCTAGGTGAATCACTCAGTTCTTCTCCCCACCTAAAAAAATAATAATACCTTTTATTTAAGCTGCAAATAATTAAGTCATTTATTTCATTAGAACCTCAAGAGCAGAAATGTTTTCTTTTTATCTTTGTATTCTTAGCACCAAGCATAGTACATGAGAGATTCTTAGTGTGTTAATAGTTTTGTGCCCCAGGACTATGTTCCCCAGAATTCCTTTACTTTTCCCAGAATTCCTTGAATTACATTCCCTACTTTGCATCCTCACATTTTGTAAATAAGTTTGCTGGAACCCTGCCTTTTTGGTCTCTCTTCTTCCCGTGGTCTCCTGCACGCTCTTCTTCCACATGCACAGTTGGGAAAGCTGGCTTCACTCAGACTTTTACTTTTGTCTTTTTATTCCTTTTACTTCATGTGATGTAATAATAAAAAGAGCCAGCAACCACTGTTTGATAGAGAGGGAGAGTCTATGATGTGACTCTCCCCTCCAGCTCTCCCCTGGGGCCAAATATACATTGGGAGACTTTGAGGCAGTGTCACCCTGAAATTGGATGACCTGGATGGTCGTGCCACTCCATAGGGTGAGGCTTCCCTATAAGACGAGGTATGTGGTACCCCAATCCAATTCTGAATGAGGGTAGGGTTCACACAAGCCTACCCCAAGGTCAGTCAACTTCACAACAGGTGGTCTGGCTCCAAGATGGAGGCAGCTAGACCAAGCTGTGGTTCCCCTCTCCCTCGTTGTCTCTTGGGCACTCTGGAATGCTATCTGACTAATGAATGGCTTTTATTAATCACAATTCAGGGATTGGGGAAAGGGGTGAAGGGCAGAGGGATTTGGGGTGCCCTTTTCTCTATTCCTATGGAATCCATCACTTAGGTGGGAACCTTAATGGCTCCCACTCCTAAGCTTCTTCCCCCACCCCTTCTCTTCCTGTTTCGATTTCTATCTTTTTCTATAATTTTAAGTTTTGACTGAAAGGGGGTCTCTCAGAAAGGTTGAGTAATGGGAGGAGACTAAGAAATCGCTCCCAAAATAGAATCCAAAAACTTAGCTAACTCGATGGTTAAAGTCTTGATGGGTGAGAAGCAATGGGATGCCTTCAACCAGGGAATCAGGGTTTCAGTGTCCAAAGAAAATACCTCAGGAAGCCCTCAGGACTGGATCCAAACTTGGATGTCGTCCTCCTCTCTCCTCTCCTTCCACCAGAGAATTATCCAGAAGTCTCCTTAGTCTCAACTGTCAGTAACTGTCAGCAACTCCTCTGGCTCCTTTTGTCCCATCCCCCTTGCACAAAATCCAATCCTTACAGTGATTATTAATAAATCTTATAAAATATAATACTTAAGAGTATTGTATATTCATTTTTAATCTTACATAGTAAATGATTTAGTGATGACTGAAAACCCTTGTTTCTTTCAAGGTTCAACATAAAGACTACATTCTAAATTAAATCTTTCCTGATTTGTCCAGGAGCTAGTCCCCTGCCCCTCAAAATTTCCTTTTACTTATTCATGTATAGTCTTCCTTGAGGAATCCCTCACTTTTGTCATGTATCTCCAGCATCTAAACATAATAGGTGCTTCAAAAATCATGTCTGATTGATGCTAAAAGTGGGAAAATCAAATTTTGCAGTGGAATGAACAGAAGATTATTCTGGCAGCTACTTGCTGACCAAGGTCCATATAATCAAAGCTCTATTTGTATAGTATAGTCAAAGCTATGATTTTTTCCAGTAGCAATGTATGGCTGCTAGATTTGGACTATAAAGAAAGCTGAAAGCACAACTAATGCTTTTACAAAAGAAGACTTTTGAGAGTCTCTAGGACAGCAAGATCAAATCAGTCAATAATTAAAGAAATTATTTCAGACTAATCAAATGGAAGGTCAAATACTAAAGCTAAAGCTCAAATATTTTGCCCACATAATGAAAAGACAGGACTCACTGAAAAAGATGTTAGGGAAAATAAAAAAAAAAGAGATAGCAGAAATGAAGAGGATACATAGTAGCATAGAAACCACCAACATAAAAACAATGAGTATGAACTGGGACAAACTTCAATCTGAGAGAGTGCCATGGTCCATGGGATCACAAAGAGTCATACATGCTGAGCAACACCTCTAGGGTAGCTTGAAGAGGAAAAGACTTAAAATCCAAAGGTTAATCAAGAGGCTGTTACAATAGTTCAAATTAAAAGGTGATGAGAGCACAGAATCATGTTGATAACCAAGTAAAAATGTTTATTGAATTAAGTTTTGTGGGAGGAAAGTGAAAAATAAAAGATAAAGATAAAAATCTCTGTAGAAGATTATGTGATTCAGCAAAAAACAAACTCATTATCTTCACCCTTTCCCTTAAATCCCCCTCAGTGTTCTATGTTCTATGTGCTATGTCTCAGCAGAACTATTTTCTTGCCTTTACCAATAAATTCATTCATTCACTTATTTCACTGCCTTTTCAAAATATGTCATAGTATCCATATCTTATCTATGGTAACAAAGATGTCAGTTTTCCAAAATCATTTGGGAAGTTCAATTTTCCAAAGCACTTGAAATCCATTAAGAAGACGAACTCCTTGCTTCTTCCCTAATCTTTGGTTTGTAGGCCATATGAAATGAGATTAGTGGTGGTGGTAGGGCATGAGTGTTTATGAAGACATCTGCATTCTAGGAACTGATTTTGGAGAAAAAGAGGAGAGGATGGTAACATTAGCATGAAATGAAAAGAACTACTAATGTAGTAATAAAAAGGGGGGCTTTAATGGAGGCAAGGAGATTATAATCTAGGGTTTCTCACAGCACTGGGATGCTAGGTTACGAAGAAGGTAGAGTTATATGGTCTATGGAGGAAACTAGGACAAATTAGATTCATTGAGGAAAGCAGCCATAAAAGACATGCATGGCTGCTTTCCTCAGTGGGTCTAATTTGTCCTAGGTTCCTCCAGACTAGTCTTCTGGGAAAACAGCCTGGAAAAAGATGTTATATATTCCATAGAGGAGGAGACTCAGACTAAGCAGCTAGAGGCTGGGAAGACTAGAAAAGAAGAGGAGTAGTATAGGACCTTCGGCAATTTGTGGCTGTGGGAAAGAGCAAGATAGCAAGCAAGATAGTCAGTAGCTGTGTTCAATAGTAAGTTTAGCAGGACAAGTACTTTAACTTCCTTTTCATAGGTTTTAGAAATAGATACTTATATTCTCAACTAATTCCAGTGTCAGATTTTAGCTAGCACTTTGAACTGACAAGCAGGCAGGAATTTTCCTGAGAAAATGCTGACAAATTTTTCAGTCTCTAATGAATCTACTAGCTGAGCATTTTAATTCCTTATGTGGCAGATACCACTCCCAGTTGATTTAGCTTCATCACATAAATCTAGGATTCTATTGTATCCTCTGCTGAGAGTTGTTAGGCCTTAGATGACCTTTGAAGGGTTACAGTGCACTTTGGTGGCAATATTTCTTATTAAGTGCTTTACCAAAAAATTATTTTGAATCAGAGGGCCTATTTTTTATTTAATTTAATTAAATCAAAAAAGAATTTATTAATCATGTGTAGCTGTTTTATGTGCTGAGAATATAAAGACAAGATGAAAGACAATTGCTGATCACAAGGAGTTTACATTGTACTGTGAGGGTAACAACATGAACACTGATAAATAAATGCAAAATGTACTTACAACGTAAATACGAAGAAGTTTGGGATTAGGAAAAGAATACTAAAATTTTTAGAGATCAGTACAGAAGAGAAGTGATAAGGTCCTGAGCTAGTTAGAATAGCTATGGGTGGATATGCTGTGGAGAAAAAATCAACATGACTTAGAAACTGACTAGACAGAGGGGTTGAAGGAAATGATTCAGGTTCCAAATTTATAGGACTAAGAAAAATGATGGTGCCCTTGAAAAAAGAAGGTAGTTAGGAAAGGAATGGTCTTAGGGGTAATAATAGTATGACCCCAGGTAATATGCCACTCCAGAAAATCAATCTCCTCATTTGTAAAATGATGTGGCTTAACTAAATGGCCTTTGGAAACCCTTCTGAGCTCTGAATTCTAGATGAAAAGGGGCCAATATCAAAGTAGCAGCTTTACTCTAAGAATTTGGGGTTTTGTCTAAGGTTTCATGTTTTCTTTACAACACACACCAGTATTTTACTAAGTATTCATTGGTCAACTTTCCCTACATTACTCTCTTTGGACCTTAGTAATTTCTTCTGTGTTTAGGGGATCCCTAAACTCCAATCTTAAAGATCCAAAAATTTTTTCTCCTCTAGTACATGATATATTCCAGTTTGAGAATCCTTCGTAAGGTTCAAATAAGATAAATTAACTCTCTAACAATTCCATAACTCCAAAGTTTTATAAATTGGTTCTAACAATAAGTGCTATATAAAATTCCTAATTATAACTCTGGAATCCAGATTCAATTTAATTCAATGAGCATCTTAGCAGCACCTACCTACTATCTCCTAAACACTATGCTAAGGACTTGGGAATATAAAGACAAAAAAACAAAATAGTCTCTGTTCTCAAAGAGTTTACAACATTCTGGTGGAAGGATTATTAACCTGACGTAAACCTGCTATGGTATATACCAAATTCATATAGCTAAACAAAGAATCTATCTTTCATCAACAACTAGCATTGGGCGAAGTTGTACCCATCAAGGTGAACTTTATAGCTCACACAAAATAGAAAACAAGAAATCCACACTGTATTTGTGTTTCTCTCAGTGACTTTGGTAGTAAAATTAGATTTCAAAAGCACTGGATGCAAAGTTACTTCAAATCCAGGCTAAGGGTCTCTCGTGTTCTCATTACTTCTAAGAGATAACTTTAGGAATCTCTCCCCAAATGCCTCATCAATTAAAGTCAAGAACTCAGACAGCTCTGCTTTGCACAAGACAATTTCATTACTATGTGGTTATGGAAGACAACACTCAACCACTATTCTGAACATGATACTCTGATTTTTCATTCCTAATGCTGACTATACCACCTCACAGGTTAAAATAGATTGCTTCCAATGACGACAATCAGCCAAGTTTTTCCCTTCCTACTCAATACAATATTTAAAACATTCACATACCTGCTAGACAAAATGCTGCTTTATTACAAACCACAAGAGAGAGAGGATGTACATTTCTACTGCAAAAGTAATTCCAGAAAGAGCTAAATTTTATAGAAGCCTACTATGCCTGCTATGCTTTTAATCCAACACAATATGCATTCTTTTTAGAGACAGTAATCAATGTATCATGCCATGAGTTTCCCAAACTGAGATGAAATGTCTCCTCCCACTAACTCTCCACCTGGAACAAATTATTTAGAGGAAAGGCTTGTCTGAAGAGCACCAAAGTACTTTCCATTTCAGTGCTGCTCTTGAGAAATTCTTACTGATATGCCAAACACTATAACATTTGCTATTGGTACATCTGAAGCTATGAACAAAACTGAAACATTAAGGTAAACAGAACATTTATTCTTATTTAATATCTGGGCTGAGAAATCTTAGGTAACCAGCATTTTGAGTAATGCATAACAAAACACTAACCCTATACAGGACCCAGGAAACTCCTTTCTTAAAAAACACAAGTCATATTGTTTTACTTGCAATCACCACCAAAAGATAAATGAATAAAGATACAACTCAAGTGGCTGAGAAAGAAGCAAAGAAGGGAGCCTACTACATACTAGAGGAAAAGTGAAAAAAATCCTGAAGGTGAAATTCTTTGTTAAACAGTAAAGGAAATGTCTGCCTTTGAAAAAAGTAGTGGTTCAAGTTTTAAAAAGCACAAAATTTAACTAAATCAGGTTAATCTTTGCATAAATATCAAGAGCTAAATTAAAAAATCAACAGATGACATAATATAATATCATATTTGGACTCTAGGGTCCAAACTAAAGCTTTGGGTTCAGGTCCCCTCTAATTAGCAGATAACCCACAAGATGACCAGAAACCCATTTTATAGCTTGATATAGCTGGGTCAATGCAAAGATTTGGATGACAAAAGGAGTACAGATGCTTTCTGAAGTAAATGTTTTCCTAAAAAAAGACAGCATGGGGGACAGCTGGGTAGCTCAGTGGATTGAGAGCCAGGCCTAGAGATGGGAGGTCCTAGGTTCAAATCTGGCCCCAGACACTTCCTGGCTGTGTGACCCTGGGCAAGTCACTTAACCCCCATTGCCTATCCTTACCACTCTTCTACCTTGGAGCCAATACACAGTATTGACTCCAAGATGGAAGATAAGGGTTAAAAAAAAAAAAAAAAAGAAAAGAAAAGACAGCATGTTAATCAAATCACATTCCAAAATGCACAAATTTAAAAAGGTAATGTTAGAAAGTCTGAGGTAAAATCATCCTTTAAAGTGAAGAAATATTTTAATAACCCCTAATTTATGTTTTACAAGCTCCACTTTCTGCCTACTGGGTTTTCATGTAAGTAAGTCATATCTGAATGAATAGATATAATAAGTAAAAAAGATCTAGTTTCTACTTCTGGTGCTACTAGAAATTAACATTAGGCAAATCCTTTGACCTCACTGGGCCTCAACTTTACCATCTAGGAAGGGAGTAGTAACATAATAGGAAAAGTCCTAAATGTGGAGAAGGAAGAAGTGAGTTTGAATTGCTGCTCAGTCTTTTACTAACTAGGCAACTGTAAGGTAAATAAGTCACTTAATGTTTCTAAACTTCAATTTTCTCATCAATCAATGAGAGATGAGAAGGAGGATTATAATGAATACAACTGTAGATTATCTGTATAGTGCCTTAATGTTTGCAAAGTGCTTTATGTACATTTGAGGTAAGAACTCTAAGTATTACTCTATCCAATAAGCACTTAAATTAGGTTGCCACAGAAGTGTTTATAGGATTAAACAAGATAATGTATGGAAAACATTTAAAGCATCATTTATGTCAGTTTATCAAAATAGTGGTAAAATTAATTTCTATAAAGCCTTTTAAAAAATACAAGTACAGTATACAAATGTTATACTGCTATGTCTAGTCTTATATTATAAATGGGTTCCATAGGGTGTAATATAATCCTACTTTACTGCTAATTTCAGAAAATTATCTGTTCTAAACATCTTTGTATTAATGTAAACAATTTATTTATATAATGTTAAGTTTAACTGTCTTCAGGCACAAGCAAGGTACTACCTTCAATATTCTTGAACATGAAAACACCAAATTCAACAAAAACAAAAATTCAACAATAAGACACTTTATTACATATGTTCATTCCTAGATTCAGAGTGAGGTTCCCTAGCAGTCAAACAGACACACCCAACAACACATTCTGAGAATAGTCAGGAACCAAAGTAGAATTAGCCAAGGGCTTTAATCTTAAATTTTTGTTTTAAAAAACTAGCAATTCTTTTTAACAGGTAAGGGAATCAGATTATTATTTCTAAAAGGTTTCTTTTTCAAGTATACTCTGAAAAGTAAAATACCATCTAGAAAACAAGTAACTACGATATAACTGACACATCTACAAACCTCAAAATCCAAAAGAGGGGATGAATATCTTTTTTGGGGAATAGCATCCTTGCTTAAACAAAGTAAAAGTTTAAGGATTCATGAAAGGCATGGAAAATGTCAACTATGAAAAACCACTCCAGGGTATGCTTCATCTGAGGAATTTAAGTAGGCTTTTTTCTTGATCCTTTAAAATGAGACACAAGGATTAATAAAATGTAAGAGAGAAAACAAAGATTAATCAATTTCTGAAGAAATTTGACTGTATATACATCCAATATAGATTCTCCACATGTAAACTGGCCTAAAGGCTTATAAAAGAAAGGCACAAAGACAGACTGTACTATTAACATTTAGAATCCAAAACATAAAGCAAAGAACATTCCCAAGTCCAGGCAGACTCAAAAGTATGGAAAGGAAAACATTAAACCAATTGACAACAGTTATATAAGTTCTGGCATATGGAGAAAGAGATCAGTTCTAGGAAATGACTGCTTATTCCCCATTCTCAGACCTGGGTCATCACAATCAAGCTTTGCAAAAAGATAAAGCTTCATAATACCATCAAATTTATTCCTGGGAGTAACATAAGGAAATGCATGAGATATTCCACTATGGCTTGCACTATACAGCAATGTTTTCACTCTATTTTTAATTTGGTTTGTTTAGGGCCTAAGATCTAGGCAGCAACAGTCATAGGTAGAGAGAGAGAGAGAGAGAGAGAGAGAGAGAGAGAGAGAGAGAGAGAAAAGCATCTTTTTTTATTCAATCCAAAGGAGTCATTAAACTGTCATAAAACACCAACACAAATTACAATAATTACAAAATATAAATTACTAAGCCTAAGGATAAAGATACGGTCACTAATTCCAGTAGAGCATTGGGGCAGTGGATGGGAAGGGAAGAACACAAGGTAAATCTAAGCATAAATTATTTCATTTTCATTCTCTATTTTCAGTATACTCTCCATTACAAAAACCAAAGTAGACCATCTCTCCAGCTAAACTTCTCTGACTATCCATCCATCCCAATTTTTAAAAAGCACTTCAAAAAAGTCAGAAATTCAAACCCAACAACAAGACGAAACCTGCTGAAAACAATTTGAAAAGTAGGCAAAGAGAGTCAATTTCCACTATAGGAGAGACTAGAAATAAGACTGGGCTGCTCAAACCTACTGCACTGAAACTCACAATTAGATGAAAGCTGACTGGGAATCCCAGGTGGAGCACCTCAGATCCACCACTCAAGGTCCAAGGCTCTGACAGCGACAAACTCCTTGTTCCAGTAAACCAACAGAAGGGCAACGTTACATGGCATTGGGGGGGGAGGGGGGGAGTAAATTTTAAAAGGAGGTAACAATTGAAAGCTTCTATGGGGATAAAGACCAAAGAGCAATCAAAAGAAGAGGATCGGATTCAAGCAACTTCAAGCAAAACCTCAAAAAATCCAGGGAATTAGGCTCAGGATCTGGAAGAGCTCAAAAAAGAATTCAAAAATCAAATAAGACAGATTGAAAAAAAAATGGGAAAGGGAAAACAGCAGTTTAAAAAGCAAAATAAGTCATCTGGAAACAGAGACACATAAATTAAAAGAAGAATATAGTGTCATAAAACCCAGAATTGACCAAATGGAAAATGGGTCAAAAAAGACTAAGGATGAAAAGAATGACTTGAAAAGAAGAATGAACCAATTGGAAAAAGAGGATGAAACAGTCATGGAAGAAATTCAGTCTTTAAAAATGAGAATTGAGCAATTAGAAACTAATGATTTCAAGTGGCAATGATCACAGACTGAGAGGCTAAGTGCACATGCTGAAGCCAAGAGAAATAAGTAGGAAAGAGCATAGGATCAAGGAAGCAAAATATTGCAGAGAAACAGAAAATTTAAGGGAAGACACTGAAATATAGTATCAATTCAGATATCTCACAACTCTATGCATGCATGCCACATGAACATATGGTAGGCAAGTAGACTGCAGCATATTACAAATAAAGAACTGAAAGAAGAAGCAATATAAAGAATATCAATAGAAAACTACGTGTGTTCATAAAAGGAAGTAGTAAAGAATTAAATAATCGAGAGTCTATGTATACCAATGATATCTGCAATGTCAAGAGATCTAGGAAAGTCTCTAATATGTTGGATATACTTATATAGTAGAGTATTTACAGAAGCACATAAACAACTTCAACTTCCCCTGCTAAACCCTCCTCTCTTCCCTAACCTGCCTATTACTGTCAAGGGTATCACCATGCTCCCAACTATCCACACTCAAAATAGGGGCGTCATACTCAACTCCTCACTCTCTTTTGCCCCCAATATCTAATCTGCTGCCAAGTCCTGCCATTTCTACATTCTTAACATCTCTGTTAACATTACCTCACACATGCGCTACTGAAAAGGCCTGGAGGTTGGTCTTGTTATTTCACACATCTCTTCACTACATTCAACTGGTAAACTGATCTTCTTGAAGCCCAGGTCTGACCATGTCACACTCCCTACTCATTGAACTCCACCAACTATTTATTATCTCCAGGATGAAATATAAAATCCTCTTTTAGACTTTTAAAAACTTTAATATCATATCTCCTTACTTTTTTTTTTCCTCTTTTTTTCTTAAACCCTTACCTTCGGTCGTGGAGTCAATATTGTGTATTGGCTTCAAGGCAGAAGAGTGGTAAGGGTAGGCAATGGGGGTCAAGTGACTTGCCCAGGGTCACACAGCCGGGAAGTGTCTGAGGCCAGATTTGAACCTAGGACCTCCCATCTCTAGGCCTGGCTCTCAATCCACTGAGCTACCCAGCTGCCCCCCCATCTCTCCTTACTTTTGCAGGTCTTCTTACACCTTACTCTCTGCCACATATTCTGCTATCCAGTAACATCGGTCTCCTGTCTATTCCTCTAACAAGACACCATCTCCAAATCTAGGTCTTTATACTGGCTACCCCCCATGTATTCATCTCTGCTTCCTACCTCTCTCCAGGGTGCTTTCAAGTCTCAGCTAAAGTCACATCTTCTGCAACAAGTCTTTTTTCATCCTCCACAATCTTGGTGCCTTCCCTCTGAGATTAACTTCAATATATTCTAAATACATAGTTTATACATAGTTATTTATATGCTGTTTCACCCATCAGACTGTGTGCTCCTTGAGAGTTGGTAGTAGTACTGGGTTTTTTGCCTGTTTTTGTATCCCTAGCACTTAGCACTCTACCTAGTACATAACAGATGCATAATAAATGAGTGTTGATTTTATTTCACTATAGGATTAGAAGGTAGAGATAGGCTACAACCTGTACTACTAAAAGCAGTGCTCACATAAATGAGATCCTACTATGAAGAAAGCAATAAATGACAATAAATAAATGAGTGAAAAAGTATTTAAGTATTTACTAAAAACCAGGCACTCTTCTAAATGCTGAGTCCCTATGGTCCTTTTACATTCTAACATAGGAAGACAACATAGATATGTAAAGGGGAAAAAGAGGAAAAGGACTAATCCATGGAAGCCCTGCAGTATACACCAATATATCACAGAACTTCAAAACACATCATGACATTAAATGAAATGAGAAAAAAGGTCAAATATCATAATTTATAGCTGTAAGAGAATATCAGAAAGGAAATGGAAAATGACACCAAAAATTATTTTAATCAATTTATTCTCTCATGTTAATATTACATTACATTCAGAAGCTTCTTCTCTTCTCTCTTCAATAAGAATCCAGGGACCCAGGATGAAACATGAACAGAGACCAAAGCTACTCTCAAAAGATCATGGAATCAAAAGCATTTAGAACTGAAAAGAATTTTAGAAATGATCTTTTCCAATAGCCTCCTCAGGAAACTGAGATGCAGAGATATGAAATTAGATGCCTAAATTTAAAAACCAGCTTAAATAAAGTGAAAGGGAGAAACATATAAATGACTGAGCATAATAACACAAAACTATGTCCTACAGGGACTTTGCACTGGCTGTCCCCCATGCCTAGAATGCATTCTCTCCTCATACCACTTCTTAGAATCCCTAACTTCCTTCAAGGCCTGGCACAATCACCAACTTTTACATGAAGGCTTTCTTAATATCCCTCACTGTTAGTGTCTTTTCCTGAAAATTATCTTATATTTACTTCATATATGTTTTGTATATACTTTTATAGATACATACTTTCTCGTCCCAAAAGAATGTAAACTCCTTGAGAACAGAGATTTTTTAATTTTTGTCACTGTATTCCCAGAACTTGGCAAAGTTCCTGGCACATAATAGGTGTTTAATAAATACTTGTTGTTAGATATCTAGCTCAACCTATAATGAACATGCTAATAAGTAGAATTTCAAAGTATGAAAAGTTGAAGAGAATTTTACCTTTCCTTCACTTTTTTCTTAAAAATGAAAAATATCCCTAACATATTTAAACTGGTTAGAGCATTTGATTCCCCACTGAAGCTTTCATTTTTGTAAAGATAACCAAACAGGTCAGATATAACAAATGAATGTGTGGAAAAACTATTTTTGATGTGAGAAACAGGATTTTGATAATTTTTTGGCATACTTCTAAAGTGTAGTTTTCCAGGTTTAAAAATACAATTTTGTCCTGTCACATTGTCAAATGGAATTGTGACTTTAATACAGGAATAAGAATAATGAATCTTAAATAAGGTATTCTATTTAGGTCTAATGCAAATGGTCCATATTGATAATGAGTATGAAAAACAGAAATTGAGTGTTTAATTTTTACTTCTTAACCATCTGGATTTTGCATTTAATTCCTCCTAATCACACACCTTAAGAGTGAATGTTAACTTTGGTATGATTTGAATCAAAATAAGTACTTTTACTCAAAAAGAGTCCCAAAGAAATTTTCTAGTTTTTCTTTCACACAAATACCTTGATTTCATTCAAGGAATCAGAGGAGTTTTAAGTCAATGCCTGATAGTCCCTTAGACAACATTTGGCCCAATCCTTTCATTTTACAGATAAAAAAACTGAAGTCCAGAAAAATTAAGTGACTTGCCCAAGGTTGCAGAGGTAGTAAGCCATAAGTCTAAGAACTGATTTAAGTCAATTGAGATTTGAACCCATGTCATCTGAGATATGAATCTATATCCTCCAATCAAATCCCAGGCTTTTCCCACTCCACCTAACTTCCTTCTTTATAGGATTCCATACTATCTAAAGTCCTAGGGATCATGATAATGATATAATTATTCCAATGGGAAATAACCTCATTAAAATTATATACTAGAACAGAAATTCAGTCTCTTAAAAAGAAAACTCAGGCAGAATGAAAAAGAACAGTAATTTAGCCTGAAAAAGAATTTTTATTGCAAGTAGTAGTAGGAAACCACATAGCAAGGAGCTATCCTACAAAAAAAAAAACTTCTCCAACAGGACTAAAGAATAAATAAATAAATGAATAAATAAACAAATAAATGAATGAATGAATGAATAAATGAATGAATGAATGAATGAATGAATAAATAAATAAATGAATAGCCTGATGAGCAAATAAATAAATGAGCCAGTGAGCAAATAAATGAATGAATGAATGAATGAATGAATGAATGAATGAATGAATGGAAGGAGGAGCAAATGGATGGCTAAATAAATAAATAAATGGATGGGCGGGCATATAAATAAATAGATGATTGGATGATTGGATGAATGAATGAATGAATGAATGAACGAATGGATGGATGAATAAATGAATAAACAGACAAATAAATAAATGGATGAATAAATGAATAAACAAATAAATAAATGGATGGGCGGATGAGCGAATAAATAAAAAAATTAACAAATAAATAAATGAATGAATGAATGAATGAACAAATAAATAAATAAATAAATAAATGAACAAACAAACAAATAAATAAATAAATGAATGAATGAATGAATAAATAAATGAGTAAATAGATAAGTAAATAAGTAAATAAGTAAATAAGTGGTTGGATGGATGGATGGATAAATAAATAAATTAAATAGATGAATGAATGAACGAATGAATAAGTGGGTGTGTGAATGAGTGAATAGATAAATGAATGAATGAATGGATGGATGGATGGATGGATGGATGGATGGATGGATGGATGGATGGATGGATGGATGGATGGGTGTGCACATTTGGATCCAAATGGACTAAAAAATAAATTCATTTATTTATTTAATTATTTTTAGGGCCGTTTGGAGAAGTTTTTTTTTGTAGGAAAGCTCCTTGCTACGTGGTTTCATACATACACACACACACACACACACACACACAAACCGTGTGTATATATGTGTATGTATGTATGTATGTATGTATATCAACCCCACAGAGAGACTGTGAACCAGGGCAAGAAGAGACCCTGACCCATGCCAGGATACCTCATAGGAGGCAGGGGTGAACTGGCACTTTTGTTGCCCACTATCCAACTTCATCTGTACCTGATCTCCCCATCCCTTAGCAGTCTCGGGACTAGGCAGAATAAGGAGAGAGGAAGAAGCTCAGAAGAGATAGCAGTGATATGGCTTGGATCCCAGGAGCAGAATGGGATATCAGTTCTAGTCTCCAGCCCTGCAGAGGAATAACCAGGGCAAGAATGCCAGACCAAAGAGGTAACTACAGTTCTGTAACTGAACCAAAAGTGCTTCCCAGGTGGCTGATAGTAAATAAATGCTGGAGTACTCTATCCAGACTCAAAGCCAAATCAGGAACTTTCAGAGCTCAGACAAGGGGAGCAGCAATCAGACACTGCCCTAGCTCAGACTACTCTGAGCACATTGAAAGCTTATAAGTTTCCAGACTAAGGTGCTCCTGAGATCCTAGAACCATGTTGGCAAAGACATGGCCCATGTGCCCTGGTGTGCCAGAGTGGGCTGCTCCATTCCCCCTCTCCACCCAACCTGGGGACAATCGTCACTTGCCCCAACCCAGCACCCCAATGCAAGCACTTCCTCCCTCAGCTGTCTGGGGTAATGCGGGGGAGGGGGAGGCTCACAGGCAGCTTGAAGGTGCAGTTTGGGCATGCAGTCTCTAAAAGATTCACCATCACTGTCCTAGAATAACATATTCTCAAAATCCCAAGATAGAAGCAACAGGACCAGCTTAAATCTTCCCTACATAAGTACAGAGTCCATCCCTATCATTGAGTTCGAAGTCCGGAAGGCTAAAAGAATAAGCAGACAAAAAAGAATCCCACCATAAAAAGCTATTATATGTTAACAAAGGTTCTCAAGACACAAAAACAGAAGAGAATGACTATAAAACATCTGTAGCTTGGGCACAAATTCAACTGGGATTCCTGAAAGAGATAAAAAGGTTTTTGTTGTGTGTTTTTTTAAGTAAAATATGCTTTTGTCAATGGAATGAAAATGCTAAAGGAAAAGAATTGGAAAAGAAATTAAAACTATGGAAGAAAGAATTGGAAAGGAAATTAGTCCATTGGCCAAAAGAGACAAGATCTTTTCAAAGCAACCAACTACTTGAAAATTAGAATCAAACAAATAGAAGTCAAAGACTTCACGAGACCAGAAATACCTACCAAGTGCAAGGCAGTGTGGCAAGTATTGTGTGACAATGGACATACTATCAGTAATATTTGCCATATCATAAAAAATAGAAAAAGTAACAAGCAAATATTTTCCCAATTTTTAAAGGTGGAAAGAAGGTAAATTCAAACTACACATATTAGTGAGTTTGTAATGAATCATGCCAAAAATTTTATCACAAAATTTTAAATAGATGTGATACTTAAAGGAGAAAGCAATGATCACCACAAGCCAGTACAAGTTCATTAAGAATACGTCATGCCAAACTAATCTCATATATTTTTTAAAGGTTTATTTGTCTGAGAGATCAAGGAAATGCTATAGACATAGTACATATAGATTCTGACAAGGCGTCTTATAAAAAATATCTCTCATGATACTTTTGTGGACAAAACAGAAAAAGGATTAATTCCAGGCTTGTTAATCATATTCAAACAGTGATGATTAATCAATTAATAACAACCTTGAAAACTTGAAACAGTTTTAGGCCAAAAGGCTGTGTCCATAAATATCTCCTGTTGTTTTTTTTGTTGTTGTTGTTTTTTAAACTTCAGTTAAATTCAATTTAGTTTTCATTCACAATTAACAACTATACACTTTTGAAAATGGAAGTAAATAGGTAACCAATGTATGTAGCTTGTTTAAGGAGGCTTCGTCTCATTGTTGCATTTACTGGATAAACTCAACCAAGATACAGTATGGGACATTCCTAATTCCTTTGGTCTGTACTGTTTTTTGCTAAGCCAGGAGGACTTTCTAATTAAAAAAAAAAACTATCTAAAAAAGTTAACAAACACACCAATAAGGCAGTGAGTTGCTTATTAATAGAAGTTAGATGTCCACTGCTCAGAATCTTTATAAAAGGAATTCCTACACAAAGCAGAAAGTTAAGATGACCTCTAAGATGTCTCTCAACTCTTACTAAGATTCTATAATTCTGTAATTCTTTAGTGAGTGGTTGTCAGAAGGTCATTTTCCAAATGCACTGAACCATTTTCAACAATTCAAGACCAAGTAATACAAATGTTACTTTATATTTCCAACTTAAAAACCAGAAATGTAAACCAACTAGTAATCAGTGATGGGCAACCTTTTAAGCTTGGTATGTCAAAATTTGCCAAAAAATTGAGCATAACTCAGGTGGTGTGTCACTTCGAGAAAAACACCATAATTTCATATTTATAATTTAAATAACAAAAATGTATAATTGTAACATATAATGGTATTTAATAAACCAGAATAGGTAAATTAATATAGGTAGAATTGTCATCTATAGTGCACAGAGTGTCCACACTACAGTACAGCAAATGTTTCATCCTTGGCATGTGGTCCCATACTTCTCTATATGCAGCCACATGCAGCCATGTGTGTCATAGGTTTGCCAACACCATGGTAGATAGTTAAGAGAAAATCAGGCATTTAAAATGGTTTGTAAAAGTAGAAAAAGGCTTTAACAGATTTTATATGAAGCATAGCATTAATATAACCATCAAGAGTATTTGGATCACTAAATCATAGAATCTTGGGAGTTGAAACAGAATTTAGAAGCATTAGACCCTACCCATACCTAAACAAAATATCTTTCCCTTGAAATGCTTTAATTTTTTAATTAATGTTTGGGGAAATGGAAGAAAGGAAGAGGTCAAGGAAAACTGAAACAGTTGAAACATAGGAAGCCTATAAGGAACTAAAAATTTTAATGAAGAGAATATAAGAGAATTCAGATATGAAGGGGGAATTAGGGAAAACATGAGTTTTTTTTTTTTTTTAATTTTCTACTTTTCCAAATTGAAGGAAAAGAACAATCAGAAGAGGAAATAGAATGAGAGAAATAAAAGGAAACAGATGCCAGATAGCAATAAAGAAGAAAAAGAAAAGTGGTATAAGAGTAGAAGAGAATATACCTGAAAAATAATAAGGTACCCCCTGTAATAGGAAAAAGCATTTTAAGAGTAGAAAGCAAAACCAGGCAAAGATTGACAGGGCTGGACTTTCCAAACCTGGAATTCAGGAAGGGACTTCTCTCAGTGGACTCTCTCTATTGCAGTGGTTTGGAGGAGCTAGAGATATAGCCACTGACCTAAGAGCCTGGGAATTTGGAGTTATCTCTGTGCCTTGGGAAGTATCTACATGAACATGAAGACCATCATCTAGCAAGTTCCAAAAGTGCAGGTTGAGATTAGAAGGCTGTCTTATATGGTGGACATATAAGATACATATTTCTCCCTTTGGATTTACGTGGCTATGTACTTGTGGTCCTGGGACAATCTGACTCATCTGATCAACTGACCAAGGACATCTGTGTGAGAAACCCTTTCCCCTTGTGTCCAGCCAGATTTGCCTTGTAGCTGTAGTGTAGTGATCCCTAGATCTCCTGCCCTTTGGGTTATCCCATAGTTGTTAAGAGTACCTTGACCTCACTCCCTCATCTCCTTTCCTTAATTTATCTTTATTAAACAGTGTTTTTTGTATTCAAGCCTTGTTACCACAGCTTGAGTTGATCAGTAATTCCCAACTGTCATTCCTTCAGATTAGTGTTATCAGGTTTTACCCACTTCCTAAGTTATTACACTTCCTTAAGGGCTGGTTTAGTGACTTGACAGTTGCCCACAACACACCTACTGGTCTCCCTATAGACTTTATTCCCTTACACCCCTTAATAATAAGGTACCCCCTCCTCCACTTCTATAGGAAGAGGGGACATAGTGGACTTCCCATATAATCTCTACCTTTTTTATCTCCACATTTTGACATTGATATAGGGTAGGTATACAAAAGTAGATGAGCTGAACCTGAAGTTCTAATTTTTACTGTAAGTTCCATTAACCCTACTAACAGGACAGAAGTGTTCTTACATTAGATATGCCAGAAGGAGAAATAAAGAATCAATCAAAAAACATTTATTGAGCACCTGCTAAGTGGCAGGCATTGTGCTTAAGTGACGGAGATACAAAAAGAGCCAAAGACAGTCCCTGCCTTCAAGAAGTTTGCAATCTAATAGGGGAGACATGCAAACAAATATGTGCAAAGCAAGGTATATAAAGAGAAGGTACTGGAATTAAGAGGGATTGGGAAAGAATTCTTGTAGAAGATGGGATATTAGTTAGGCCTCAAAGGAAGGTCAGAAGTTAGAGTGGAGGGATAGCATTCTGGGCATGGGGGGCTGGGGGGAGGGGAGAGGTAGCACTCACAAGGCAACAAGAAGAGAATGCCTGGAGTATCTTGTTCATAGAACAGTCAGGAGGAGCCAGTGTCACTGAATCGAACAGGTCAAACAGGTTGTGTCTGGGAGTAAAGTATAAGATGATTGGAAGAATAGGAGGGGGATAGGCTACTAAAGACTCTGTAAGCCAAATAGAGCATTTTGTATTTGATTCAGAAAGTAACAGGACGCTACTGGAGTTTACTGGGGGGGGGGGGGGGGGAGAAGGGCGCAACATAATTATAACTATGTTTTAGAAAAAACCACTTCAGTGATTGATGAAAGTGTTTTATTTAGAATTACTAGGGTTCTATTTGGAAGTATTGAGCCTCAAGATATGTAGTGTTTGACAAACTTCCTGTGGACATGTGGGGGACCTTGGAACTACATTTCCCATGGTCCAACGGGTTTCCTGTTTTAGATGACGTCTTCAAGGTGAGGGACAGCTTTAAATATTGGGAAGTGGCTTTGAACTTCCTCTTTTGCCACCTGAGCGGGCTCACTGGCGTACGAGACAGACAAGATGGAAGGAGATAGTTAGTGGCAGGCATTTTGAATAGATCTTAGCCAGGCGCATGGTCGATTTATTCTATCAACGTGGCTTTAATTAAAATACTATTTTCCCTTATAATATCAGCCTTCATCATTTTTAAAAATAACAAAAGCGTGGGGAGAAGCTTGAGGCAGGCATAGCACTGACTGGCTATTGTAAAAATCCAACCTGTTTGGATTGCAGCCTGTAAAGAGTGAATAAAACTCTCTTTGTCTATCAATCAGTTACTTTTAAGTTAATCAATCAAAAACTTAAGTACCCCTACTTAGAACCACACCAGTCACTAAAGTATGAGAGTTCACAAGTCACTTGCTAGAGTGGGTGACAACTTCAGAAGCTACTACCCACCCCCTGGGCAATGTTAGGCAAATTGAAAGACTGTGATTGGTTTCCATAAAGTGGGGAAGGGACAGGAAGTGACGTGGAAAAAGGACTTAAAAAGTCCTGAGCTTCCTATCCAAGGGACTTCTTCTTTGAACTTCTCCTTTGGAGTTCATCTTTGGGGACTCTACATCAGTGAGCCAGACTGGAGGAGACTCTTTCCTTCGATCCTGCAGTGGTGAGTGGAGTGATTCCTTCCTTGGTTCTTTGGTGAGGAGATCCTCTCTGATTGTTGATGCTTCATTGGGACACTCCCTTCAGCATGAGTTCTGTGGAGATTCTTGGTGGTCTTAGCCTGGTGTACACTAAAGGTTCTCAGGGGATTCTTCAGTTTCTCCTAGTTCTTCAGATTTAGGCTTCCTAATTAGGATTTGGGATTCTGGTGAGATTCGCTTTCTGATTCACATATGTGGTCTAGAGACATTAGGGTTAAACTTGGGGTATTTTGTAGCTAGGCAGTACTTTCTGTCTCTTTATCTACATTTTTCCACTTTCACTCTTTCCACCTCTTTGTAAGTAAAGCTGCTAAAAGTCATTTTGACTTAAGCTGTAATATTTTTAAATCAGCGAACAAAATATTATTTTAGAATTCTCATATTTAGCATAAAACCCAAATTTTAAATTCTTACAAACCTCAATGGAGAGAAGGGGACATTGCAAAAATGAAATCCACAGACCTTGGCCACAGTCTAGATATGGGAGGGCAAGGAAAGGGAGAGAAGAGACAGCAAGAAATCCAAAATAATTCCTAGATTGTGAGCTTGAGGGACTGAGAGGATGATGTTACTCTCTACAATTATAGAGAAGTTCAGGCCAGGTTTCAGTAAGAGCACTAAGATGGAAGGGGGGAGAGAGAGAGAGAGGAATATATTTAAGATGAAAAAAAGTATACTGCCTATTGAACAGGCCAAGGGCACAGTGCAATGGCTGGGTGGAATTATGATGAAACTTCAGAGTGGGAAAGTTGATAGGGATGGGAATGAGGAACTGCGTGGCAGGATTCAGGGTGTAAGATGGGATTTGTATGATAATCCATAGGAGTTCAGAAACACCAGGATAGGAAGGATGTGACCAGCTATGAAAATGTTCCTCATTCAATAGAAGGCACCACTCAGCTACCTTCAAAGAACAGCAGGAGACAGGAGGCCTGATAATAAAGGGAGAGTCGCTCTTTGCCCTGGAGATCCTCCACATGCCAGTTGTGAGATTGGACTGGCAGCAGGAGGGGGAAGATACCTTGTGGCTAATAGAAAGAGAAGTAGTTGCTTTGGGGCAAATGGAAGATATCTAGCCTGCTCCCTAGCAGCCTTTCCTCAGGGGACAAGCTGTGCCCAGCAAGAGAAAGAAGGTTCAGGGCACAAGTGCAGGCACAATCCAAGGTCTTCCTTCTCACCTGAGGAGTCTGGCTATAAAGAAGAGCAGGAAGCAGAAGATCTCTAGGCAGATGGAAGACACCTGACCTGGCCTCTAGCAGCCTTTTCTCAGGGGACATGCTTGTAAGGGTGAAAAGGGGGTTTTATGGGTTCAATATATTAAAGATGGTCACCAGAGGATTGAATTATTATCAATCATCAATTAAGAATAATCTCAAATCAAAATTGACTTTTATGGAAGTTTATTTACATGAGAGAAGAGAGAGAGGAAGAAAATAAGAATCTATCTCACTAATTAATCCAGGTATATCTTAACCCTCAGCTGAGAGTTAAAGGGCCTGAGGCCCGGAGGTGAATGGAGCAAACTTCATTCACAGAGTCTATAAAAGGAAGTTTCTTAATAGAAGTTCAGGAAGATTCAGTCTTTAAACTCACCACGTGGAACAGTCTGGGTCACAAACCAGCAAGGCTCCCTCAGGTCCCCTTCACCAAACCAAAAAAAGCCTTACTCACTCAATTCCCTCTTTTAAAGGGGTCACTTATGCGTCACTTCCAGTGCCTTCCCCTAGCCTTCGTGTCCAATCACAATAGACGCTTTCACATAGAAAGCGTAGGGGGCAGTTGATTCTGATTCGTTACTCACTCTAGCACTGGCGGCTTAGGAGCTCCCAGAATTGGAAGGTGCTCTCACCTTTGGTGATCAAATCTAAAGATGGGCAGTGTAGAGTTAATCTAATTATCATAATCCCCTCTGTGATCATTTGGGAGACTGGTCTCCCCCAACTGATCATCTGGCAAAATCATCTTGTACCCCTAATCTAATTATCACATGCTGCACTTCAAAGTTAGCAGATGCCCTTAGTTTTAAGGGTCAAAATTTTTCAAGAAATCATATACTACTATTAGTAATATTTAGAACTGTTCCTATGAAATCCCTAGTCAAGAGTTTTTCCAGATTCCACATGCAAAAAAATGAAATTTAGCTTATATAGGAGCCCTACTACAAGGAAAGCAGATAAGCAAAAAGATATTTGGGGGAGGGAGGACATCACTAAAGCACAATATAGCTTTTACCCAAATGTTCTTTTTCTTTATAAAATTATCCCACTAAGCTAATCCTTCAAGACTCATCTCCTAACCTCAATGAACTGAAACAGAATGAAATGAGCAGAACCAGAAGAACATTGTACACAGAAAGTAAAGCACTGTGGAACAATCTAACATAATGGACTTTGCTACTTGAATCAATGCAACACACCAGGACACTCCTGAAGGACTTGTGGGAAAGAATGCTATCTACATTGAGAGAAAGAACTATGGGAGTAGAAATGCAAAAGCAAAACATATGACATCACTTATCACATGTATATATGGGGATATGATTTGGGGTTTAGGCCTTAAAAAATTGCTCTATAGCAAAAATGAATAATAGGTATCAAGTGACAACATGTGTACAACCCAGTGGAATTGCTTGTCGGCTCTGGGAAGGGGGAGGGAAGTGGAGAGAGAAAGAAAATGAACCATGTAAACATATTTTAAATATTTTAAATGTTTTTAAGGTTTTTTAAGGCAGGAACTATCTCATTCATTTCTGTTATAACACACATACACATAATTCTGAACATAGTAAGTACTCAATAAATATTTATTGAATTTTAGGTAAATACTAAAATCTCACCTAGGCATGTTACTGATAAAAGCTATATTTGAAAGTATAAGAAGTATGTATGCCCTTTTACTTTTTTAGATTATATTCCACACTAAGGAATGCAATGCTTAAAAGATCTAAAAATGGTCTTCTCATCACATCTGAATAGAATGAAAGACTACCCAAGAACACTCCAAACCTAAATTATTAATGAAATAGCTTTTTTTGGAGCAGTTCTGAATAAATGTCTCTATGGTAACAAAGGGTTTTCCACTTCTCATTTTAACATTTCCTGAGTCAGGTAGACTTTCTTAGTTCTTCTGTGAAACTCTGAGGGAACACCATCCGTTTCTTCCCAATGAATTTGTGACCTGTTTACTTTTGAATTCTTGGATGTATCTACTTTAAATCCTCTCATTCAGTTCCAACTGATTACTGTCTCATCTGCCCACTAAGACCTTACAAGGAACAGGAGGATCTCATCAGCCACAAAGCAAAAGGGAAAAAAATATTTCTATTGTCACTATGCTCAATACTCTCTCAAACTATGGAGTAAATTAGCAATAGACATAATAAATATTTTCCCTGTTTATCATGAAGATAGTTAAAACTACTTTTTAAGGAGAAACTATTTTAAACCTCCTCCTCAATATTTTAAACTCTAACTAGTACTTCAAGTTAAGATGGGTTTTGTTAACTATTCCCTGGGAACAGGTACCTTAGCTGGTTCCCAGGACATAAAAGAGTTCCCCAGGAATACATACTCCTCCAGGGCAGGTGCCAGTCAGGAAAAGAAGATAACATTTTCCCCTTTCAATGAAACAGGAGGAACATGGGTCTTTGTTTTGTTTTCAGCTGAGGGAAAAATATTAGATTGTTAGAAGAAACCAGTTTTACAAGACTGGCACCTTGAGTTGGGGAAGAAGAGGAGGAAGAGAGCAAAGCAGAAAAACATGAGGTTAAAAAGCACAATAATGAAATTACTACAGAATTCTCTATCCACTTAGAATCAGAAATAATTATGGTTCCCTAGCATTCTCACGAATATGCTGTCAAGACTCAAGAAGCTCTTATAAGAGTAAAAGTTTTATTTTTTTAGGGGCAGAATAAAAATATTTATTTTCATAAAACTGTTCTTTAAACTGATCAATATAACAGCATTACTTATTGTTCAAAAGCTAATAAAAAAGGCAAAAATCACAGAATTTCAGAACTGGCATCAAGCTTAGCAGTCATCTATTCCAATTCATGATCAAAAAAGAATCCCCTCTATGACCATCCTGATAAAGAAGTCATCCAGCTTTTGCTTGGGAATGTATTACAACCCAAGAAAGGCAATTTCTACTTTTTTGACAGCTCTAATTGTTAGGGAGTTTTTTCTTACACCAATCCTAAATTTGCTCCTTGGCAACATTCATTCCTAGTTCTGCCCTCTGAGACCCAAACAGAATGATTCTAATTTATTTTCCATATGATACCATTTCAAGTACTTGAAAATAGTTATGACTTTCTTTTCTTCTCCAGGCTAAACATTCCCAAATCCTGAAATAGCATGTTCAAGGACTTTCATCACCTTAGCTGACATCTTCTGCCTATTCTCCAACTTATCAATAATGTTCATCCTAAATTATGGTACTCAGAACTGAATGCAATACCCTCAGTGATGGTCTGACCATGCATGTTTTATAGCTAGAGAATTATTTACACTATTACAGAGCCCCATGATCATTTATAGGGTAGTGATACAAGGGAAAAGTTAGAGTGAAAATCAAAGATAACTATAAAATTGACTTTTTTAAATGAATAGAAAAAAGTTCAGAAAGAAGTGCAAACAGGGCAGTTTTGAAAATAATGTATGGAATTTATTATATATTCTTTTTTTAAATAAAATGGAAATTCACAATTTCATTTTTAGTCCTTTATATTCTATTATGAATATGAAAATGATTTTAGGGGTATTTAAATTTAAAATAAAATATTTTTAGCAAATTGTAAAAACAAAGTCAGAAAAGTAAAAAAATTAATATCAATATAGAGCTACCACATGAACTTAATTACCAAGTCTTGCTCCAATTATTCTTTTTTTTTAACCCTTACTTTCTATCCTAGTAACAACTCTTGAACAGTGATGGAGAACCTTTTAGAGAGGATTGCCAGGCCCCACCTCCACCTCACCCCTAGATCTTGTGCCATGCCCCTCCCCACCATCACATGCTGGGCACAAACCCCCTTGCCCCAAAAAGAGGAAGGAGGAAGCATTCCCACTGAGCAGCTCGGTGGAGGAGCAGGTCAAGTGAGAAATATCCCCAGTGAGTGTAGAGAGGAGGAAGGGAGTGGCCAGAGCACTGGGCTTCCCTCCAGCTCTGCAGCCTGTGACCTTACCTCCTGTGTGCTCCCTGCTGGGCTGGGGGGTAGATGATGTGAAAAAATATCAGCAGGTGTGGTGGAGAGGGGGAGGAGAGAAGCTCCACTGGAGGCCCCTCTGCCTTTCTAGGAAGGAGGGGGGGAGCACCCAAGTGCACATAGAGAGCTGTTTGACACCAATACTCTAGAACAAAAAGGCAAGGGTTAAATGACTTGCACAGGGTCACACAGCTAGAATGTATCTGAGGCCAGATTTTAACCCAGGTCCTCTGGACTCCAAACCTGGTTCTCTATCCACTGGGCCCCCTTGCTACCCCTTGCTCCAGTTAGCCTAACTAATGTGGTCATATATTCAAGTCATAGAGCAATACTATACAATAAGACTTGAAAAGTAAATTGTTTTTAATCATTAAGTACCTTCAAATATATAACGATCACTGTAAATTGAAAGAACATCAAAAATGAAAGTTACTTTAAGAATTATATCTATCTTCCTCCCTACAAATGATATGGCTGTGAGAAACAGCTTTATCTGACACTTTTATCTTATCAGGTCTTTTCTTCTTTACCAGATATCTGACTAATAGGAGAGGGGAATTTAGAAATGAATAGACAAGATGGGCCAGCTAGAGTAGTATATGAATGACTATCATTTAAAGGAAAGTGATCAGGTGTTCTCTATTTCCATTAAGAACCAAACACATGCCACAGAGTTTAAGGTCCCCCTTCATGCAAAATGCAACCCCAAAACTCAGCATCTGTCAACCACTTCAGTTTCACTGCTCTAGGTATATATTTCCAATTACTTATGCTGAATAGATCCACCTATATATTCTTATAGTACCTGGATTCAAAAAGTTCAAAACCAAACTCATCATATCCTTTTCCCCAACAACACTTGCCCATCCACCTAATGTTTCTATTTTGTTTGATGGTGCCATCTTCCCTTCAATCATGCTCAAAGATACTGTGAGTCTGTCTTCCCTCTTCCTTAACCACTTATATCCAATTTCTAAAGCTTCACTAACTTCCTTCCTATCTTCCTAAAAATAGGCTCAGATCTCCTCAAGCCTTAAAAAAATTTTTTAAAGCTTTCTCCCTTCTATCCTCCTAACTACTATCACGTTTCTCTTCCCTTCACTGCCTTGCTAACTTATGAAAGGAAAATTGTTTTTTAATGCTTTTATATTATTGATCATAAAGCAAGTGATAACACATAATCCTTGAGGTATTTAATTGCAACTGACTTTTTTAGAAAGAGTCAGACCCAATTATTACACTATGTATAAGATATTAATTATAATAATAGAATATTAACCATAGTATTAGAAAGGATACTGTTTGGCATATTAGAATATTATAGCAACTAACTAGATTAAGAGTTTCTGCTGGAGGAATAAAAACTTGAGGTCTATGTAGTTATCTGAGGAAGCTGAAATTCATACAGAAGAAGCTGTGTTTATTTGGAATGGTGAGTGGAGAGCTGACCTGATGAGATCACAGGAAAACATAGTATCTCCAGATGCTATTTGATCCTATTAACATTTATGTTAACTACGGGCTCCTAAGAGTATTATGGCCAATGTGAAGAGTGAATCAAATTTTCTTTGTCTATCAATCAGCAACTTTTAAGTTAATCAACCAAAAACTTAAATACCCTACTTAACACTAAGTAAGGGAGTTCCCAAGTCACTTACTAAAATTGGTGACAACTCCAGAGACCATGACCACCCCCCTTGGGCAGTGCTAAGCAAATTTAAAGACTTAAAGACTGCAATTGGTTCCTGTAAAATGGAGGAAGAGACAAGAAGTGGCATAGAAAAAGGACTATAAAAGATCCTGAACTTCCTATTCAAGGGGTATTCAGCTTGAATCTTGGGCTTGAATCTTTGGCTTGGAACTTCGGCTGGTGACTTGCCTCTTGGAGGACTGCTCTTGCATCTTCTCTTTTGGACTTTATCTTGGGTGAGTGAATAGCTGGCATTCCCTTCCTGGCTTCTGGAGAAATTAGTTCCAGAGAGACCTCCTTCTCCTGGAGGAGGCTGCATTGGTGGAACCTTTGTATAAGACATCACCAAGTCCTCTGGCTAAGGGTTAATGAACCTGCCAGGGCTGAGCTGGACACCAGAGCAACATTTAGTGTGATAGGCTAGACATTTTCTCTACCTTCTTCTTACATTTCTCTACTTTCACTCTTTCTACCTCTTTCTAAATAAAGACTACTAAAAGTCATTTTGACTTGAGCTATAATATTTTAAATTGGCAACCATAATATTACCTTAGAATTCTCATATTTTATTCAAACTCCTAAATTTAATTCCTCACCTAAGAAAGGTTACTTTGATTTAACCCCTCCCAGAAGTAGTATGATCATTCCGGAGAATGAATTAAATTGTCTTATCTGAACCTTGTACTGGATCTTATGACTTTGTATCAAATGCTCCAAATCCTTGTTACCTAATGCCATAGAGTATGTTTCTTACCATACTATGTCCCTTCAGCCTTACTAATTACTTATGCTAATAAACTGTTAAAAATCTATAAAACACATTGTTGAACATCTAAAGGGGGTCTGTGCCACAGGCTGGGCATGACGAAACCTCTAGCTTTAATTTCCACAATTAAAGTTTGTATCTTCAGCTCAGAATGATGATCTAGAGATTTCTATTTCTTAACACCTATGACCATTTGTAATCTGACATCCACTTCTATCATTCTATTAAAACTGCTTTTTCAACTATCACAAATGATCTCCTGACAAATCATCTAGCAATAATTTTGTCCAGATTTTTTTTAAACTCTTATCTCTTCCATCTTGGAGTCAATACTGTGTATTGGCTCCAAGGCAGAAGAGTGGTAAGGGTAGGCAATGGGGGTCAAGTGACTTGCCCAGGGTCACACAGCTGGGAAGTGTCTGAGGCCAGATTTGAACCTAGGACCTCCCGTCTCTAGGCCTGGCTCTCAGTCCACTGAGCTACCCAGCTGCCCCCCAGATTTTTTCTGGTCCTCATCCTACCTGATCTCTTTATAGCTTTAAGCGTGCTGACAATTCCTTTTTGTTAAAAGCTATCTCCTTCCTTAAGTTTCAGAGGCACCTGACTTTCCTACCTCCTAACAGCTCCTTCTGTCTTCCTAGGTCTTTATCCTTTCCCCAAAGTCTTAATGTGAATGTTCCTAAAAGATCTGTCTTTGGTCCTCTTTTCTTTACATTATGCACTCTCCAGAGTCAATCTCTCCCACTCTGGGGATGAACAGCTTGACTTGAATGACAAACATAAACTCATTTGGCCTAGTATAGCCTGCTTCAGATCAAACCATGCTTCACATTCCAAACACTTGGTCATCTTGTCAGCTACTCTTTACCAACCCTTCCCTTTCCACCTTGTGCTTTGAGCAGAATAATCAAATTGATACAACCACTGCTTCTGGAAAGAGCATGTCAATTGACTGCCTTCTGTATCTCACCACACCTGTGCTTTTGTTACAGACCAAAATGTCTCTTCATAGTCACCCTTTATTTCTTAAAATGTAAGCGCTCCTTTCTCACTTTTGTATTTGTATTATACACTCAGCATAATTCCTGACATATAATAAGAGCTTAATAAATGCTTTCTCATCTCTTAATTTTATTTCATCCATTCTCATATTTCATTTGTTCTCAGCTCTATCAAATCACTTCTGTGGAAAATACTGAATTGTAATAATTTTCATATGAAACTTTTCTTAAATGTCAGGTTTGAAGGTCAACCAGCTTCCAAACTAAAGTAATTTACTCCCAGGGCTCAAGACATCTCATTGGGCAGGCTTTTGTTAAAGGCAGGGTGGAGATTTGCTCCTTATTTACCTGTAAACAAGAACTCTCTTAAGTAAGGAAAGTCAGAAAACTCTAGTTGCCATGTTGGACTGTAGTGACCCAGTCAAATGGTAGGAGAAAAGGGTATGTTGGCATCCTCATTCTATCGACAAAGGTCTGCCTCTTCCTGTAATGAAGTAATGAGGGAGGAATTGAGGTTTCTAAGTCTACCTCCTCAGTGGCTGTTTACTAATCAGAGATGTCTTGGGATGCACAGGGGAAGGAATGAGTAGTGAGGTCACAAGGGATATATATTTGCCTGCAGGGGAGCTTCTCTCCTTTGCTCCACTCACTCTCTTGGGCCCCCTTTTGGATTGGAAAGGGAGTCAACTGGCCAGTTTAGATCATCTTGAATAGTCAATTAATTAACTTGAAAATTAAAGAATATTGCCTCTCAAAAATTTTAATCATATATTCCCTACTCCAGGCCAGATATCTCATCAACTCCAGACTTACTATCTATGCTAGATGCCTCTCCAGCATCTCAAACTCAACATATAGAAAAATAAAATTTAATGTTTCTCCCTAATCCTGCTTCTGATTTCACTATTTTTATCTTGCTAAGGCCCAGACCTTTACAATCACTTCCCCACTGCCTTCTTTCCAGTGCCTAATTCTCTAATTGTTTCCATCTCAGTGGAAACTTGAGCTCTGCCTCTGGAATAGCCTGGCATGTCATATGGGTAAGCTTTCCTTCATCTTATCTTATCCAGGCCTAGGTTTCCACATTACTTCTCCACTATCTCACTATCTCCCTACCTCCCACTCCCCAAGGAATTGACTTGCTTGCTTTATGTATATTCTTAGCACTTAGTATCCTGGCACCTCACAAGCACTTATAAAATGCTTTATTTATCTCTTGCATTAAAACTGTAGGGGTTATCTTTGACTCCCCCTCTCCCTCCTATCTCTCTCATCTCTCCCTCACAGGCAAACAGTTATAACAATACCTGTCAATTCCTTCTCCATGACATCTTTTGTATCTGTGCCCATCCCTCCATTCCCATGCTACCACACACAGGGCTCTTTCCTGACCCTCTCTTCTCTCAACACTCTTCTCAATGATTTCATTATCCCCTATGGGTTCAATTATCAGCTCTAAGCAAATGACTCAAAATCTATATATCCAGCCCTTACCTCTCATTTAAACTCTAGTCTCATATTGCCAACTCTCTATTTAGCATTCAAACTGGATATACCATTGGCAACTACGTGGTACAATGGCTAGAGCACTGGACCTCTAATCAGGAAGATCTTCATTCAAATCTGTGTGACCCTTTACAAATCACTTAACCTCTGTTGCCCTCACTTTCATCAGTCATAAAATGGGACTAATAACAGTACCTAGCTCATAGGGTTACTGTGAGGATCAAATGAGATAATATCTATATAGTGGTTAACACAGAGCATTACACATAGCAGGTGCTATATGTATATACATATATATCTAATATATATGTGCTTATTTCCTTCCTTCTTCAGACTCTCCAACTGCAAACAGAGATAATAACAGCTCCTACCTCCCAGAGTTGAAGTAAGGATCAAATGAAATAAAATCTGTAATGTCTGGCACAAGGTAAATACTTAATAAATGCTTATTTCCTAAGCATGTCGAACTCAACAAGTCCAAAATAGAACTCAGTATCTTTCCCCTAAACCCAGCCCTCTTCTAAATTCTTTTTTCTGTGGCAAGTACCACCACCTCTCCAGTCATCCTTGCTTCTTTTTTAACTGAATACTTTACTGTTGTACTCTTGACAACATACAAAAAAAAAAAAAAAAAAAAATTCAAAGAGGCAGTTATGAAAGTCTAACAAACGTAGAAATTTGTATAACTAACTGGGCACACTGATATGCAGCAAAGCTTTTGCGTAGGCTTCAGGATTTTCCTTCGAAAAGCCATATCTCATTATATCTCTATACAGATCCATAAATATATGTTGGATTAGGAACTCTTTCTAAGTAATTTAAATAATATCTTACTACAAGAATTAAGAGCCTTTTAGGAATCCAAAAAGATATTTACTTGATATTCCAGGCAGCCAGGGGATAATATTGTACATTCTGTAAGCAAAACTGTTTCAAACCTACATCAGCTTGAGCAACCTTCACTTAACTGAGTCCCAATCTCCAGTATGAGCTGCTGAACTCTCTTCATAGTAAAGACATTGGAGCTGCCAGACATGGTACAAAGCCCAGGCCAGAGTGGAAGCTGTCTAAGTATGTGGGGTTCCTTGGTCTAGAACAGTGATGGGCAAACTTTTTAAAGAGGGGGCCAAAGGAAAGGAAATGCTCATCTGGCAGTCTTTTTCTAAGGCAACTCTTTCGAAGTTTCATTGTATTCTATTCACTGTATTTGTCAGATTAGGAATAATGTCGCTAGGCCAAATAGAACATTTCAGGGGGCCGCATCTGGCCACAGGCAGTAGTTTGCCCATCACTGGTCTAGAAGTGTAGGGAATGGATAGGGGAGAGGCAGAAGAGAGGAGGAAGGAGTGAGAATGCTTCATCCTATAATCACTTACTAAGTTTTGCCAATTCTACTTCCATATACTTCCATTTCTCCCCTTTTCTCCACTCACTAGTACAGGCTCTTACCACTTCACTGTAATTTGTCTAACTCAGTTCGTACAAAACACAATTTGATAGCTTTCCCCAAAAACCTACCCCTGTTCCAAATTTCCCTCTTTCTGACAAAGGAACCACCATCCTTCTAGTTATGTAGGTTTACCCTCAACTCTTAGCTCTCACCAATGCCATATATTTGCCAGATCTTATTTTTTTCTTCACGTATCTCAAATCTCCCTTTTTTTCCCATTCACAGAGCTAGCATCCTTCTTCAGGCCCTTATCACTTCCCACCTCAACAAGTGCAAAAAGCCTCCTAATTTAATCTCTTTGCTTTCACTCTCTTCCCTCTCTAGCCTTCTTCCACTAACTGCCAAAATGATATTCTTAAAGCACTAGAGTCTCTGACTCCTCACCTGTTCAAGAAGTTTCAAAGACTCCTTGTTTATGCATTTACTCCAGGTTCAAATACAAAGTCTTGTTTGGCATTTGAAGTATGTAATTAATTTCTGTATCCTTGAACTATGATTCCCAGCACCCCACTTTCCTGCTCACGCTGCATGCTGATGTAGGGAGTAAAAAAGTTTGGTGTAGCCCCACCTCTCACTCTCTTCTCTTCCTGTCACAGGCTTTGATGGAGCAGGTTTAAACAGGCAAGGAGAGCTTGGTCTTGTGGTAGTATCTTGTTAGATAATTACTTTTTTATTCCTTTACTATTAGTGTTTATTAATAAACCTTATAAAATATAATGCTTGGGAGTATTGGACATTAATTTAAATCCTACAGAAGCCCTTCACCATGTGGCTCCAATCCATTTTTCCTGAATGATTACACACACACTCCTTTGCCTTATACATGCAAAAATAAGTTAACTGCAATTCTCCATACACGACAGTCTATCTTCCACCTCCAAGCTTTTATTCACACTTGCATCTGTGCCTGGAATGCTTGCCCTCTTCACTCTTACCTCTTGAAACCCCTGCTCAACTCAAATGTTACCTCCTAGAAGTTTTTCCTAATTGCCTCAATTGGTAGTGCTTCCCCAATTCTGAAATTACTTTGTATATATTTTTGTAAATATTTTGTATTTAAATTCCACTGTAAGTATTTAATAAAAGCTTGCTGAATAGAACTGACCAGACCAGGGCAAATCCTCACTGCCTTCCCCCACAAATATCACAATCACCTTCTAACAAGTCTTCCTACCTCTACTCTCAGACCCTTTGAATCTGTCCTTCATATTACTGCCATAATAAATATCCTCATGCAAAAATCTGGTTAAAAAAAATCAGAAACTTATTTCTTGACCAAAACAATTTTTATATATTTATATATGTAAAACTCCTTAAAGGCCCAGCATCTAAAATGCTCTACATAAGTTCTAGTCCCACTAAACTAGACTACTTTCCTCTACCCCAGAATTCAGCCTGTTCTTCTCCCATCACCTCTTCACACATGCTGCTACTCTATATCCAGAAAACTATCCCTGACCCTCTTCACTTGCTCAATTTATATCTATCCTTTAAAGTCCAACCAAAATGCCACTTCCTCTCTTGAACACCTTAGTTGTTGTTATTTGACTTTCAGTTTCGAAAACCAATGACTTCACAATGAGTGGTGTCTTGACTTACGCGTGATTGGATTTTAGTGAAGCAGAGCTACACAAAACCATCTGCCTCACTTTCCAGACCTGCCAAAATCCAATGGCCAGACAAAAATCAGGACCACGCTGATGGCCCAGAACACACTGAATGACCATGGCTTCTTCAATGTCTTACCAAGCTCTAAGCACTCCAAAATACTTGCTTCAGCTGCCTTCCTAACAATGAAACTAACTATTCTCATCCACCCATTTGGCAGAGAGAAGTCTTCGCATGCTTCACATTACCCTAGATCACCTACCAGTTTAAAGTTATCCTCAACCTGTCTGACAAGATAAGTTTATATAAGTTGTTATATAAGGGTATATAAGTTGTTCCGGGAGGACTAGTACCCTCTGGTGAGAGGACTTGCCAAACCCTTTTCAGTGTTGCTCACCCATCTCTGATGTCCACCTGTCAACCAAATCTCTTCTGTGGCTACATAAAACTATAGCATGTGCAGTAGCCACACCCCAGCAAATCTCTTAATTATTAACAATTTTTCCCCACAGACCTTGAAAAGCACTTTCTCTTGCAACTTTGCAATATCTTTATCAAGTAAAATTATTTTACTGTTGTCTCAAAGCCACAAATTGGTGATGAGAACTATAGAGTAAAAGGAACTTAATGCTAAAACCTGTGGGTCACTTGTCTTAAAAAACAGTTCATACTTTCTCCACTTTCAAGTCATAACTTTATCATCAAATAATATTCATTAAACATCTATAGCTTTAGTGAACATAGTCTTGCTGTTAAGTGCTTACAATTTCTAACAGGCAAACATTTAAAAGAATTGTCAACGTGAATTCTGGAAGCCCTGACTTGCCTTTAAGAGAAGTCCCAAACCGACTTTGTCTTAGACTGAATGAGGGATCTCCAAGCATTCAGTTCATTAAGTGTCCTAAAATAGGAATGATAGAAATGCTCAAGTCCTCAATCGCCCTTTTTGTCTTAGAAGTTTCCACCATTGTATCAGAGATCCTTTCCCAAGAAGACCAACATCTGGCAGGAACCATTCATTTAATACCTATAATAAGTTAGGCCACTCCCTGATACCCTAGCCTCTAGCTACAGCCTTTTTCCCAAGTCTGCTTATAACCAGTCAGTGTATGCTTGCTGTTCTTAATTCCCCAAAAGGTATATAAGTTCCTAAATTCTATTGTTCTTAGGCGAATCATCTAGCATGGTGATTCTCTCAGAGACACTGTTCCCAGAGCCCCCAGGGTTTCAACTCTGTGTAGAATTTAGTGCTTAGGTCTGTGTAGCAGCCAATTACTAAGGATCTGTCTCTTTCCTGATTAAAGATATGGTTTTATGACTTTAGTGGTTCTGTGTTTTTCCAATTCAACAGAATCAACAAATGACTAAACAAATGTCAGATATAAATTAATCTAAATTAGAATGAGCTACTATAGTGATTAATTCCTGCATATTAAAAAGTGAAGAGGGGGCAGCTGGGTGGTTCAGTGGATTGAGAGCCAGGTCTAGAGGCAGGAGGTCCTAGGTTCAAATCTGACCTCAAACACTCCCTAGCTTTGTGACTCTGGGCAAATCACTTGACCCCCATTGCCTTTAAAAAAAAAAAAAGTGAAGAATGAGGCACTAGAGTTATATATTCACTACTATAAAAAGGGATTAAATAGAATGCAATACTATGACTAAAAGTAGGTCTGCAAAATAAGACCATACTTCTTCCCAAATAAGACCATACTCTAAACTTTCTATAAAGATAAGCTTCCAAAGGATATATGACCTAGATATAAAAGGTCATATCATAAATGAATTAGAAAAAATACATGTCATATATATATATATGTACATATATATATATAAAGAAAAGTTCAAAACAAAACCAGAAAGAGGGAGAATCAGAAAATAAAATGACTCAACTAACAATAAAAGAAAAACTGTTAACTGGGGAAAAAATCTTTGAAGCAAGGTTCTCTGATAACTATCTGAAATACATACATACATACATACATACATATGGAAGTGATTCAAAATTATAGGAAAAAGAGTCATTCACTGATATATCATTAAGGAAAATGAGCAATCAGTACCCAAGGGAAGATGAAGCAAGTATTTACAGTCAATAAAAAAAAATGCTACAAATCACTAATTTGTCAAAGGAAATCAGAGAATCCACCTTCACACCCTTCAGAATGTCAAAGATGGCAAAAAAAAGATAAATGTTGGCAAAGGCTATACAAAAATGGGCACAATGATATATTGCTGATGGACCTGTGAAACTATTAAAAAGAAATTTGGATCATAAAAGTTACTAAACAATGCATTCCCTTTGATCCTGCTATATAGCACTACTAGGTCTATGTCCAAAAGAGATCAAAGAAAAAGGAAAAGGTTCATTTTATGCAAAAATATTTATAGCAGCTTTTTTGGTGGCAAAAAAATGGAAATTATATGATGTCTAACAATTGAAGAAAGGCTGAAAAAAACTGTCATTCTTATGCAATGGACTATTAAAGAATTGGGTAAATAGATTATTTCAAACAGACATGAAAATATATAAGAAATTACTGAGTAGCCAAAACATGACAATTTCTATTATAACATCAATACTATGAAAATGAACAATTTGAAGAACATATTTATAAACTAATAAACAATAAAATGGGCAGAACCAGCAGAACATTTTATAGAAAAACAAGACAGTAAAACCAAAGAATTTTGAAAATTGAAAGCTCTAATTAATACAATGACTATTCATGACTGAAATATACTATTCATTACAAGAGGAAATAGATTTAGACCTAGAGTGGGACATATAATTTTTCTGTATATTGAGGGACCCTGTTTTACTGGACTATGTATACATGTTATAATTAATCTACTTTTCTTTTTTTTAATAGGGTGGGAATAGAAAGGAGACAAAATAAATAGATGTCTATTATAAACAGAGAGGTGTTGGGGTACTACAGATATGAAATGTTGCATGAATGTTTCAGAAAGTCAATAAATCATTCATTTTATTTAACTGTTTTACTTCCTCACAAGACTTCCTTGGAAGTTAGAGTAATCTATAAATGTTTATAATGCCCAAAAATAAAATACATCAATAAAACTTAGAAAAAAGATATATCAATTGGTTTGTAAATTTGGTTTCTCTCTTGTTTTCAAATGAATGTAAAAAATATGATTGCATTGTTTTACTTGTTCCCCAGTAAGAACTAACAAAAGCATTGTCCTAGTGCAGAGGTTCTTTTAGCTTTTCTGCCCGGAGGATCCCTTTATAAAGCTGGTGAAACTTAGAGACCCCTTCTCAGTATAATTGTTTTTAAATGAATAAAATACAAAGAAAGGAAATCAATTATACTAATAACAGTGTGTAGACAAGAAGACTACCATCTACATTAGGTTCTGAAGTCATAATGAACATAAATGACATTGCAAGATATCTACACTATAATACATGAAATGTGATTTCCATTTGAACAAAATCACAAATACTTCTAACTGTTAATACTAGTATAAAGGGAATTTTAAATTTCAGTTAGAAGTCAGTCTAACTAAATCCATAAAAAGTCCTCTTGGGGGTCTACAGATCCCAGGTTAAGAACCACTGTCCTAGAAGGAATAGCCCTATTTCTTGGTTCTGATTAGGATTAAGGAGCCTACATCTAAGTATCTGATCATAAAAATGCTCATCCAAGTAATCTGGAAGTTGAACTAAACTTCTATAGCAAACAATTTTAATTATCTTAACACAATTCATTGGTATTATTCATGCAACTCCACACGTCAGTTCCCTTTGGTCACAGAAACAAGTGAATGAGAAGTGACTTCAAAAGCCTAGAGTGAATTCAGATTACCTCTCTGTCTAATTGAGCTAAGATCCAGTAAAGTAAGTTCAGATTAAGGTTAGAAGCTACGTTCATCACTTTACTCAAGTTCTTTCTTCCTGCACAGTTACAGCAGTAAATAAGAGAGCTGGCCTCAAATTCAGGAAGAGTTCCAGAGCTCCCCTGATATATCTTGGCTGTGTAAACCTGTGCAAGTCACTCTCAGTTTCCTAGGTCACCTTTAATGGAGGCAGCTAGGTGGCTGGGTAAATAAAGCACTGGGCCTTTATTCTCAGGCCAACCTGAGTTCAAATATGATTTCAGATACTTACAAGATATGTGACCATAGGTAAGTCACTTAATCCTATTTGCCTTGGTTTCCTTATCTGTAAAATGAGATGGAGAAGGAAATGGCAAACTACCCCAGTATCTTTGCCAAGAAAATCCCATGAACAATAGTGGCATGCTATGATCCACAGAGTCACAAAGAGTCAGACATGACTGAATAACAACTCCTCTCCAAACTATATTGGTTTTTTACCTTCATTAATATAGGGAATTTCCCCAAGTGGAAGTCCTTGTGTTACTAAAATCATAGGGCGTGGCACTATCCCTAACTTTTTCTCATTTAAAGTCTGGTGCTGGGGCAGCTGGGTAGCTCAGTGGATTGAGAGCCAGGCCTAGAGACGGGAGGTCCTAGGTTCAAATCCGGCCTCAGACACTTCCCAGCTGTGTGACCCTGGGCAAGTCACTTGACCCCCATTGCCTACCCTTACCTCTCTTCCACCTATAAGTCAATACACAGAAGTTAAGGGTTTAAAATTTAAATAAATAAATAAATAAAGTCTGGTGCAATGGAAAAAAAGCCATATTTCTAATCTAAGGACTTGGATTAAATCCTGACTCTGCCACTAGCTATGAGATCCTAGGCAAATAAATTAAATCTCTAGAACTCCAGTTTCCTTATATGTAGTAGTTCTAAAATTATGCCTCTCTGTTTATAAAAGAATATTCATACATGTCAGGCTCTGAATTTTTTACATCCTTCAACATATGTATATGTCCTTTTTTCCAATGATGCAATAAATCAAATGCAAATGTCCCTTAATTCCTTTTTTCTTTGTACAACGGTCCTATTTGAAATCAGAAATAATAGTAGTAACTATTACACAGGGTTTTTCACAAATTACTACAAGAAATACAATTGGATTTCAAGTCTAGTATACCAAATAAGTGAGTTTTTCATATTCACCTAAGGCATGAAGCAGCCAAGATTTATTTGAAAGCCGAATGAGAAATAACCTGGCAAAAGGAAAGGCAGATCAGAGAATAAATTTAACCCCAGATTTAGTTCACAGAGCTCTTTCCAAGTTCAATTCCTGAGTAGAAATAAATTTAGCCTTTTCCTCTGACCTACCTCCACAATAAAACCTACTGCCATAAAAAAGAGAAACGATGTCAGATATACTGTACCACCAGAAACAAAGGACTACATCCCCATTTTCCTCCCCAAAAGCATACAAAGACACAGTAGCCTGAATCAGGACACAAAGACAGCCTGAAATTGTTTGCTTTTATATGTTCAAAAAGAAACCTACATGGCAAAAAACTGGAAAAGGAGGGTATGCCCTTCAACTGGGGAATGGCTGAACAAATTGTGGTATATGCTGGTGATGGAATACTATTGCGCTCAAAGGAATAATAAACTAGTCCATGTGAACTGGAGAGACCTCCAGGAACTGATGCAGAGCAAAAGGAACAGAGCCAGAAGAACATTGTACACAGAGACTGATATACTATGGTAAAATCAAATGTAATGGACTTCTGTACCAGCAGCAATGCAATGACACAGGACAGTTCTGAGGGATTTATGGTAAAGAAAGCTACCCACATTCAGAGGAAGGACTGCAGGAGAGGAAAAATATAAGAAAAACAACTGCTTGAACACATGGGTTGAAGTGGACATGATTGGGGAATGTAGACTTGAAACTACCACACCAATGCAACTATCAACAATTTGGAAATAGGTCTTGATCAA
>NC_058132.1:508690262-508730789 GCF_016433145.1 Gracilinanus agilis
GGGGGGGGGGGGGGGAGGGGGGTGAAGGGGAAAGTAGGAGCATGAATCATGTAACCATGTTAAAAACGAATATTAATAAATGTTAAAAAAAAAAAAAAAGAAACCTACAAAGAAATCCTAAAGAACTGGATAGTTTCAACTTCTTTTCACTATAATCTGAGCAGATTTTCTAATTTCAGAATCACAAAATCTTTGACCTGAAGGCACCTTGGAGACTACTTAATCTGTTGCTTTAGTTTCAAAGATTTAAAAAAAAAAACAAAACCTGAGCCTTAGGAGGACACCTGACTGTCCTAAGATCACATGTAGTCAATGACCGCAAGAATCCAGGTCTTCTGATCCCAAGACAATTTCCTTGTGTCATAAGCATGACTAAAGTGGGGAAATTGCATTAGAAAAAAGAAATCTTTAAGGCAAAAAGAAAATGAAGACCACATTGTGATATAACTTTGTAAATGTTCATTTATAAAGACTGCAATTAACTTGTGTGGTAATGTCCTCCTACTTCTTGATAGAGCTGTGTTTGATTCTACACACAGCCATATATAAAAATCAATAACCTCTTGGCAAAATTATTTCCAGAGACATTAGATGGTTAACTGACCTAAACAATAATAGGAGGAACAGCTCTATAAATTATTTTAACCAGACGTGTATAAGATGGGAAATCAAGATTATCTCAGAAAAGAAATAGGCAATTTCAGTAGAATATTACCCCCCTCCCTTTGCCTTTGGAAGTTATCTGAAACTGAATTTGTGTTACTTTCATAATTTTTAAAAAGGCACCAAGTCATCTAAATAAAGAATCCAGTTTCTCTAAACTGTTTAGATACTGCTAATCTTCCTTTTCTCTATTTGCCCAATTTGTTACCAATTGATTACCACATTTCCCAACAGAAGTGGCATTTGCAGATTGTGAATTCCAGGAGGGTTAGTCCCACTTCTAACCTAAAACCCAAATTCTCATAGCACCATGGATCCAAAGGGCATTCAAATGTATGCTACAGAGCTGAAAGAACCTTAGAAACCACTTAGCAGTTGCCTTAATTTCAAAGAAAAAGAAAACTCAGAAGATCTCAGGAAGAAAACTGACTCAAGGTCAGCATATGTGGATTGTAATCTATATCCCTGAAAGAGGCATCTAACTCAGTGAAATTACAAACTCATTTGAATTGGGCATATGTAGCTACCAGGCTCAAAAATACAAAGAAAATAACCTGTATCACCAAATATAATGCAATACAAATAACAGAGTTCAAGAAATTAACCTACTGAGTAATCAATCAACAAATATTTATTAAGGACCAACTATGTGCCAGGCTATGTGCTGAACATGAAACAGACACAAAGGAGGTGCTCAGGAGGGAAAAAAAAAATCAACTGATCAATCACCACAAGTAATAAATTACATAAAGTCTCCATTCTAATAATAAGCATGTAGGTTCATAGATTTAGAGCTGGAAGGAACCTTAGAAGTTGAATCCAAACCCCTCTAATTATACAGATGAAAAAACTGAGACCCAAAGAGGTTAAGTGACTTGCCCAAGTTCATGCAAGTAATAAGCAGAAGAGTTTGGATTTAACTTCAAGTCCTCTAACTACAAACATTATGCCCTTTTTACTGTACAATGCTACCTCACCATACCATAGGTGTGAAATGAAAGTTTTAGGGGATGGGAGTAAATATTTTTGGTTTTAAAATCTGGCTGTATTTTTTTTAAAATAATAGTTTGATTTTCTAACTCACTAGCAGTTAGAAGTTTAGACCAAACTAGGAATGTCTGAGTAATTTTGGGTGGCTAAATGGGCAGTCCTAAACCAGTTATAAACCTAAGGATATAGCTGAATTTGCCCTCTCTCCAAAAAAAAAACAAAAAAAAAAAACACAAAAAGAAAAACTTTACAGAGAAACTATAACTGACTACTTGTGAGAATAAGGGAGTCTAGGGGGCACAGCTAGGTGGTTAAAGTGGATTAAGAGCCAGGTTTAAAAACAAGAAGTCCTGGGTTCAAATGTGACCTCAGATACTTCCTAGCTGTGTGCTGATCAAATCACTTTGCCTAGCCCTTATCCCATTTCTGTCTTTGAACCAATACAAAGTATTCATTTTAAGCTAGAAGGTAAGGGTTAAAAAAAAGAAAGGAAAGAATGAGGAAGTCTGGTATATTCACTATTTTCAATAAATATCTTAACTTTTGGTAAGCCCACCTGGCAAGTTCCTTCCCTAATCTCAACCCCAAGCAATAGCTTTACTAAACAAACTGACATCTCCAGGAACAAAGTGCTTAAAAAACAAGAATTGCTAGATTACAAGATAGAGGCAAACTTCTAGAAAAAAGGATATACTGTAGTTGAAAAAGCAAAGTATCACAGCTGCTGCCAATCTAACTATTAAATCAGACTTAAATTTAAAATATAATATATAAAGCACTATACAAGATACTGGAGAAGTTACTATAAAATAAGTCATGGTCACTGCCTTCCCATAGTCCATAGTCCAGTCCAATACAGTAAGTGTTTAATATCAATAAAAAGTGCAACTAATGAAAAAATGACCCAAGATAATTTTCCAAGTACATTTATAGAAAAACTGACAAATTCTATGCTGTCAAAAGAACAAGAAATTTCATTTTAAGACTAATAAATTTCAAAGTAGTATTATTTTGTAAAGAATAGGAACTGACCATATAAAATTCCAATATACTGCTTTCACTTATTTATTTCATTTACAATTTGTCTCAAAGGCCCTGACTAATGAATGTAACAATTCACTCATCCTCCCCCACCAGTGTTCTATTACAACCAAGAATCTTTAAAGTTGCTCAATAAGCAACTGCTGTACTTTATCAAATGTCTGCTACAAAAGCCAAACATGATCAAAAGGAGCTGATAACAAGAGGAACAATCCCAAGATAAAATCAAAACAGCCAAATAAGCTTACAGGAGAGGTCTCACGATTCTATGGCCAACAGAAATGTCTCTTGGTAATAATGACCTGCGCTACTAATTCATAATTCATAATGTGCCACTATAATGATTACTAACACCTGACAGTTGTCAAAAAAAAAAAAAAACACATGCAACTTACAATACAACAGAGTTAATGTCCTTTCTTCAACTTTACAATTTATACTACACCATACTGGGCTAGATCAGTGAATGAGCTAAGCTAGTCTACTATTCTGCCTGACAATGGCACCAAGAGACAAAGTGTGTGATGGAGTATGGCTGCCTCCATAATACTAATGTGAAACAATATAGCCAATATTCCTAAGTTCCCTTTGCTGCTTGTTAAAAGCCAGTTATCCATGAACTGATCTTTTTAGTCTATTACACCTTTGGGAAAGTAGAGAACAAAATAATTTCAGCTTTTCCTGCGCATGCATTGATGATGCTTCCTTCACTTTGTCCTAAAACTCTCTTGGAGCTCATATTGCACTATATCCACACCTCTTTTATGCACATATCAAACATCATTTCTTATTCTTCTTTGTATGAGGGATCTTCCTACCACATTCTGTGTTCCATAGAGGCTATCTCCTTAATCACACATCTTTTGTAGCACTCTCCATAAGAAGGAGGGACTAAATAAATGTTGACACTGAATATGTATCAAGAGGCTCATTCAAATTTAGCATGCTTATGTTTGGTAGGAAAGTCAATGTAACTTCATAAACACCTTTAAGACTTTATAAACTTCAATCACAACCTCTCTTAGTCTTTATGAATTTTGACTAAAGAGCCCTAACGTTTCAATCTCTCTTCAGACAACTATCTCTATTCCTCAACAATATTTTACTAATACAGCTTGAATTTATGTGTATTTTAAAGTTTAAAAGAACTTTTCATACATTACCTCATCTGATCTTCGTAACTCTATGAGGGTACTATTATTTTTCCCATCTTAAAGATGAAGAAATTGAGGCTCAATATTTAAATGATTTTCTCAAAGTCAGAGAGCTATTAAAAAATCTGACTGAAGATATGAAATATCTAAGTGGGGAAGCATTAAAGTTATACAACTTTAATACAATGATCAATCTAAACACAAAATTTGCCCAAGGTCACACAGCCAGAGGCAGGATTCAAACTCAGGTCTCCTTTATACCAAATCCAGTAATGTATCCATCATGAAATACCGCTTCCTTGGGATCTTTTTTTATTGCCATTCTTGAAACACTTTAATCTACTTAAAGAGGTTTCTCAAGACAGTGGATATTGCCTTGAGCTCACCATCATCTTCCCTACCATATCCAAACCAACTCCAAAGAGAGTTGGAAGTGAGTTTTAAACCCACCCACCCACAGTCATCCCACAATGCAGTCACAGTAGCTAAGGGAAAAGATATAGACAAGATAAAAAACAAACAGGAAAAAAAAGAGAAAAGGCAAATCCCTGGGAAATCATTTCCAAAGCCATATTACTATATTTCCAGATACCACAATAACTCTAATTTACAAGTAAAAGAAGGAAAGAAGAGAGGTAAGGTGAATAAACATATGACTTGAATTGTCCTAGTTGCGAGTTGGAGGTGAAGTTTATGTTTTTGTTTTGTTTTGTTTTTACATGATTGACTCACACAACTTAAGATTTCTACTGAGTATTTTATCATAAATCTATAACTCTACCTCACAGACAAATATTATGGCTAAAGAATCACGATATCAGGTTTATGTTCCTATTTGGTCTGCAAAGATCTTTAAACCTGCCTTGCCTAGGAAAACTAAAATCCCACCCTCCTTCAACCACCCAGATCCCACCCAAGGGGTACAAGTGAAAGTGAGAAGTGAAGTAGGGAAAGAACCCAGCTCTGGGTCTCCAAGCCTATATATACCCTGGGACCAACTGCCCTTGGTACCTGCCAGTTGGTACCTCCCTATGGCTCATGCCACGGTCAATATTCCAACCAGGACAACTGACAGGTTGCCCCAAGAAAATATGGCAGTATTATTTCCTATATTATAAGATGTCCATTTGTTTTTCAGAAATTTGCATCTTGCAACATTTCCAGATTCCTATGTTACTAAACTACACTAAAGAATCCTATACTTACACTAAAACTAATTCTCCTTAATCCCTTTAAGTATTCCCAAAACAATAAAAAGGTTCTAACTCCTATTCTTAAGCTATTTCTATTCTAAGCTAAACTATGACAGGTAATAGGAAAAATCAAAAGAAAGAAATTGGGTTTAAGTTTTACAAAAGAAAAATAATGATTTGTAATAGCATTAGGATTTGTAATAGCAGCACCATTTGAATTGATTTGGAATAGCAGCCATAAATGTGCACAAACTTTTTTGAATGCCTTAAAACCTTGGAATAGAGCAAAAATAACTGCAACTGATGTAGGAATAAAACAGATAAATTCACCAAGGGTCACAGCACACCATCTATAGTAATCGTAAATCTGTAGCATCTTCATAATAAATTGTGGGACTTTATGAAACCAAAATTCGAACACTCCTTGCATCACAGTTGAAAGTAACAAAGAAAAGCTACTAATAATAAAAGCCATCCTGAGTACAGCCATGTTCAAGATGGTATTGTAGGTTCTTTGCCTAAACTGAACTCGCCAAAAACTGTAATATAGAAATAATACTGCCATATTTTCTTGGGGCAACCTGTCAGTTGCCCTGGTTGGAATGTTGACCATGGCATGAGCCATAGGGCAAGTACCAACTGGCAGTTGGACTCAGGGTATATAAAGGCCTGGAGACCCAAGGCTGGGTTCTTTCCCTACTTCTCTTCTCACCTTCACTTCTACCCCTTGAGGTGGGATCCAGGTGGTCAAGGGAGGTGGAACGTGGGATTTAGTTTCCTAAGCCAGGTAGGTTTAAAGTTTATTGCTGACCAAATAGGAACATCAATCTAATATACCAATTATTCCCTATCAAGAGATTGCTTTATATTTACCATCAAGAGATCATTTTATTTCTGTCCCAGGGCTGGTCCCTTGGGATAGCTGAAGATCACAGAAAGGAGTTTATCAACATCCTGAACTTAGATCTAGAAGGCAGTAATAGACTAGTTTCATAGTTTCCTAACCCACTCTCCAATCCCTTTTTCCCAAACCAATCTATTCAATAAATCCTTAGTTTAATTTACGAATTAGTGTGTCCTACCTTCATCTTAGATCTAAATAGTGACTGCTGTTCAAGATTCTAAAAGAGACAGTAACTCTATTACTGTTTAGACAGGAAGCATCATACTTCCCTTCCTGTCTAATCTCACTAACAACCAATAGGAGTTACTTCCTCAGCCAGGTCAGAGACTGAAGGGAAATCATCTTAAAGGGGTTTAGTCCTTACCAATGGAAATTACATCAATCCCTTGGCTGGCTCAGGCTCTGAGCACTTGTCATTCCTACATCCAGTACCTCCAATCTATAGCTTGTGACTAATCTGTTTGGTTTCCTGACTGCTTTACAGCTTTACCAACCTCCATTATAGATTCAGTCATAAACCCTCATTATATTATTTTATCATAAATCTATAACTGCCTCACAGACAATTATTATGGCTAAAGAATCATGATATTTTATGTCATTCTTACTATACATATATACATATATATATATATATAAAAGCATTTAATCTTTTATGAAAGGCAGTAAGCTATAGTGGAAAGAACACTGGATTACAATCAGGAGTACTAGATCAATTCCCAGCTCCAACACTTAACAGATGAGGGACCAGACACAAATCACTATAGTTCCCAGACCCTCAGTTTTCAAAATGTAAAGCAAGGACAATAATATTTGTCCTATTTCAAAGACTAGAAGAAAGAATTTTGTATATCAGAAAACCCTATAATGTGGATTGTTATTTTCAAACACAAACTTTCAAAAGTTTCTTGAGGGAGGACTGGACAGCATTCCAAAGCAAACTGCCTACTCACTGAGGGCAGGGGGGCCATACAGATCTTATGTCCTGAAAAATCTTCTATATTAAATAATTACCTACTTATCGATTCTTGTCTCCCCAAATCAAAATCCCATTCCCTCAATACAATGAGTTCAAGGACAACTGGGTAGCTCAGTAGATTGGGAGCCAGGCCTAGAGACTGAAGGTCCTGGATTCAAATCTGGCTTCAGACACTTTATAGCTGTGTGACCCTGTAAAAGTCATTTAACCCCCATTACCTAGCCCTTACTGCTCTTCTGCCTTAGAACCCATACACAGTATTGAATTTAAGATGGAAAGTAAGGATATTTTTTAAAAAACAGCACAAATGAGTTCAACTGAGTCTTACAAAACAAAAAGCAAGTTATATACTTCTGCTGGACAAGAAATCTTATAGTCTTGGCTCTGTCCAGACAGGTATTTCATACATAATCCTTCCTCAGACTTTTAACAGCTATGTGACCTTAGGAAAAGAACTTAACCACTGTGCCTCAATTTCCTCACCTATGAAATGAGGGAATGAGACATATTCTACTGAATATAGTTCCATTAAACTGCACCCCCATCAGTTCTAAAAGTTATATTCATTAAGAAACTGGAGCCTACACCGAAGAGAAGAAAAAAACAAGAATAATAAAAAGTTTACCTATCAGGTTTTATGAAGATCAAATGTAAGAACTATAAGACATTTAAGCTACTGTAGAAGGCAACACCTGAGAGGATATCAAATATCTGAAAGGCTTCGTGGTTAAGAAGATCTAGATTTGCTGCTTGCTCCCAAGGATAAAATTAAAAATAATGGGTACAGATTTTACAAGGGACAGATTTTAGTTCAATGCAAGAAAAACATGCCTAATAGTCAACCCAAAAATGGAATGGAATATCTTAAGACAAAATGAGCTTTCCATTGAGGCTGAATGAGCACATATCAGAAATGGGAATTGTGGGGTGGAGGGATTTACTCAAGATGAAGAGACTTGAAGACATTTGAAGTCCTTTCCATCTCTGAGATTCTTGAGTTACAAATCTTATGACCACAATGTTTAACACACAAAATGGTATCTTATTATATTCTTTGCTTCTTAACTAATGGTAATAAGGTCTGTCTTTAAAGAATAAGCTCCTACACCTTTACCAGCACTTAAACTCAACATACATTTTTCCTCCAAACCTGCTTTTCCAGAACTCATCTGTCAGTGGCACTACCATTAGCCTAGTCACTCAACATGCATTTCTTAAATGCTTGCCAGGTGCCAGGCATCATGCTAAGTGCGTAAGCACTGAAACTACAAATACAAGCAGAAAGAAACAGTTTGCTCTGTAAAAGTGAAATTTGGAAAATGCCATCTAAAAGTGTATATATTTCTATGGACATGGGAAATGTATCAAAACTACATTTCCCGTGATCCAACATGGTCCAACTGGTTTCCGTTTCCGGGTTTTTGGGCTTGGGAAGGCCTACATCTTGACCCAGGGAAGAGCTTAAATCTCCTGGGTTAGGAGGGAGTGGCCTCTTTGCCAGTAGGCTCTCTTGGCTAGCAGACTTGAGACAGTAATGGAGGCGGCAGTTTTGAATGCTTACAAGCGCGTGGTCTAATAACTTATCTATCAGCATGGCTTTAATTAAATTACTTTTATATTTATACCAGCCTTTATCAATTTTAATACTTATAGTTCTCAAGGAGCTTATATTCTAATGCAGAAGACAAAAAAGGAAGCCAAAAAGGGTAAATGATGGAAAATGGACATCTATGCAGGTGCATGTTCCAGAAAGTCCAACTTTGGTGTTATCTTTGACTCTCCTGTCCTTCACTTTTCATATTGAATCAGTTACCAAGTCTGGGCCATTTTATTTTCATAGCATCTTGTATTCCCTTATCTCTATTCTAAAAAGACCATAGACTTGAAGTCATAAAATCTGGGTTCAAGTACAGCCCAGACTTTAGCCATGTAACTAGTGCAAACAAACCAATGCACCACACTGAACCTCAGTTTCCTTATCTGTAAATATATCACAATGATGCTATTACAAACCTTACAAGGTTGTTAAGATGAAATCACTTTGTAATAAGGAAAAATACTTGTACCAAAATATTTATAGGCATGCTCTTTGTGGTGCAAAAAATTGGAAAATGAGGGGATGCCCTTCAATTGGGGAATGGCTAAACAAATTTTGGTATCTGCTGGTGATGGAATACTATTGTGCTGAAGGAATGGGAGGAATTCCACGTGAACTAGAAAGACCTCCAGGAATTGATGCAGAGTGAAAGGAGCAGAACCAGGAGAACGCTGTGCACAGAGACTGATGCATTGCGGCACAATTAAATGTAATAGACTTTTCTACTAGCAGCAATGCAAAATGATACAGGACAATTCTGAGGGACTTATGAGGAGGAATGCTATCTGTATCCAGAGAAAGAACTTTGGGAGTAGAAACACAGAAGAAAAACATATGATTGATCACATGGTTTGTTCGAGATATGATTGAGGATGTTGACTCTAAATGATCACTCTATTGCATATAGTAATAATATGGAAATAGGTTTTGAACAATGATACATGTAAAACCCAGTGGAATTACTCGTTGGCTCTGGGAGGGGGAAAAGGGGATGGGAGGAAAAGAACATGAATCATACAAATATGGGAAAATATTCTTAATTAATTAATTTTTTAAGAAAAAGAATAAATTGAATAAGAAAACAAGAAAAAAAGTGAAATCACTTTGTAAAGTGATATATAAAATATGAACTCTTTTCCCAAAGTCTATAAAAAAATCTAAAGTAAAGTAATCTAAAGCTATAAAAAAATCTAAAGTAAAATTATAGATGAAATATCTGAGTAGGGAAGTATCTTGTTCAAAGTTACACAGCTAGTTATTCATAAACCAAAATTTGATCAACTTAAGGCAAGATTTGCCTAAAGTCACAAAGCCAGTAAATGTCAGAGGCAGAATTCAAACTCAGGTCTTCTTTAAGTCAAGTACTTGATCCATTATGCTACATTGCTTCTCTAGGGTCTTTTTCACTGACATTTTTAGAACACATCAGTAGTTCACTTAAACAAGGGTTTCTCAAGGCAATGTAGTATGTATGTCTTAAACTCACCATCATCTTCCATACTCACATCAAAACCGATAGTACATACACAACATGAACTATTATTGTATCTAATCTAATTGAATATCTTGTTCAAAGTCTTAGTCTTCCATTTCAAAGCAACAGAGTACAATCCTATGAACCAACTATATTGGAAGACCAGCCTCTCCAATTATATAGAGAAGCTAATCACCAGCAAATAGCTACTGCATGAGTTCTTTGGCCAAGCTGACCAATGAAAAGCCTAAAAAGGCTATTATCTGTATGTGTGCAGAAAGTACTCCCATTCATTCAAATCATATAGGACATTTGACAGTCTGGATAAAGGAATAATTCACTATATTATAAGTAAATTAGGTGAATGTAGAATAGTGCTCCTGTCAGATCTATGAGAAAGGGAAGAATTTTAGACCAAGCAAGAGACAAAGAATATTACAAGATGCAAAATGAATAATTTTTATTATATTAAATTAAAAAGCTTTTTACAAACAAAACTAACATAACCAAAATTAGAAAGGAAGCAGCAAACAGCAAACGGGGGAGTGGGGAAGAGAATTTTATAACAAATTTCTCTGACAAAGGTCTAATTTCTCAAATATATAAGGAACTAAGTCAAATTCACAAGAAATCGCATCATTTCCCATTTAACAAATGGTCAAGGGATATGAATAGGCAGTTTTCAGAAGAAGAAATCAAAATTATCAATAATCATATGAAAAAATGTTCTAAAGCTCTCCTGATTAGAGAAATGCAAATCAAAATAATTCTGAGATACCACCTTACATGTAGAAGGTTAGCCCAATATGACAGTAAAGGAAAATAATAAAACATTAGAGGGGATGTGGCAAAATTGAAACACAATGCATTGCTGGTGGAGTTATGAACTGATCCAACCATTCTAGAAGACAATTTGGAATTATGCCCAAAGGGCTTTAAAAGAATGCATGCCCTATGATCCAGCAATACCACTAATAGTTTTGTATCCCAAAGAGATAAAAAAAAATGGGAATGGATCTGTTTGTACAAAAATATTTATAACTTGAGTTTTTCTGGTGGTAAAAAACTGGAATATGAGGAGATGTCCCTCTATTGGAGAATGGATGAACAAATTGTGGGATATGATGGTGATGGAATACTATTGTGCTATAAGGAATGGTGAATTGCTTGATTTCTATAAGAATTGGAAGGACTTACTCAAACTAATGTGGAGTGAAATAAGCAGAACCAGTAGAATATTATTATACACAGTAACTGAAACGTTGTGGGATGATCAATGTAACATTTGGTACTAATAACAATGCAATGATACAAGACAACTCTGAGGCACTTATGAGAAAGAACTGTGGAAAGAGAAATGCAGAAGAAAAACATATGATTTATCACTTGTCTGTATAGGTATAGAATTTGGGGTTTGGGTTTTAAAAGATTACTCTTTTACAGAAATGAATAATATGGAAATAGGTTTTGAGTAATAATACATGTACAACTCAGTGAAATTGCTTGTCAGCTCCAGGAGGAAGGAGGGAAAGAACATGAATCATTTAACCATGGAAAAATATTTTTAAAATAAAATTATATTAAAAAGCAAAAAAAAAAACAATTCACTAATACTCATATCAACTAGTTGACCTAATGACTACTTCAAGTCTTTACCTAACTTTAAAAGGTTAATACAGCAAAAATTTTTTATCAACAAGTAATGTTCTTGTCAAACAAAGATGCTTCACCAGTCCCAAATGGACAAGTTAAAAAAGCCAAACATTTTCTGTCTACTAACTTCAAAACAGAAAATTACCATATTTATCAGAATATATAAGGAAGACCCTAAACCATAAGAACACCAAAAATTTCAGAGGCCACATGATGTAATGGAATGAGCATTAGATATGGAGTCAGAGGATATAGATGAAATTCCAGCTCTGTTACTTGCTCACTGTATCACCTTAGACAACTCACTTAACCTCCCGGGCCTCAATTTGCTTCTTTGTAGAATGAGAGGCTTGGATTAAATCAGTGATTCCCAAAATGGGCACTACCGCCCCCTGGTGGGTGCTGTAGCGATTCAGGAGAACAGTGATGGCCACAGGTGCATTTATCTTTCCTATTAATTGCTATTAAAATTTTAAAAAAATTAATTTCCAGGGGGCCAACTAATATTTTTTCTGGAAAGGGGGCGGTAGGCCAAAAAAGTTTGGAAACCACTGGCTTAAATGATCTAATAAGACCTACTCCAGCTCTAAATTTATGATCCTAAGATTTCAATTTAAACATGCAGCTCAAGTCTCCTCTTTTCCAAAGAGGTCACCTAACAAGGCTTCCTCAGGGCTAAATGATGAAGCTGGTCCAATCATTTCCCAAAAAGCATGCTGATATAGTCACAACAAAAATAGGCCAATCACTGACCTTGTCCTTCCTCTCTCATATTCTCCTTTTACCCAAGAAAGTACAAATATAGTACCTGAACAAAAATAATTCTCCTGTTGCTTTAAATAGCTACAAAATAGTTAATAACTCCCCGGTTTCATTTTGAAAATTATTCATTTCTTCTCCCAAATGACCCTTTTAATGATGTAATTGCAAGTGTTAATAAATCTTCAGCTTCTTTACCTTAAAGACAAGTTCTGACAAAGGAATGAATAGACTGAAAGGAAGAATCCTCCAAATCAGCCAATAAACATCATTCATTTAAAACGACCACATCTAGTCAAGGCTTCCTTTTGATCAATACTATGAGAGAGTAGTTAGAAAAAAAAGCATCAGCAAGACTTCTAAGAATGTACAGTACTTAAATTCCATTTAAGTTCTCAATGTAAAGTTTATTAAAGTTAGTTTAACTCTAAGACTTCATGGTTCCAGGACAAAAGATAGCCCTTGGGTGGGGCTTTCTACATAAGGAGATTTACTCCAGATTTTATTTCAATTGCTTCTTAAACTTGCATCAACAAGTTTTGGTTATGTTTCAGCATAACTGATTCTAGTTTTAAAAGTTAACTCTCAAAATTCACATATTTCTTTAGATAAACTTGAAGTTGTTATAATTTTCACTTAGGCTAATGAAAAATACCTGAAACCTATTTAAAAGATGAAGCGATAATTAAGACATGAAGAGACAAATAAAAAACCAATGTCGTATAAAAATTCTACACAAGACTTGTGACAGGGAATGCTCTCCACCTCCAGAGAAAAAAACTGTTAGTCATCTTTCACATCAGTGTATCTTTGGCTTTATTTTGGGGTTTTGGTTACATATGGCTTTGCTCTTACAACAGAATATATTGTTATATATACTTTTATTGTCATGCAAAACACTTCCATATAGTATATATATTTGATATATACTATATGGAAGTGTTTTGCATGAATATATACTATATGGAAGTGTTTTGCATGACAATAAAAAATGAAAAAAAATTCTGCACAAGGCCATAAATAAGCCTTTCAGGCAACAAGGTAATAAAAGTATATCCCCTAACTACAATTAGAGGGCAGCTAGATAGCTTAGCAGATAAACCACCAGGCCTGGAGTCAGGAAGTCCTGAGTTCAAATGTGACCTCAGACTCTTATTAGTTGTATGAACCTAGGCAAATCATTTAACCCTGTTTGTGTCAGTTTCCTCATCTGTAAAATGAACTGGAGAAGGAAATGGCAAACTTCTCCAGCATCTTTGCCAGAAGAGTCAGATGCAACTGAAACAACTGTACAACAACAAAAACTGCAACTAGAAGTGATCTCTAAACTTTCTTGCCACCTCTCCATCTTATTTTTCTCCTCAATCAAGGAAAAAGCAAAAGTTGGCTTTGAATGTCTATAAAGACTTCTAGATCTCCATTATCTTTCCCACCTTTTCCAGTAGTCTCCAAAATTTGCAACTAGGTCTTAAAGCCAGCTCTCCATTTACATTGTGACCCAAGAATGCTCCAGATTAGATATAACTATGCCTGAGATAACTAAAAGTGAAAGTCAACACAGTAGGTTTTTAGTTCCATAAATCTTTATATGCCAAATCCTAGGAAAAAGGGATACAAGGAGAAAAATGAGTTCCTGTCCTCAACATGCTTACATTCTAATGTTCCTTGTGCTCTTCCCATTCTAAAGGCTTTTCTTTCATATTATCCACAACCTATCAAATCAGAATAATGAAAACATTATAAAACTTCAATAAATACAACTGGCACTTATTCAATCTACTATGTGCCTAGGATACATAAATTCTAAGGAGAACCAGAAAACAATCAATGAAAACATACAAATGAAGTCTTCTGACATGTGATAAGAATTTATCCAGTCTTTAAAAAAAGGATAGGAATGAAGCCAGGAATGTATCTCAAGCAAGATATAAAAAGCACATCAGCAAAAAACATGGTGGTAAGAGTTGGCAAATCACAATAGATTGGCCAGGATGAAGTAGTTGTTGTTATTTGTCCTTCCTATTTGAAGAGGACCAATGACATCATTGTGTGTGTGAGAACTGGATTTAAGAGAATGTTACAAAGACTTATCTGCTTAACTCTCTCTTCCAGAGTCATAGAAATCCAGTGGCAAGACAAAAGTCAAGACAGACAACTGGTGATGGCCCAGGATGCAGTGGATGACCTTCATGTCTTCTACATCTGACCAAGCTCTAAACACATCATAGTGCCTGCTTGAGCTATCTTCATGGCTGTTGAAACAAATTGTTCTCATCCTCCCATTCCCCCAGGAGAAGTCTTCACATGCTTGGGAGACATCTCCCTAATTCAACAACAGGGTTGAAACCTGTCAGTCATCTTCAGCCTGGTTTAGCCTCTGTACCAAGATGGTTTTACCAAGGTTTGACCACTCCACATGATACGGGCTTCAAAGGTTGATGAGCAGTCCTGGAAAAGGGTTGGCAAGCCCTCATATCAGAGGTGCTAGTCTTTCCTGAACACCAAGGATGAAATAAAAGGATGAAATAAAAGAGTCAAACAGGAGAATAAGTAACAAACTAGAATGGTACATAGAGGCATTATTCATGACAAACCTAAGTCAATGATTTATGTGATACAGATGTGACATAAATGACATATGACTAAAAAGTGAGAACTTGAATAGAAAGGAACAAAATAACTCTTAAAAAGTTTTGAGCATAGTGAACCAGGAGAATGATGATGTCATTGGCCAAAGCTAGAAAGTGGTAGCTATTTTGAGGAAGAAAGCTAAGTAGGAATTTACCTCTTAAAATATCAGTTCATAAGGTCACTGGGGTATCTCAATAGACATGCTTGATAGATTATAATAGATATGGAATTATAAAATGACATAATGACTGGAAATATAAAACCAGGTCAATAAAATATATTACTGAGTATTTTCTAGGAATATTAATACTGTGAAGGTACTTTGGATGTAGATTTGGGAATCTTCTATGTACAGATGGTCATTAGAACCATAAGAAGCAAGAAACCAAAGATATCATAACAAGATTTTATTCTTTTACTAAAAATATAATACACTCATTAACTAGGTAGTATAGCAGACAGAGCCCTGGGCCTGGAGTCAAAAAGGAAGACTTATATAGCCTTATTATGTACCAGGCATAGTACTAAGTATTTTACAAATAGTATCTTACTAGAGCCTTACAACAACCCTGGTATATAGGTGCCATTTTACAGAGGAGGATCCTGAGACAGAGAGGTTAAGAAACTTGCCCAAGGTCACAAAGTTACTACTATCTGAGGCCAAATGTGAATTAAGGTCTTCTTGATTCCAGACCTGGCATTCTATCTATTGAGCAATCTACATGCACTGAGTAGATGATTTATGCTAAGACAATGCCTAAATGTCTCTATTCTTTGATCCAGAGATGCTATTGCTATAAATATACCTATAAGAAGTCAAAGAGAAAAAATGTGTGCTTTAGACAAAAATATTTATAGCAGCATATTTTGTAGCAGCTAAGAACTAGAAATCAAACAGCTGTCCATCAACTGGGGAAAGTCTAAATTGAATGTGACACATAAATGTAAGGAAATATTACTATGCCGTAAGAAACAATGAATATGAAGACTTCAGAGAAGCATGAGAACTTATAAGAAATGATAAACAGTGAAATAAGAAGAACCAGGAAAACAAGATACACAATAACTACATTAAGTGGAAAATAATTTTTTTATAAAAGAAAGGAAATCAAAATGGAACGCATTATAATTATAATAACCAAGTTTGATCCCAAAGAAGAGTTATGAAATTTACTTCTCTTCCTTCTTTGCAAATGTTAGGGATGGCTATGGAACATGTCAGCCTCAGTACATGTGTTGATTAATTTTGCTAGAATACTTTTTCCCTCTTCCTTTTATATTCCTTGTCATGAAGGATGGTGCTCTGGATGAAAGATGAGGGAGGGATATACTGAGAAATGAAGATGATTATAAAAACAAAATATTATCAGTAATGTTTTAAAAGAAAGTCAATAGCGGTTATAAATAAACCTACACCAAGGCTTGTCAATCACTAAGACTTAGGAAGCTTTTGGAATCCTTTGACAATGCTCCATAAACTGGGTATAGCACAAGTTTGGTCTCTACTGTTTGTAGCAAACTTCATTTCTATCAGATGCCAAACTAGTTCGGAAACCTTTTCCAATAAACTAACTCATTTGTAGATGAGTGGCATTAGTTTAAAATATTTCATTCTTTAAGAAAGTAACTTTCAACTTATCCTCTTTTTCTTCAAGAGACCCTAGAAGAAGTTTAACTGAAGGTAACTAATTAATGATAAATAATTAATGATTAATCAGAAGATAAAAGAAACTTCAAATTTAATGGTTTATTACCAATAGAACATAGTCTAAAATATCAATCAACACAATGTTTTGTTACTTTTGACTCAAAAAAAGTTAAAGAACAATTTGAGCAGCCTCACATAGTATTAAGTCCCTGGTTTCTACAGTTTGAAAATGTTTATTTACACATGCATTCCAGAATCTGGAAAACACAGATATCTAGGAACACTGAAAGGAATTATTTCCTTCAAAATAGCCTTGAAAATCACAATAGTGAAACTATGTCTTAGGAGACAATAAGAATCATTCTGAAAGATCAAACCTTAATGAAAAGAGAAGTCAAAAATGAATCCATACCATATCAAGTTATATGCCAGAGTATATTCCTCAACTCTATGACAATTTTTAAACTCCCAAGTATAGCCCAAAGAAGAAATAATTTAGGAAGCTGACAATTTTAATACCCTGAAGGAAAATGTTTATAACAATCATTTTCATTTATAGAGTGTATTCTGATTTATTCACCAACTTTCACCTACCTATCTCTAAGAATTTCTTCATAGACATGAAATATTAACATAAAAATATTATAGTACTTGAGCAAGTAACAAATGTTACATCTAACTTCTACCGATCCCTGGATTTCTATTTATTTTACAATCAACAGATAAGCTAGCCATGTAAATATTCCACAGACTACATATAATGAATCTTTGTTGGTTTGTTGTTTTTCAAAAAACCTGGAACAAGGATCTGTCTCAAGAGGTATGTCACCAACAACATTTGCTAATGAAAAAGGGGAAAGAGAAGAATGACTCCTGATCTCAAACCAATGAATTAGTAAGATAATAAGTAATGGAGGAAACAGGATAGAGAATAAAGATTTCTGTTCTGAAACTATAAGGCTAATTCCAAGAGTTTCAAGTCCCTACTTACTGGCTAAGGTCAACATGAGGCACCATGTAAAAAAAAAAAAACCACCAAAAGTATGCCACAAAGTATTCTTTTATTTAACAAAGTTAGGGCTATTTGTAGAATCTCAACATGAAGTTCTAGAGAAGCTAACTGTTTCAAAGGAAAGGCTTAAGAATAATGAATCACTGACAGGGGGGTGGGGTAGTGGTTGAGACTGTATAGGGAAACAGTGTTTCTGTTGTTGCAATGGGGGAAGGGGAATTCTTGACCATTTTAATCCCATAGTGTGGGTTCTATTTTTTAAATAAACAAATAAAATATAATAATAAAATATCAATGATTTTTAACTAGCCACCAAGAAATTGTGTACTGTTTTGCCAAGATTAACTTTATTATTTGCAAACGCATGACAGGGAGGCTACAAACTATTTTTCCAGAAATAATCATTGGCTAAGTCTGAATTTTAACTGCAAATCTTCATTTCCCCTCCAAAAGAGTTTCTATACTAAAAGAGTCACCTGTGCCTGCCTCCCCTCCAACACAAACATACTCAGCATGCAAGAGTCACACAGATAGGTTTCTCTACCCCCTCCAGAAAAGGTATATCTCTACGAAAACCTGCCCATCATCAGAAGGTATTCACACACATACATACATGGCCTAAGAGGCATACAGATAGATCTTCTCACACCCAGCTTCCACTGATTCTGGATCTCTCCCAAAACCTGCCCACTATCAAAAAGTATGTCGGTACATACATACACACACATATGCACACACGTGCACGCGCACACACACATACACACACCCCAAGAGGCAGACAGATAGGTCTGTCCACTCCCTAACATCCATTCATTCTAGATCTCTCCCAAATGCTGCCCATCAGAAGGTATACATACACAAATGCACAGCTAAATCTCCCCACCCAAAGCTTCCATTCATTCTAGATCTCTCCCAAAGTCTGCCCACCACCAGAAAGGAGGGGCACAGAAACAAGTACCACCACATACAGACAGAACAAGAGGCTCAGATAAATTTCCCCACTCCCAGTCTCCATTCATTCCAGGTATCTCCCAAATCCTGCCTCCCATGAGAAGGTACACACGTGTACACATACACACACACACACAGAGCAAGAGGCACAGATAAATCCTCCCATTCTCAGCCTCAATTCATTCTAAATCTCTCCAAAAAAATCTATCCATCATCAGAAGATGTGTACAAATGAACGTGTACATAGAGACACACAAGAGCAAGTGGCATCGTCCCCTAACCTCCATTCATTCTCTCTCCAGAAAAGATAGAGATCTCTCCCAAAGCTTGCCCACCATCAAAAGGGGCGCACACATACACATCCTCTCCCTCTCCCCCCTCCAATTCCCAACATTGATGAATCTCCTCAGGGCGGCAAAGGAAGGAAGGACGAGGCAAGGATGCTGAGGACAACATCTGAGGAACCCCAGCCCCGAGAGCATCTGTCCTCCGTTTCCTCCACAGGCATCTTTCTCCCCGCCCTCCCTCCCAGGCAGGGGAAGAAGCGGCAGCTCCCCAGTAGCTAGAGACTTTGAGGCGCAGCAGCATAGGACCCCTCCCTGGGCCCAGCGCCCCACAATCTGAAGGCTGCCCTGACGGTGAGGCCCTCCCTCGCCACCCCCGGCCCCAGCCCCCTGACTCACTTCCAGGCGGAGGGAGGACCCGCAGCCTCTCAGGAACTCGCGGATGTTGCTCAGACACTCGCTCTCGCTCCGGGGCTCCGGGTAAACCTGCAATGATAGAGAGCAAGCAGCCACTAAGAAGCGTCCGGCAGCCCCGGCTCCTCTGCAGCCCGAACCCCGGAGACAGCGCTGCAGAGATGGGGGCAGGGCCGGGGAAGGGGGGGAACCGCGAGGGCCGGGGCGCGTGCGCCCGCCGGGCGGGGCCGTCCCCTCCTCTCCTCCCCATCGCACCCCACCCTCCCGGGGACGCGCGCCATGGGGTAGGGGCACCTTGGCGCTTCTCACCCCTCTTCCTCCCTTTCTGGTAGCACCAGTGTCTCTCCTCTCCTTTTTTTTTTTTTTTTTTCCCTTCCTTCTCTTTTCCCCTCACCGGGAAGTAGACCGGACTGCCGGAAGTGACGTAAGAGGGCGAGGAGAGGACAGAGGAGATCCCACGAGCCCCCCCAATCAGTCCCCTCCTTCCACTTCTGGTAGCAGCTGGAGCGCGCCAGGGCAGAGCGCAGACCCCAGCACCGCCCGGACTAGGGAAAAACTGCCTCTGGCCCCACGCTGTGGCAGAGAGAAAAGGAGGAGAAAATCTATCACTCAGATGACTAACATACTGTATAGGATTACTTCTTTTATACATTATAATTCAGAATTTAATTTTCATTGACTTTTTTTTTTTACATTACCAAAATTTCTAGATATCCCTCCGCATTCCCAAAGATAGAGAACCATCCTTAAAACAAAAAATTTTTAAAGAAAAACATCAAAACATCAATCGGGGTGTTTCAAAATGTTTTAGTGCCGTTTTAAAATCAAAACATCGCAATACAAAGTGTCCCAAAAAAGACTTCGTGTAATTTTAAATTTTATTAAGTCCAAATAACTTAAAACTCCACAAAGACGATATTAGGACACCCTGATCATGAAAGAGATCTGAAAACTCGTGCAATATGCCACACCAGTGGCACCCTTAAAGGGAGTGGAATGAAAGGAACTTCTCATATTCCTTAGAACCACGCTGCAACCATCATCTGTTAAGCACTTATATGTAAGGCGTTGGGGATACAAATATAAGGAAAAAAATAATGTAGATGCTCAAGAAGTTCACATTCCAAGCTAAGGAGGAAGGAGGGGGCCCCGGAAACTACCAGGGAAGAGTAGGAGAAACCAGAAGAAACTCCCCAGCCAGATAACAGGTAATTAGTAATGATAACAACAATAATAGTGTTTAAGGAACACTTTAAGGTTTGCAAGCATATTAAAATTTTCTTTCATTTTACTCTCACACTGGAAACAAGCAGACAGAAGTCGACAACTTCCTATGGTCACCACTTAATTAAGGGCCTGAGGTCGCAAATGAACTCAGGTCTTCCCTAACTCCAGATCCAGTGCCCTAAGTCAGGGTGAGGATCAAATGACATGAGAATCAAATGGCATTAACATGTAATAATGACAAAAAGTGCCAAAAGGTGTCTTTAAACCCTTACCTTCCATCTTGGAATCAATACTGTGTTTTGGTACCATGCAGAAGGGCAATAAGGTTCAGGAAATGGGTGTTAAATGACTTGCCCAGTGTCACACGGATAGGAAGTATCTGAAAGCCATATTTGAACCCTGGACCTTCCTATCTCTAGCTCTTCAGCCATTGAGCCACCTAGCTGCCTTCCATAAGGTCTTTATAATTATCTCCTTTGATCATCATACCAATTTTCAAATGAGAAAACTGAGGCAGACAGAAGTTAAAGTGACTTGTCCCAGGTCACACAGCTGGGAAGTGTCTAAGGCAAGAATTGAAGTGAGGCCTTCCTACTTCCAGGCCCTGTGGAGTATCTACAGTGCTACAAAGCTGCCCCATATATAAAACACTTTTTGAAAGGCTAGTCATGACTGGAAAGAAGCTGAAAGATTCTTAAACTATTTCTGTTCTTCCCTAGACAAGTTTTTCCACTCCCACCCCATCACCACAATCATCTGCCCCATCCTCAGTCCTCCTCCTCCCAAGATACACACATACCCTCCTTCCCTACCTCTGCACCCCTTCTACCTTGCCCTGAGCCCCCACCCCCACTCCTGACCAAGTCTCCTCCCCTGGAGAAGATCACTTTAAAATGATGGTTTAAAAAATAATTAACAGAATGCATTATGCATGTTGCGACTGAATTCACTGTTATCTTTTACCATACTATTGCCATGTGCTTCATCAATGATTAACCCTGAAACATGAAATGTCAGAACTGGAAGGGGCCTTGGAGATCATTTGGTAGTCCAACTCCTTCATATTATAAATAATTACGAATCAGAAAATAGGTTTGGCTGGTAACTTAACCAGGGCATTTTTAGTGTTAGGAGCATCTGCTGGAGGGTGGGCATAGAAGAGGAAAAGTGGTGCTTTACATCTGAGTGCACTTAAACTTCTTATAAGATTGTTATTTCCTGTGAGTTCCCTCAAAAGTCTGGAAGGATAAGGGCCACTAAAGTCGAAAGCGTAATCTGATATGGACTGCCTCCAACAGCAATAGGCTTTAACAAAAAACAGAACCTGTACAGAATTAAACAGAATCCTCTAACAAAATGACATTTCCCAATGAGATACCAGTGACAGGAATAAGACTCATTGGGGATCACAATAATGATTTTAAGCAAATAAAAGGGAAACCAACTCTGATTGCTACAGCTGAATCCTCAGTGGCTGAGATTTCAAATTACATGTTAAATTTCTGTTGAAAGTTTAAGGCAACATTCAAAACTCTAGTATATGTTAAGTTTAGAGGCATTTTTGTCCTTTCCTCTAGGGGGAAATCACAGCATTCCACCAAGCAGCTCTTAGGAATACTGTGGTTTCATTTCAAAGTGCCTAAGTCTTTTAACATTATAAATTAAAACAGGGTGTGGGGAGATTAGGGAGAGGAGAGAAAAGGAAATTTTAAAAACCCTTTTCTTACAATAAAACTGCTTAAACAAAAAGAGTGCATTTTTTTTTCTCCAAGGAAGGTGCTAACATTTCTCAATCCAAAATAAACAGATTTTTTTTTAAATGAAACTTGAGTAGCATTGCAAAATAAAGTTGATCTTAGTCTGTGGGTAGGATAGCATCATAGCTATTGTTTAAATTATAGTATGAAAAAGATAAAATATTAAAAGCCTATAATGGATATAAAAGTATTCAATATTATTCAAAATGCACAAGTCTAGCCATCTCTCTCCCCATCTCAAATTCCTGTGATGACTCCTTATTGCCTGAAGGGTGAAATATCAACCTTTTAAACCCCATAATGGGCTTACTATATATAATATTCTCATTCTCTGTTCCTGTCCAGCTGACCAATTCTTTCCCATATCTGTAATATACTCTTTCCTCATCTATTCTACCTCTTAGAATCTCTAATTTCCTTCAAAGTTCAGCTAGCTCTACCATCTACATAAGGCCTTTCATGATCTCTCTAGATCAGGGGTCAGCAACCTTTTTGGCCATGAGAGCCATAAATGCCACATTTTTTAAAATGTAATTTCATGAGAGCCATACAGTGCTTACAGTGTGCGCTCCTGTAACAGCACCTGAAAAAAAATTGACTTTATGGCTCCTGCAGAAAGAGCCATATCTGGCCCTCGAAAGAGCCAGATATGGCTTAAGAGCCATACATTGCCGACCCTGCTCTAGATGCTCCCCCAAATTACCTCGGTTTTTTAAATTTATATATGTACATGTTTTTTCTACAGATGAAGTGAAAAAGCTATTTCATTTTTTTAATACCCAGTAATTTTATACTGCCTAGATTAGAACATAGTAAGCCCTAAATAAATCCTTGTTGAATGATGTGTAGTTTTTTGTGCTTAACAAAGTATAATATGAGTGTAAATTTGAAAATGAGTAGAGCAGATGTATCAGGAATTCATTACAACAAAATAACAAACCATTAGAAAGACCTGGCAAATAATAGTAAAAATAATAACACACAGCACTGGGAGATTTGTTAAAATATCTCATTTGATCCTCACAACAACTTTGGGAGATAGGTGTTACTCTCTCCGTTTTACAAATGAGGAAACTGAGGCAGGTAGCATTTGAGCAACTTGCCCAGAATCACACAGCTAGTAAGTAACTGAAACTGGATTCATATTCAGATCTTCTGGACTCCAAAACTAATGCTTTCTCCATCAAGCCACCTAGTTGTCAAGGCCCAAAAAGAAACTAGGAAGTTGTCCAATCTAATGACTTTAACCTCCCAAACTCCTTTCTATAGTCTCCTCTGTACAATATATTATACACTGAGAAGGAGGAGGTAGAGACAAAGATCAGACTGAGAATTTCCTTCTTTCAATCCTTTTTGCCAGAGTTTCAAAGATATTTCTGGTAATAATACAGGCTACATAAAAAGTAAAAATAAAAACACTTTCTGTGTCACTAAAGAAAATTAAACAACTATAATTACCAACAAACTTGAACACAAAATGAAAAGCTAACTATCTGAGCAGCTAGGTAGCACAGTAGATAGACTGCCAAGCCTTAAGTCAGAAAGACCTCAGTTCAAATCTACCGTCAGACACTTCCTAGCTCTGCAACCCTAGACAAGCCACTTAACTCGGATTGCCTATCCCTTATCACTCTTCTGTCTTAGATTTGACACTGATGGAAGGAAGAGAAAGAAAGAAAGTTATGACCAGCATTATTTGGCATGCATTTAATTACATCATGTGTATGGACTGAACAATCAAATCTATAATTTCCATAAATTTTTCTTTGTAAAAAACAAACAATCCCAAAGAAGGGGGAAAGAGGGAAAGGGAAAAGAAGGGGGAAAGGGAGAGGGACAGACAGACAGACAGACACAGAGAGAGACAGAGAGAGAGAAGAAGGAGAGGGAGGGAAGGAGGAGAAGGAGAGGGGTCAGAGGAAGGGGGGAGAGAGCAAAAAGAGAAGGTGAGAAGGAGAGGGATGGGAGAGGGAAAGGGAGGAGGTGAGTAAGAAAAAGAGAGAGAGAGGAAGAGGAGGAAGAGAGAGAGAGAGGAAGATAGAGGGAGAAGAGGGAGAGAAAGAGAGGGAGTGGAGTGACAGACAGACAGACAGAGATGAATGATAATGTATTTACTAAGTGTTTACTGTGTTCACACTAAGATGACTCTGGGGATACATCCAGCTAAGATCATCCCAAGCCTCAAAGACTATATATTTTAATGGAAAAGAGAATAAAGAAAAGCTAGAAAGGGAAGGGGAAGGTATATAAGTATATAGGAAAGTTTATTGGTCAGAGTCCAACATCCAAGAGTCAAAAAAAAAAAAAAATCCCTGGCTAGGGGCACAAAGTCTTTACCATCAATACAGGCAGTTAGGTGACACATTGGATAGGACACTGAATACTCTAAATGGGGTCAAGAGGACCTGAATTCAAATTTGACTTAAGTAGTTTACAAGCTGTGTGATCCTGACCAAGTCACAAGCTCCCTATGCCTTGTTTGCTCCATCATTAGTTAAACAGGGATTATAATAGCATCCATATGTCAGGATTATTGTGGGAGATAAATGAGATAATATTTGTAAAATGTTCTGCAAACCTTAAGATACTCACTAATATTAACACAGACTTCTGATCCAAAAGAGATCTTCCCCTCCTCAACTTTTTCTAAGACTACTCTTATAACCCTTAACACATATGCCTTGTATTGTAGTTGATTTTGTACCGTCTTCTCTTTCCTACTACAAAACAAGCTCCCTGAGGGTAAGGACTAAATGTCACCTTAATCTTTCATCAGACAGCACTTAGTACAGGACACAGAGCTTAGTGAGCCTATAAATAAATATCTCATCAACTTGCTTATGCTTTGTATCTTGGTCACTGTTTTCATGAATAACAGAAGGACAGCAGCACAGAGTAATAGAAAAAAAAAAACCTGGACTTGAAATCCAGAGACCTGGTTCCAAGTCCCAAATTTGCTACAAGTTTTATGAATTAGATAAATCTTCTAACTTCTCTAAACCTGTCTCCTTAGCAGAAAAATTGATATAATATTTCCTGCCTTGCCCAAAGGAGTTATTATGAGGATCAAATGAATTAATATTTAAGGTATAAACCACTAGGGTAAGAAGTGAACAGAGGATCCCTGAGCAACATCCAAGTTCCCCTAATTCTATTGATAAAATTATAAACAAAGATCTCATATCCAAGTTATATGAGAAACTGATTCAAATTCAGAGGGAAAAGAGGCATTGTTCACTTGATAAATGATCTGTGGGCGTGAATAGATAGTCCTCAAGAAAAAAAACCCAGGCTATCTCTAGACATGTGAGAAAAGATATTCCAAATTACCATTAATTATTGTTGTTCAGTTTTGTCTGATTATTCATGACCCCATTTGGGGTTTTCTCGGCAAAGATATTGGAGTGGTTTGCCTTCTCCAGTTCACTCTAAGGATGAGAAACTGAGGCACACAGGGTTAAGTGTTCTCACACAGCCATAAGTGCCTGAAGCCAGATCTGAACTCAGGAAGATGAGTTTTCCTGACTCTAAGACCAGTTCTCCAACCACTGTGCCACCTAGCTAGCTGCCTCCTACTCACTGAAGAAATATAAATTTAGCAGTTCTGAGATTCTACCTCTCACCCATCTGAGTGGCAAAAATGGTTAAAAGAGGGGGAAAGGAAATGGATAAATGTTAGAGGACCTGTGGGAAGACAAGCACAATGATGCACTGTTCATGGACTTGTGAATACAGACAACCATTCTGGAACACAATTTGGAATTACACACAAAATAATACATAAATGGTGTATGAATGCCATTTGACTCAGCTCTTACTACTTGAATTATGCCCAAAATAATTTTTTTTAAAAAGAGAATTTTTTACAAGGGAATGTAGTAGAGTTGCCATAACTAGCTAGCAAGATATGCTTGTTAAATTTTCAGGGTAGCATTTATACCTCAGAAATCAAAATGCTACAAATCGGGGTTGACATTGTTTTAGAGTTTGTCTAGATTTATGTGGTGGTGAAAATGTCAATAATGCAGATTAAACTTAAAAGTATGTTGGCCATACATTTCTTTTGATTGTCTGGTATAAAGCATCTGCCAGCATACCTCAGCTAGAAAGTAAGTGTCCTTTATGTACAAATATATTTATAGCAGCTCCTTTTTGCAGTAGCAAAAAAGTGTAAACTAAGATAATGTCCAACACTCCAGGAATGGTAAGTAAATTGTGGTATATGAATGTGATAGAGTACTACTGTGTCATAAGAAATAAGGAAAAATCTGGTTTTAAACAGAAAAAAAAGACAAAAAAATTATACAAAATAAAGTAAGAAGCAAAAGAACACTTTATACTATAACATCAATATCACAAAAAAATAATGGTTGAGAGGACTTTTATAAACTAATAAAGAATAAAATTACTAGAATGAGAAAAACAATTTATACAACACTAAAAAAAAAACCTTGAAAGCTGTAAGAACTACTATCAATACAAAGACCAAAGATGATGAAGGCTATCCATTATTAAAACATGACAGATTTAGAGTACAGAATGATATATATGTATATATACACATACATATAAATATATACTATGTATCCATTGAAGGAATTTTTTTTGCTTTATTATTTATGTTTGTTAAGAGGGAAATTGTTTTTCTTTTCTTCTTTTTATCCCAAACGGATAGTGGGAAGGAGGAAGAAATTTTTTTAGTTTTTTCAATTAAGGAGGTCAGTCAAAAAAACATTTATTAAGGGGGCAGCTGGGCAGCTCAGTGGAGTGAGAGTCGGGCCTAGAGACGGGAGGTCCTGGGTTCAAACCCGGCCTCAGCCACTTCCCAGCTGTGTGACCCTGGGCAGGTCACTTGGCCCCCATTGCCCACCCTTACCACTCTTCCACCTATGAGACAATACACCGAAGTACAAGGGTTAAAGAAAAAAAAAACATTTATTAAGCATGATCTATGTGCCAGACATTAAAACAAAACAAGAAAGGAAGGAAGGAAGGAAGGAAGGAAGGAAGGAAAGAAAAAGAAAGAAGGAAGGAAAGATGGATCCTGCCTTCAAGGAACTTAGAATCTAATTGGGGGGAGAAAAACACCAACACACAAAAAGAAGCTAAAGAGGGGAAGGGGGGAGAAAAAGAAAGGAAGGAGAGGATAATAAGAAGTTTAAAGTTGTGCAGTCAGGTGAGAAATGAAGACAATAATCCATGGGATCATGAATAAATGGAAGTTTGGAGAGGGGATTCTCCTTCCACCCTCCATTTAGAGGGGGTTCCAGGGTGTGAGTACCTGGGCTGATTGATGTTTCAAGATGAAGAGGTTCCTATGGACATGATGTAAAAATTCCAAGTAGTGCAGCCAGGTTTGAAAGCGAGGTGCTACAAATGTGAAATGTTGCATATTCTTTCAGATGAAGTTGCTACATTTTTAGTTTTATTTAACCGTTTTTACTTTGTTAAAGAGACCTTTCACAAAGTAGTATTCTATAAATGTATGAAATGTAAAAACAAAATACTATAACAGTTTAAAAAATAAATAAAACTGAAAATGTGACTCTGAGAAGCCCAAATATATTCCTTAAGGATCTTAGACTTTGAATACAAATGGTTGCATATGTTGTTGCTGTTCAGCTTTCATTTTCTGAAGAGGACCAATGACATCACAGGGATTATCTTGAATTGTGCATGAATTGAATTTAAGTGAGGCAGAGTTATAAATAGTCACCAGCCTCTCTCTTCCAGAGTCAGTCAAGTCCAGTGGCAAGACAAAAATCAAGACAATTGGTGACTGCCTGGTATTACAGTGGCTGGCCTTGGCATCTTCAGTGTATGACAAAGCTCTAAGTGCTCCACAAGGCTTGCCTTAGTTCACTTCCTAGTAGCTGGAAGAAATCATTCTCATTTGCCATTCCACTAGAGAAAGTCTTCACATGCTTGGAGTAAGAATATGAACCCTTAGGAAATGACAGAAATGACAGACCTCAGACACTAGAATCCAAGGTAGTTGAACTGCCTTCTACTAGTCCTAGTAAAGAAGGGGTTTTGGTTATTAGTGAAAAAACCTAGAAATGCTGTAGCCAAAGACTTGAACCCCAAACTAGAAGCTAGATGTGGTAAAGACTACTGCGTAGCCATCATCGCAGTCATGAACCCAAGCTAGCCATGAGATGCCATGCCCAGGGAGAAGAAACTCAAGAATGTCATTAAGAAAACATGAGAAGTCCTGAAGCACCTAGGAAGACAGGCATGTTGATATACCATTTATGAACCTGTAAAAAGTATCACCATTCTGGAAAGCAATTTGGAATAATGCTCAAAAAGATACTAACTAGTCCTTGCCATTTGACTCAGCTATATTACTACCAGGTCTATACCCAAAAGAAATTAATTTTGAATTGCCCCCATATACAGATTAACTAAGGGACTCCTTGTTCATTGTCCTTCAGACATCATTGATCATTCTTTTCTTTGTATTCTCTTCTCTAGATTTACAGGACATCATTCTCTCCCATTTCTCTTCCTATCTGTTTTATGGTTCCCTCTCTGTCTCCTTTGCTGGATCCTCTTTTAGGTCACAACCCCTTAACCATAAGTGACCATCAGGATTCTGTCCTGGGCCATCCTCCTCTTCTCCCTCTATACTACTTTGCTTTGTGATCTCATCAGCTCCTATGACTTTAATCACTACCTCTATGCTGTTGATTTTCAAATCTACCTTTCCTGTTCCAGTCTCTTGGCTGACCTCCAATCTCACATCTCCAACTAACTTTAAGACATCTTGAACTTCATATCTAAACAACTGGAAAAATATTGTTCATGGGTAGGCTGAGTAATAAAATAAAAATTATAATCCTGCCTAAATTAATTTACTTAGCAATCAAACTACCAAATGATTATTTTAAAGAACTAGGAAAAATAGTAATAAAATTCATCTGAAAAAACAAAAGGTCAAGAATATTAAGGGCGTTAATGACAAAAAAAGATTAGAAGGAAGGTGGCCTAGCAGTACCAGATCTCAAATGGTACTATAAAGCAGTAATCATCAAAATAGTCTGGTACTGGCTAAGAAATCGAATGGAAGAACAATGGAATAAATTAGATACACAATATACAGAGGTAAAGGATCTTAGAAACCTAGTGTTTGATAAATCCAGAGACCCCAGCTTTGGGGATGAGAACTCACTATTTAACAAAAACTGAACTTGGAAAACAGTATGGCAGAAACTAGGTATAGACCAGTATCTCACACCCTATACCAAGAGAAGGTCAAAATGGGTATATGATTTAGAAATAGTGATACAAGTGATAACATTTGTATAGTCCAGTGGAATTGCTTGTCAGCTCAGGGAGGGCGAAGGGAAGAGGGGAGGGAAAGAAAATGAATCATATAAACATGGAAAAATATTTAAAAAATAAAAAATGTAAATGCAAAAAAAGAAATAAAATGAAACCATAGCCAAATTAAGGGAACACAGAATAGTTTACTTTGGAAGACCTATAAAGAAGGGAAGAATTTATGACCAAACAAGAGATAAACAGCTTAATAAAATGTAAAATGAACATATTGTGGTACATATTGGTGATGGAATACTATTGTGCTATAAGTAATAATAAAACAATATGATTTCAGGAAAAGCTGGAAAGATCTACATGAACTGATGTAAAGCAAAATATGCAGAACCAGGAGAACATTGTATACCATAACAGCAATATTCTACAATGATCAAATTTGACTGTTCTCAGCAATTCCATGATCTGGGAAAACCCTGAAAGACGTATGATGCAGAATGCTATCCGCTTGCAGAGAAAGAACTGTTGATTCAGATGGATGCAGATCAAAGCATACTATTTTTTCACATCAGTGAATTTACGGTTTCATTTGAGGGTTTTGGTTTTGTATGAGTGTGCTCTTACAACAGTCACCAATATGGAAGTATGTTTTGCATCATAATACAGGTATGGCCCAGATCAAATTGCTTACTGTCTCTCAATGCAGGGAGGGAAGGGAGTGAGGGGGATGTTTGGGATCTTATAATTTTGAGGAAAAGTATGTTGAAAATTATTATTACATGTAATTAGGAAAATGAAATATCTTTGAATTAAAAAAAAAAAGACACCTCAAGCTGGATGTCCAGGAGACATCTTAAGCTCAATTATATCCAAAATATAATTCATTATCTTTCCTCCTAAACCCATTCTCTCTTTCCTACCTTCCCTATTACTTTAGAGAGCAAATACCATCCCTCTAGTCCCTCAGGCTCACCACCTCGGAGCATTCCTGGATTCCTCACTATCTCTTAGCCTCTATATCCAATCTATTGCCAAGGCCTATTGATTTCACCTTTATAACATCTCTTGAATGTGCCCCCTTTCTCTCCTCTGACACCGCCACCGTGCTAGTGTAGGCCTTCATAGACCTCCCAGCTAGACTATTGCAATAGCCTGCTGGTGGATCTGTCTGCCTGACATCTCTTCCCACTTCAATCCATCCTTTATTCCTACTTTGAAGTGTTTTTCCTAAAGCTGGGGTCCAGTCTTGATCATGCCACTCACCCCTCCAAGAAATTCTACACCTCTCCCTCGAATAAACTCAAGAGGATTCCTATTGCCTCCAGAAACAACAAAATGCTCTGTTTGGCATTCAAAATCCTTTATAAACTCACCCCCTCCTATGTTTCTAGTTATCTTTACACCTTACTTACCAACACATATTCTTCTTTCCAGTGACACCAGTCTCCTGGCTGTTCCTCAAACAAAACATTCCATCTCTTGGTTCTTGGCATTCTCTCTGGCTGTCCCCCACTCTGCCTACTGACCTCTCTGATTTTCTTAACATCCCTACTAAAATCTCCCCTTCTACAGGAAGCCTTCTTCAACCCCTCTCGTCCCACTGTTTTTCCTCAGTTAATTATTTCCTATTTATCTTACATAGTTTTCTTCATATATATTTATTTACATGTTATCTCTCCTGAGGGCAGAGACTAGCTTTTCCTTCTTTTGTATCCTCAGCATTTAGCACTGAACCCAGAATATGGTGGGCACTTAATAAATGTTTATTGATTAAGTGACTGGTTGAATCTTTATACTTATGCACTCTTTCCAGGGATAGCATGCATATTTGTGGAAGAGTATGCCCTAGGTTCCTAGCGAATGCTCTAATTTAAAGCTTTTTATTAGGCCACCCCAGTAAATGCCTCCCCTCTAAGCTAATTATGTTATTTGGCTGACTACTGAAAGTAAACACGTTTGTGGAAGCTTCTGAGCTATAGTTTCAGGAATGTGGATCCACAAAGAAGTACCTTGAACCTAGAGTCGTCACCATTAGTGAAATCCAATCTGTGAGTTAGAGATAGGAGGGAAGGTAGCTATACACTACAAAAAAAATGTAAATTATTACTATCACATAATTCTAGAGCAGTGATTCCCAAAGTGGGCGCTACCACCCCTTGGTGGGTGCTACAGCAATCCAGGGGTTGGGGATGGGCACAGGTGCATTTATCTTTCCTATTAATTGCTATTAAAATTTTAAAAAATTAATTTCCAGGGGGCTAAGTAATATTTTTTCTGGAAAGGGGGTGGTAGGCCAAAAAAGTTTGGGAACCACTGTTCTAGAGCACAATATTATGTAATCCATTTCTCTCTATATGGGGAAAATGGAGTTGTAGAGTAGTTAAAAGATGAACTTAAAATCAATTAGATGGTAACAAAACAGATGACCAGTGTGTCCTGACTTCTAGTCAAGTTCACATTCCATTACTTGGCACTTTATCAGACTAAGATATTCTCTGAACAGAGAAATTGCCTTGTGGATTTATTGCTTATATGTTGACTACTGACTCCCATAATCCAAGACAGATATTATATACTCACTCAAGTTTGCTTCTGGAAATCTTTTCTGAGTTTAATGGAATATCCAATATTTAATTACGTGGACTATGTATTCAGACATTCAGCACTCAATGAGCATTTATTAATGATCAGACTAAATGTGCCAGACGTTGTGCTAGGCAATGAGAATGTGAAGGTTTTTTTAAGACCCTTCCCTCAAGAAGCTTATGTTCTATTTTTCAAAAGAGGAATTATAAAATATATACAAAGTAATTCAAAGGAGAGGCTGGGAAGGTGCTGCAAACAACTGAAGGGATCAGATTATTCTTCCTATAGAAAGAAGCCTCAAGTTGAGCTTTGAGGGGAACTAGGAAGAAACAAGGAGGGAATCCTTTTTTTAAAAAAATGAAATGAAGAAACAAACATTTATCAAGTGCCTCCTATGGGCCAGCCACTATGCTAAACATTTGACAAATATTATCTCACTGATCCTCACTACTGAGAGGTAAGTGCTACTTCTATTCCCATTTTTACAGTTGAGAAAACTGAGGCAGACAAGTTAAATGAAATGTCCAGGACCCCAGAAAGCTTCAGGAAAGAATTTATCCTCTCTCCCATTGCGAAGACCAAGCCAATACAATTCTAGATCCTTACACAGCTACCTCCTATCTCCTAACCAAGTTCCTAGACTCCCTGAATTATCAGTCCCACATCATCCATTGCCAACCTCATTTTATTAGACCAATATGTTGCAAGATCCTTTGCTTAAGTTGAAAATCTTGCATAATAACAAACCCCATTGTTTGATAAGAATTTCTTATATGAACCTACCACGATATTTTATGGCTTTTCTAAGACTTACCAGAGCTACCAGCATCACTACTCTTGTACTTGGAGGCTATTATTAATAACTAAAAAGTATTAATGAAACAGAGAAGCCCTGCTCTGATGACTTAAACTCACTTAAACAAGCGAGAACTCAGAATAAAGGCTGATGGAGGAGTTAATGTTTTGCACAAAACAATGTAATGACTCACACTGATGTTTCTCAGAGTGAGAACGAGTGTAACTGGGCAAACTACTATAAGACTTTATGCAGTTTGGGGAAATAGTTGGAGATTTAGTGCATAATTAAACTTTTTATTTTATGTATTTTTCTACCTTCATTTTTTTCAATTACCAACTGCATATACCTGAATTCACAAGTGCTGAGTTCACATAAAATGATGTCCTCCTGTATTTTTCCCCAATTAGATGTCCCTGAGATATCTCAAATTTTACAATATCCAGAACAGAACCCATAATTTCCCCCTCTTCAACATCCCTGTTATGATCACCCAGGTTTGCAGCTTCAACGTCACACTCACTTCCATTCACCCCACATAGCCAAACAGTTGCCAAATCTTGTCCTTTGTTTCCCTGAAACATCTTTCCTGTCCATTTCCTTTTCTCCGCTTACACAGCCACCACCCTGGCTCAGAGGCTCCTCACCTCTTTACTGGACCATTGATGAGGCTCCTGATCAGCAGTCCTGCCTCAAGTGTCTCCTCACTCCAATCAATCCCTTCACACAGCTTCCAGTTTTTCTAAAGCATGGTTGTGGCCATGTGCTCTTACCCCAATAAATTCCAGGGGCTCCCTATTAAGTTCAGGAGCATTATTTTTATTTGGTATTTAAAATTTTTCAAAACCTAGTTTTCTCCTATCTTCCCAGTCTTTTTAGTCTCTACTCCCCTCCTTCTATAATCCAGCTACAATGGTTTACTTTCTAAATAGGACATTCACATTGAACATCTTTGTGCTGTGGTACTGGCTGTTACATATACTTGAAATGCTCTTCTTTCTCACCCCTTCTTCTTAAAATCCCTAGTTTTCTTCAATACTCAATTCAGGTGCCATTTTCTTTTTTTATTTCACTTTTTGAGGTTTTTATTTTAGTTAGTTTTTGCCAATTACATGTAATGAATTTCCACACAAGTTTTCTTAAGTTATAGGATCAAACTTATCTCCTTCCTTCTCTTCTGTTCCTCCTCCCAGTGCCAGTAAGCAATTTGATCGGGGTTGTATATGATTATCAGGCAAAACATATTTCCATCTTGTTCATTATTGTAAGTGAGTAATCTTATAAAACCAAAACCTCAAAACATATGCCCAAATAAACAGTTGAAAAATCATATACTTCTGGCTCTAAAAGTTCTTTCTCTGGAGGTGGATAGTATTCTTTGTCCTAAGTCCTTCACAATTGTCCTGAATCATTATATTGCCCTTAGTAGCAAAGTCTATCACATTGGATTGTTCCACAATATTGCTATTACCATGTACAATGTTCTCCTGGTCCTGCTTATTTTACTCTGCATTAGTCCATGTAGGTCTTTCCAGCTCTTTCCGAAATCATCCTGTTCATCTTTCCTTATAGCACAATAGTATTCCATCACTATCATATACCACAATTAGTTCAGTCATTCCTCAACTGATGGACATCCCTTCAATTTCCAATTCTTTGCCAAAAAGAGCATCAACTGCCATTTTCTACAGAAGCTTTTTCTTGATCTCCACAGATCCTTCTCAGTTTTTCCCTTCATATTTCCTTCCATCTGTCCTATATGTATCTTGTATATACCTATTTATTAACATATTCTCTTCCCTTAATAGATTGTAAGCTCCTTGAGGGCAGGGACTCTTTTTTACCTTTTTTTGTATCCCCAGGATTTAATACAATGCCTGGCACCTATAAGAGTTCAACAAATGCTTATTCATTGTTGAGCTAAATCCCAAAGAAAATGAGGGAGTATACTGAAGGCAGAGAAACAGGAAAAGGAATAAAGAGTACAGGGAATAATTGCATGTGAAAATGCATAGGTCTTGGCAAAAGTGGTACAGAAATATTTCTTCCTTTGCTAAGATTTAATTTTATCCCCTCCCCCTGCAATTTATCCCAGAATCTACATCCCACGAGAAAAACTACAACCCAACTTAAGAAGAATGCTTCTTATTCAAATGTAGTTGGCAAATGTAAATAGTGTATTTAGAAATATTCAGACAAAATGACCAGTACACAAATTAAATCCAGATCTCCAAGGAGAAACATGCAAATTCCACACAAAAGAGCACCAAAACTACATTATTTAGGCTAATATGGAAATGTTTTGCATGACTTCACATACATAATCAATATCTAATTACTTACCTTTACAAGTACAGGGAAAATGTGAGAGGGAGGGAGAAAATCTGGAATTGAAAATTTTTTAAGTGAATGCTAAAAATGTTTGTATATGGAATTGGGAAATGTTTAACAAATAAAAATAATTTTTAAAAATTTTATAACCAAAAAAAGACTACTTTATTTAAACAGACTCAGTTTCTTGAGGGAGTAGTTCCTCCAAATGGTAAAAGTAACTTCAGCTCCTTCTGGAATGACAGTGATTCCAAGTTCATCCAAGCTCCAAAAATACATAAGGAAAAATGGTGATTAAAAAAGAAAAATCAGGGGCAGCTAGGTGGCTCAGTGGATTGAGAATCAAGCCTAGAGACAGGAAGTCCTGGGTTCAAATCTCACCTCAGACATTTCCGAGCTGTGTGACCCTGAGCAAATCACTTAATCCCCATTCCCTAGCCCTAACCCTTACCACACACAGTTATTGATTCCAATGTGGAAGGTGGGCAGGAGGGAGGGAAGGAAGGACGGAAGCAAGGAAAGAAGGAAGGAAGGAAGGAAGATCTATTACTTCATTGTTATATAGCAGCTATGTGGCACAATGGAAAGAGCACTGATCTGGAGTCAGGAAAACACAATTTAATCCATCCTCAGTTACTTAATTGTGTGACCTTGGTCAATTGTTTAACCTCAGTTTCCTCATCTATAAAAATGGGCATAAAAATTGCACCTATTTCCCAAAGTAACTGTAAGAATCAAATGAAATAATATTTATAAAGTGAATTTCAAAACTTAAAGAGTTCCTATGTAAATGCTAGCTATTATTATTTATTGTTATTTTTACTGTCATAATTGTAAGGCATTCCAATGATTGAAACTCTTTCCACTGATGCAGATCAGTGACTACAGTGATTCTTCTTTAATTTATACGTAGCCTCAGAAAGTTGCCAAGCTACATGATTTGCCCATGATCATACAACTGGTATACCTCAGAGACAAGACTTTAAACCAGATGCTCCTGATACCAAAGCTGATTATCCACTAGCAGTCTTCAAAATCCTTTATCAATATTCCAGTTTGGCAGAACAAGTAAAGAATGTCAATGTAGAAAAGACATGAAGAAGTAAATATTAAATGTTAGATGGATTGTGGAAAGTCTGACACTCTAATACACTCTTGTTCCAACTCACAGCAAAGTACCTGGCTTGTAGTAGGTGCTTAATGACTGATCAATAAAGCTGTGGATCTGTCCAAGTCTTCTGGAAAGCAATCTGGAATTACACTTAAAAGTGATTAAAATATCCACAGTCTTTTGCCTAAAGAGCTCACTGTCAACTAAAGGAGATAATAGAGAGAAAAAAAGATCTAATATACGCTGAAATATTGATAGCAGCACCTTTTGTGGAAGCCAAGAAGTGGAAATTAAGTCAATACTTATTAATTCGAGAATTGCTAAGCAAATTATGCCACATAAATATAATGGAACATTACTATGCCATAAGAAACAATGACCATAAAGAATAAAGAGGCAAGGGAAGACATATGAACTGATGCGAAGTGAAATAAACAATAAGAAAAATAATATATGCCACTACGACAAAAACAACACAAATTTAAATTGTGTGCCACTACAGCAAAAACAACACAAATTTAAATTATACTAACTAACTCTAGCCTGGGAGAAGAGATATAAGAAGTCACCTTTCTGGTTTCCTTGCAGGGGTGAGGGGCTATAGAAGCAAAATACAGCATATATTGTAAGATTCCATAGATATACTGGTTATCTTTGCTGGACTTCTTTTCCCTCTTACTCTTTAATTCTTGTTTATAAGAGATGACTACTCTCCAAGGAGGAAAAAGGGGAGAGATCTATTGGGAAATAAAAGTGATATGAAAACAAAGAATATCAAGAAAATCTTTTTAAAAGAATACAGGAGGTAACTGCCTACACTCATAAGATAAAATAGAATTGATTTCACCACTGAGTCATACCTAACTTTCAAATGTAATTTTAGATTATGGAAAAAGTGGGAGAGTTAGTATTCCTTGCCAAGTAGGGCTGATTTTGAAACCTACAAAAGCAATGCCAATACTTATAGGTCACACTCTAATGCTGAAATCCAGACACAGGAGAAATAGATCACCAGGCAGGATATGCCCCAGTTGTTAAATTCTTTTTGAATGGCTCAAGCCAAAACCATTTTACTCTCCCTGGAAGGATCTTGAAAATCAAGAGAATATTGGAAAGGTACCTACAATTTATAGGATATTCTACAAAGTAAGGTTAGTAGTCAGTTAAGTATTTTTCTTTATCAGAACTTTCCAACTGTTCACATGGAAGTAATCATTTTTTTTGGAGGGGATATTCTTCTGTTTCTCGTTCATGGAGCATAGTGATGAAAATAACCAATAAAATAACTATACAGAATTTTATCACTATGAAATGTTGCTTGCTTTCTTCTTAGTCTCTATATCTATGCTCCCTTTCTCTTGATTTGCTTCTTCCCCTACCACATCAATACTCCTTACTTTTCACCTTTAAAATATATGAGAATTAATGGCATTTGTTGTTTGGTATGATTGGGTAAGGATTGGGTTGTTGTTTTTTTTTTACTTTTGTTTAATTATTTATTATTTTTAAAAGTTGAGTTGTCTAGAAGAAATGTACTAAATAAATCCTGTCTGTATTATGCAGCTCCTGCTGCATGTGTTATCAATATCTACATGTATGATATCCTCGTCATTTCTTTCCACAGGAAGTAATCTTGTAATCTATTCCCAACCTAGCACATTAGCTACTAGTAGCTGAGCCTGTTACCACTTGCAGATCTACTTTTTTTCCTGTGAACTACATCTTAAACTCAAAGCTGAACTAATTATTCTTACCCAGAATGCTCTCCACCTTACCACTGGGAATACCAGCATCCTCCCCAGATGTCATATTCAACTCCTCACTCTCTCTCTCTCTCACACACACACCTGTTGCCAAAGCTTGTCAATTTCTCTCTGATCCCGCCCTCTTCTCTCTGACACTGACACGCTGTCCTGGTGCAGATGCTGATAACTGCCAGCCTGCATGAATACAATAGCCTGCTGGCTGATCTCTCTGCCTCAAGTCTCATCTCCCTCCAATCCATCTTCTCCTCACCTTCGCCCTTCATCCTCATCCACAAAATGAGGTTTCTAAAGTTCAGGTCTGACCCTATCATCTTCCCATTTAATAAACTCAAGTAGTTCTCCATTAATTCCAGGATTAAATATAACATTCTCTGATCAACTTGACCCTGTTCAGTCTTTTTCAGTCTTATTGTCCCCAACCAATATATCTGCTAAACAGTGATACTTGTAGGAGATGCTTCAGTTACGGATGCTGGGCATTTCCTCTGTGCTTAGAATTCTGTCTCTTTTGGCTTTACTTCAAACGCCTGCTAAAATCCCTCTTTCTACAAGAAGCTTTGACTGATACTCCTTAATTCTAGCATCTTCCCTCTATGGGTGATCTCCTGTTTATCCTGAATACATCTCATTTATAAATGTTTACATTTTAAATTTAAATTATTAAATTCTGCATTATTAAAATTACTAAAATTTTAACTAAAATTTTAAAAGTTCTTTTCATGTTATCTCCCCACACACACATTAGACTGAATTCCTCAAGGGCAAGGAGCTATCTTTTGCCTTTCTGTGCCCCCAGCACTTAGGAAAGTGCCAGACCCATAGCAGATTCTTTAAAAATGATTGTTGAATGACTGATCAACCACAGAACCAGAAGCAATGGGAGGCAGATACAAAGAAAAACCTTTAGAATTTGTTTCAGAAAAAAAATAACAGTTGGACTTGTCCAAAGTAGAATGAAATACTTCAAGATATAGTAGGTTCCGTCTCATTGGAAGTAGATGGCATTTGTTAGGTATGTAATCATAGGGGTTCCTTTTCAAGTACAGGTTAGACTACATAGGTCCTTAGGTTCCTCCTGACTTTAGCTTTCCTTAAGATTTTTTATTATGACATATCAAATTTGCATCTCTTTCTATAGGATTCCCAGCAGTCATTAATTGTGTTAAGTAGCTTGAATTAGGATCATAGATTTAAAGTTGGAAGAGACATTAGAGTTTATTATATCCAATCTTATTTTACAGAGGAGGAAACTGAGGCCAACAAAGGTTAAGTGACTTGCCCAGGGTCACACAACTAATAAGTTTCTTGGGCAGTATTTGAATCTGGGTCTTCCTGACACCAAGCTGAATGTTTTTTTCCACTATTCCTGTTTTATGATATTTTAGAGTGGTCATTTTCCCTTGTATTTGCCTCGACTTGAGGTTACCATGTGGCAGCTAATTAAGTATCCCAAAGACATGCAACTTCCATATGCTACCCAACAATACAGAGGTAACATAGGACTCCATAAACTTCAAAATTGGTTTACTGGCAAGATTACAAAACCTTATTGTTGAAGAATCTGTTTTGTTATTTAATAGAAAGGGGCACTTTTAAGGATGTTAATGAGAAGCTGCATCTATCTTAATACATAGTATGTAGCTATGGAGGAATTTATGTTGTTTCATTTAGTAATATTTGAAGGAGAATGGTTCCTTTGAGAGCCAAGGTAGTACTGGATGGAAAAAGTCATTTACACAAAGGCAAATAGATAGGAATAGGGGGCAGCTAGGTGACAAAGTAGATAGAGACCAGGCCTGGAGTCAGGAAGACCTGAGTTCAAATCTAGCCTCGGACACTTACTAGCTATGTGACCCTGGGCAAGTCACTTAACCCTGTCTCAGGTCCTCATTTCTAAAATGAGCTGGAAAAGGAAATGACAAACCATACCAATATCTTTACCAAGAAAACCCCAAATAAGGTCAGGCAGGAAGTGGAAGAACCGGAACTAGTGAAGAATACAACAAGCTCATTATATTCCCCTGTACATCTAGTATGTGATATACAGAAAGAAAAAGAAAGAGGATAGCTAGGTAGTTCAGTGGATATTGAGCCAGGCCTGGAGTCAGGAGGCCCTGGGTTCAAATTTGGCCTCAGAAACTTCCTAGCTGTGAGCCCCTGGGCAAGTCAATCTCTGTCTTGGACTGATACTAAGATAGAATGCAAAGAGGGGAGAGGGAAAGAGAGACAGAGACAGACAGAGACAGAGAGAAAGAAAAGAAGAAAGGAAGGAAGGAAGGAAGGAAGGAAGGAAGGAAGGAAGGAAGGAAGGAAGGGAGGGAGGGA
>NC_058132.1:508731148-508743018 GCF_016433145.1 Gracilinanus agilis
GAAAGAAAAAGGGAAAGAAGGAAAGAAAGAAAGAGGGAGAAGAGGAGGGGGAGGGAAGGGGAGGGATCAAGGAAGAGGGAGTGGAGTTAGTGAGAAAGAGAGAGAAAGGGATGGAATTCAACAGTGCTATTTTGAGAGGTCTTATGTGGTGGAGTTTTAAGAGCAGTCTAGACTTCCTCTTTCACTCTCAATTAGATAAATAATTAAAGGATAATGAGAAAACAATTACTTTTCATCATTTATATGTTAGCTGAGTACAGACTAAAACAAACTGGACCTTAAATTCTGGCTGTGGCTTATGGCAGTTTGGAGGTGGGTATATATAAATAAGACTTGGAAAAACAGGAACTATGAAGAGAGTTAAGGTTATAAATATTCTGAGTGGTTTTGTATGTGTTATATGTTATTCCAAAAGAAGCATTTCATTCTTTAGGCTGGTTAAACTGATTTCTTTAGTGAACCATTGCCATACTATTTTGTATGAAGTTTAAACTTCATTAATGGTTACCACTTGCAATTTTCCAAAGCCCGATTATAATCGCCTGGTAACGACCATGAGAAATAAGACCATGGTGCATGAGAACTGGAAAAAATACTCTAGGAATTTTAAAAAACTCAACTTTTTCTTTTGAAATGACTCAGATGTCATACTACCTTTAGCCTGGTCTAAAGTGTGGTGCTCTTCATGCGACACTTCTATCCGTAAAACAGCACATCAATGGAAGACTGTGTTGTGCCAATAGAGTGGAATTCAGTTGCTGCTTTCAGTCTTCTATCACCAAGGAAAATCAAGTCAGTGGCTGCTGCTGGTGTCAGTTTTCCTCCAAAACAGTTGGTAGGACTGTCTTAGTCACCTTCAGACTGACTGGAGGAGTCTGTTCAAGGTCTCCTGCACGTACTATAGGGTTGGATTCTTTACTCTCTTTAATTAAATAAGAAATTTTCAAAAGGGCCCAAACAAGCTAATTCACGTGACTCTGATCTTCAAGTGAGACATATAAAGATGTTTAGAAATCTGAATGGTTTGTCTGATTTGCAGAAATTTGTGGAAGTAAAAATGCTGTTAATATCCCACGATCTCTGGCTCCCCAGTCATTTCCTAATGCTAAAGATGTCCTCTAAAATTCCCTTCTCCTCAGGACACATTCTTCATGGGTTAAGTCTGGTAGGTGAAAAGTGAGAACCGAGTTCACTATCTCACTGAATAGCTACAGTTTGGACAAAGTGGGACGGAGGTTACTGATCCACTGAACCTAAGTTACACAACTCAACTACAGGCAATCATTGCCTCCCTGACTATAATTATCAATTACTTATTAAGCCCTCCTCTAGTGGGCACTACATCACCTCAAAACTGCCTCTGCCCTCTGGGGACATCTATTCTAGGAGCAAAATAGAATGTAGTCATATAAGGAAAAGCGAATGATGGGAATTATGAATAAAAAAAGTGGGGGGAGGGTGCTGTAATCAGCTTGAACTGGCTCAGAGCAACCAATTTTTTAATTTTCAGCACGAACATTTATCCCTCACAAATCGGCAAATGCTACAAACAGGTCCTCTTGTCCAATGAGAAACTGATAGGGAAAATGTTAATAAAATAGAGTAAACGTTAAAGTGTGTTGTGGGTAAAGGGCTCGTTAGGTTTTTTTTTTTCTTTCTTTCTCTCTCCCTCAGAGAGTGGTTTGTTAAATATTTACCAACAAACCCCTGAATGTTGGATAATTTTGTGGGGAGGAATCAGAAAAGGCCTCCTGTCGAAAGGGATGTTTGAGCGGAGCTTTCAAGGAAACTAGGGGTCCTGAGAAGGGGAGGCAAAGGGGAAGCGCAGCCCAGACATGAAGGCCAGCCTGGACGAAGACGCAGAAGCAGGATGTATGATGTGATGGAGATGTCATGTCAGTACCTCACATACAAGAGAAATAATAGGCAGAAAGCCTGGAACCAGACTGCCAAAGGCTTTAAATGCTGAAGATGAGAGTTTATTCTTTCCAGGCTTCTCTATCCAAAAAGTTCACAGATTGCTTGCCCTTTTCATATGATTCTGAAAGGAGAGCCTTTGGGGGATCACAATGGGATAGAATAAAATTAGGTAACTTTCTTCTTCTTTTTTTTTTCCCCAAACCCTTACTTTTTCTGTCTTAGTAACCATTTTAAAATAGAAGGGCAAAGGCTAGGCAAACCAGGTTAAGAGACTTGTCCAGGGTCACCCAATTAGGAAGGGCCTGAGGCCAGGTTTGAACCCAGGCCCTCCCAACTCCAGGCTTGGCTTTTTACCCACTAAGCCACTTAGCTGCCCCCAAGGGGACTTTCTAAAAGCAAAAGGGCAAATCAGTGGCATGGCTAGAATAAAATCAAAGTTTGGGCTCACAGGATCCTGTCTGATCCAATGCACTCATTTGCAAAGGAGGAAGCGGGAGCCGTGTGGCCCTGGGGCTGTGAGTGCACCCAGCTTTCCTGCCTGGAAGCCTTTTCTCCTAATTCTGGGCAAGCGGCTCCTCCACTGAGCTCTGCCTGCCAACAACTTTCTCCTGTGATGCGTCAGGTTAGGAAAGCGTTGGTACATGCTGGAGTTATTTCTATTTTCAGTTATTAAGGAGTCTCTTGGCTGCTGGTCAAACCAATCGAAAGATAAGTTATCTGAATGAAACCGACCCATTGGCTGCTATGTTTCATAATATTTCTTCTAGCCGGGCTTTCTATAGGATGGAAGATTCATTCAGCTTAAAAAAAGATTGAGCAGCAAGTTCCCTTAGTAGTTTAGTTTCCTACCAGTTGGGGATCCTAAAATATAATTTTTTTTAAACTTTACTTTTTTTTATTTTTAAAATTAATTCTAGGGGCAGCTGGGTAGCTCAGTGGAGTGAGAGTCAGGGCTAGAGACAGGAGGTCCTAGGTTCAAACCCGGCCTCAGCGACTTCCCAGTTGTGTGACCCTGGGCAAGTCACTTGACCCCCATTGCCCACCCTTACCAATCTTCCACCTATGAGACAATACACCAAAGTACAAGGGTTTAAAAAAAAATTAATTCTAAGACAGAAGAGAGGCAAGGGCTAAGGCAACTGGGGTTCAGTGACTTGCCCAGGATCACACACAGCTAGGAAGTGTCTGAGGCCACATTGGAACCCAGCTCCTCCTGATTCCAGGCCTGGCTCTTTATCCAGTGTGCTACCTAGAAGATGAGAATTTTTTTTTAATTTTAATGATAAATTTTCATGAGTTTTCCAAAGGTTTTTTTTTTTAAACCCTTACCTTCCATCTTGGAGTCAATACTGTGGTAAGGGTGGTAAGGGTAGGCAATGGGGAATCAAGTGACTTGCCCAGGATCACACAGCTGGGAAGTGTCTGAGGCCAGATTTGAACCCAAGACCTTCCATCTCTAGGCCTGACTCTCATTCCACTGAGCTACCCAGCTGCCCCCAGTTTTCCAAAGTTTTATGATCCATATTGTCTCTCTCCCTCCTCCCAGAACTAGCAAGCAATTCAATCTGGGTTATCCAGAAAGCACAATTTTTTAGAGACCAACAGCAAAAGAGGTCATAGGTTTATAACTTAATGCTCTCTTTTCTATAGGCTATTTCAGTGGAGCTATGATTTCATAAATGTGAGCAGCTTCTCTGAATCATCTACATTTCATCTTTTATTATTCTTGGATGTATCTTTGAGAGTGATCACAGATGATTAATTTATTGGTTAGTGCTAGCCTAATGAATAAATTGATTTTTCCTGCCCAGAACCCAATCTCTCAGAATTTTTACTAGTCACATATTCCCATATGAAAGGGTTAGGAGTGAGATGAGGGCAATGCTAGAATCATGGAATCATAGGATCACTGGGCAGTAGATTTATTTTTTTAAAACCCTTACCTTCTGTCTTAGAACCAATACACAGTATTCATTCTAAGGCAGAACAGTGGTAAGGGCTGGGCAATGGGGGTTAAGTGACTTGCCCAGGGTCACACAGCTAGGAAGTGTCTGAGGCCAGATTTGAACCTAGGATCTCCTATCTCTAGGCCTGGCTCTCAATCCACTGAGCCATCCAGCTGCCCTCTTGGGCAAGAGATTTAAAGCTAGAAGGGACCTTGGAAATTAAATGAACTTGTTCAGCCCCCCTCCTTGAAGGTACTTGGAAACATTTCCTAGGTCACAGAATACAATAATGGTAGTAGTTCCTTATCTATGGCTTTACACTTCACAAAATGATTTCTATACACATGATGGGTACTTCATAATTTGTTGATATGAATTATTTTATTTGTCCTCTCAACAACTCTGTGAGGTAGATGTTAAAGGTATTTTATCCTTATTTCACAGATGAGGAAATGAATCTCAGATGGATTAAGCAATTTGACTATGGTAATTTGCAATTGTAATTAAGCAATTTGACTAAAGCTAAAGTTACAAGTGAAGCATCCATATGTTCCAGTTAGTTCTACAATAAGGGGAAAAAAGCTATTCCCAGGCCAGAAACTGTACTGTTTCTCAGAAAGTATCTCCTCGATGCATGTCATTAGTTTAAGATGGCCCATCTCAAGGGTCACCAGGAAACTGATTGCCACCACAAAAAGAGTTATGTCTTGGGCATGACTAAACACCAGGAGCATGAAGAAAGTGGAGAATAACTTCAATTCTCTCCTCTCCCATTGCCCAACAAATCAGAAAATTATGGTCCATAAGGACACCTAATGAGCCAATACTTCATACTATCCATCTCAATCTTGCCAAAAATACATAACTATACAAAAACTCAATAAGCATTTATTAAGCAACTATTATGATTAAAAAAAAAGCAACCCTAGACCTGGACTGTGTATTTAAAAAAAAAAAAAAAAAAACTTTACCTTCCATCTTAGAATCAGTACTATGTATTGGTTCCAAGTCAGAAGAGCAGTAACAACTAGACAACGGGGACTAACTGACTTACCCAGGGTCACAAAGTTAGGAAGTGTTTGAGGCCACATTTGAACCCTGGACCTCCCACCACCAGGCCTGGCTCTCTAGCCAGTGAGCCACCTACCTGTCCCATGGATGGGGTATTTTTTAAAAATCTTTTGAGATCTTTAGATCTCATAGAAATCTCAAAAAAGTATTAAAATTCATGAATAATATTCATAATTATTAGCTCTATGGGAACACTATGCCTGGAATGCTCTCCCTCCTCCATTTCAACTACTGACCAACTGAAATTCTAATTGCTACAGGAAAGTTCCCCCAACTCCTCTTACTTCCAATGCTTTCTCTCTTTTCATTATTTCCTATTTATCCTATATATGGTCTGCTTTGTATATATTTGTTTGCCCATTATCTTCCTGGAGGGCAGAGACTGTCTTTTGTCCTTTTTTTTTTTCTACATCTCATTCGTCTCTATTCTATTTTCATCTCTATTCTAGATGAATAACCTTTGCTACAAATCTGCCCTTGTCAAAAATTCACAGTGCTCTAATTATGGGCAGCTCCATTTCTAAAATAGCAGAAAATAGCTGTGTGACCCTGAGCAAGTCACTTAACCCCCATTGCCTAGCCCTTACCACTCTTCTGCCTTGAAGCCAATACACAGTATTGACTCCAAGATGGAAGGTAAGGATTTTAAAAAATAAAATAAGTAAAATAAAATAAAATAGCAGAAAATGTATTAGCAAAATTGGGCCTTTTTTTTTTTTTGCTGGAAACTCCATTTCCAGCCATTTTTAGGTTTCTACAAATTGGATGGATGGGAGGAGCATAGAGCTTAAGCTGATTTTTTTTTAATATACCACAAAGAGGATAAGCAAAGTAGGCAGGAAAAATAGAGCAGTGAAGAAAAATAAAGCTTCTGGGCTGTTTCTACATATTCAGGTCCTGCTCTGGCCAGATTTCTATTGACATGATTGAAGAGCTTAAGAGCAGAGGTGGGGCAGCTAGGGGGTGAAGTGGATGAAGTGCTGGACCTGAAGACAGTAAGACTCGCCTTCATGAGTTCAAATCCATCCTCAGAGACTTACAAGCTGGGCGACTTTAGGTGGGTTGCTTCTCTCCATTTGCCTCAGTTTCTTCCCCTGTAAAATGAGCTGGAGAAGGAAACCGCAAGCCACTCTGGCATCTTTTGCCAAGAAAATCCTTAATAGGATCGTGAATGTGATATGAAGAAAAATACCACCAAAAGCTAGAGAAACCCTTGGGAAATGACGAATATACCATGGAGATCACAGCCACATTTTCTTTAAGCATGAACATTGGAAAGTGTCTGCAGACACCAAAATGTTTCTAGTGTCTCTTTCTGTGATAACAACGACGACAACAACAAAAAAACCGCAAACAAAACATTTGACAATGACAATGCCAATGAAACAAAAACACACACATCTATAGATGCCCAATTTCATAAGTAAATATCCGGGGCAGCTGGGTGGATAGAGAGCCAAGACTAGAAATGGGAGGTCCTGGGTTCAAATCTGTCCCCAGACCCTTCCTCTCTCTGTGCCCCTGAGAAAGTCACTGACCCCCCCCTCCATTGCCTAGCCTTTATCTCTCTTCTGCCTTACAACTAATAGTACCGAATCTAAGACAAAAGGTAAAGAGGTTTTTTTAAATTAAATATAACAAAGTTATAAATCTTAGTAGAGGCAGCCTTGGCTCTGTGGTTAAGAGCACCAGGCCTGGAGAAAGGAAGATCTAAATTCAAATCCAGCCTCAGGCATGTCCTAGCTATGAGATCTTGGGAGAGTCACTTCTCCTCTAATTGCCTGACAAAAGGATTCACTGGAGCCCCTGGAGAAATAAATGGCAAATCATTCTGGTATCCTTTCCTAGAAAACCACAGGGATAGCCACAGTCCATGAGGTCATGAACAACTAAAAAACAACAACAAATAAATCTCAAGCATTACTGGGATGAAGATTTATATTTTAATGAGATTGATAAATTTATAATAAATAATAACTTTATAATGATATACTTATGAATTATGATACTGAAATTAAATCTGCCCTGCCCATCCTTAATCTAATCACCAAAGGTGAGAATATCCCCACTTAATTCACAAGTTGGGATGTCTGTGACCCACATGTGTTAGAGTGAGAGACTAATCAAAATTTACTGATTACCTTCTGGGCAGTCCTAAGAAAAGAGTCTGTTGTAATTGGACATGTAAACTAAGAGGAAGGCACAGGAAGTGATGCAAAAGAAGTCCCTTTAAAAGGGAGTGACAACTTCCTGTGAGCTCTCCTCTTCTTGTTTGTGACTTGGACCTGGAGGAGCGCCGGACCTGGGACCCTGAGACCTTGGTGAGACTGTTTTTAAATCTTTACCTTAGAACTACACATGGTGAGTGTAAAGACTAAATCTTCCTGGACTTCTCTAAAGAAACTGTTCTTTCAAAAGGGGCTCTATGTCTTCATTCACCTCCAGGGTCCTCTGGCCTAGAGCTCAAGGCTAAGCCTCCTCCGGTTGAGGACTAATTAGATCTGCCTGAGTTAAATTAGGGGGCCGGAGCAAATTATTTAGTGTGTTAGATTACTTATCCTATCCTATCCTCTCTGTGATTTTCTTATTTTCTCTTCCTCTTTTCATTTGTAAATAAACTTCCATAAGTCATTTTGACTTGAGGTTATTCTTTAATTAGGGATTAATAATTATTCAGTTCCCTGGCAACCAAACCTTTTAATATTAACCCAACCAAAACTCCTTTTTACTCCTTATAGAATTAGACTAATACATTTATAATAAATAATACATTTGAGATATATTTATAAATGAGATTTATATTTATATCTAATTTTTTAATTTTAATTTTTAATTTTTATCTGTCTTCATCCATCATCTTTTTTTTTCCATTGTCCACTATGGAAATGTGCCCATTTCTCAGTACTGTGGGAGGTCAAGATAAAGAATATGGAATGTAAGATTAAAAATTAATATCTAGTACTCCAAGTATATTTTATAAGATTGATTAATAATCACTTGAAGTAGAGGAAAGTGATAGCCTGAGTAAAGAGCAATTTCCTGGAACGCAAAAGCAGGAGAAGAGAGAGAGAGAGGGCAGAGTTACAGAAACTTTTATCTACAAAAACATAAGGATATAATGTGGGGATGAAAGAGGAATGCTGGGAAATGTAGTTCAAGGGTAAAAAAATTCGAATTACACAAATCTCATTATTTAATTTATTTTGTCTGGTTTCCTTCATCATGTTCTAAAAGTTTTTGATCCCTTTGTGGAGGCAGGAGCTCAACAGGTATTGCATATTGAACCCAACCTTTTGATAATTTGTACTGATTTTTTTCTTTTTTTTTTTTTCAAAAATACGAAAGTCAAAGAAAAAGTAAAATAGTCTCTCCAAAGAGTACCCAATCGAATAAGAATATAAATGGATACAAAATATATATACAGAGTAGAAGGAAGGTGACCTGAGCAGGGAAGACGTTAGCAGTAGGAGAGAACTGTCTGGAAAAGACTTTCTGCAGAAGTTGTAGTTTTACTTGAGTCTTGAAGGAAGTCTGAAATTCTAGGGAGGGGAGGAGGTAAAAAAAGGAGAACATTCCGAGAGTGGGAGGCAGTCAGACAAACACATGGAGAGAGAAAATGGTGCCCAGAGAATGAGGAATAGCAAGTAGGCTTGCACCAATAGCCTGGAGAGTGTGTGGAGAGAAGCAATGCATGAGAAGACTGGAAAGAAATAAGATTCGATTGTGGGGATAATAAGGAGCCAATGAGTTTACTGGGGGTAGAAAGAGGGAGGTGGTCATGGTCACAACTTCACTTTAGAAAAATCCCTTTGGGAGCTCTGTGGACTATGGACTGGAGTCAGGGAGACCAATTAGGAGGTCATTACAATAATCTAGGGAACAGGTAATGAGAGCCAGAACCAGGATGGTGGGTGACTGTGAGGAATGTAGAGAAAGAAAGAACAAGATTGGGCAACTGATTAAATATGTGGGGTGAGTGAAAGTGAGGAGGTGGGATGACACCATAGCTTATATTTTTTTAAAAAGTTAAAACTAATTGAAGTCTGAATAGGTTAAACAATAAATGCTGTAACTTAAACCTAGGTCTTCCAGCTTCAAATACACATATAAAAAAAATTGCTTCCCCATTAAAAAAAAAAAGAACTTAAATCCATACTATTTTCTGCATCTTTTTTTTTAAGCTTTTTACTATAATACACATGATGAAATGACAAATACTTTTAACAAAACCCAGAAAATACAAAATTAGGAAAAACTTTGAATGTTTGTTTGAAATGAAAAATTAAATGCAATCTGGAAAAGAAAAAAGATTGGAAATTCTCTATGTGGATAGTCTTCAAGTGTCCTGTGTTCTGAATTAGTTATGGCTTCTGCAATGGGGGAATATTAAGACTTTGTTCCAAAAAACTGACTAGTCCTTATCCAAAGAGCAAAATAAATGAATGGATAAATGAATAAATACATAAGGAGATAGATAAATGAATATATAAATCATACAAAGGAGCTTTTTTTCAGTACTAATTGCTGAGAGAGAGAGAGAGAGAGAGAGAGAGAGAGAGAGAGAGAGAGAGAGAGAGAGAAATTATAAACAAAGCTCTATAAATCTAAAGGTACACATGGAAGGAAAAAACCCAAAGACTTCAGGCAAGTTGGATAGAGATTTTTTTTTAATGCAAAAAATAGTATAGGTTTGTATTAGGTTTTTTAGTTGGTTGGTTGTTTTTTTTTGGTGGGGAGCCAAGGTTTGTTTGTTTGTTAATATATGTGTATTTGAAGCCAAAAGATGTGGGTTTGAGTTACAAGTTTGCCACTCATCAACTATATGACCTTGGGCAAGTCACTTAGCCTCTATGAGACTCAGTTTCCTTGTATGTAAAATTGAGTTTAATATTACTTACACTAAGATCAAGATTTTGAGATAAGATATCAATCACTATTTGACAAAAAATTGCTGGGAACCCTGGAAAGCACTTTGACAGAAACTACAAATAGAGCATCACACACCATATGCTGAGATAAGCTCAGAATGGGTATATGATTTAGACATAAAGGGTGATACCATAAGCAAACAAGGAGAATACAGAATATTTAACCTTTCATATTTATAGATAAGGGAAGAATTTACAATCAAACAAGAGATTGAAAGCATTACAAGATGTAAATTGGATAATTTCAATTATATCAAACTTAAAAGCTTTTGCACCAAAAAAAAAAAACAAAAAACAATGCAGCCAAGATTAGACGGGAAACAGGAAAATGGGGGAAATTATTTACAAGTTTTTCTGATAAAAGCCTCATTTCTAAAATATAGAGAGAACAGAGTCAAATTTGTAAGAATACAAGACATTCCCCAATTGATAAGTAGCCACAGGATATGAACAGGCAATTTTCAGAAGAAAAAAATCAAAGCTATCTTTGGTCATATGAAAAAATGCTCCAAAATACTATTGACTAGAGAGAAAACAATTCTGAGGTACCACCTCATACCCATCAGATTGTCTAATATAACAAAAAAGGTAAATTACAAATTTTGGAAGGGATATGGAAAGATAGGGACACTAACGTACTATTGGCAGAGTTGTGATCTGATAGAACCATTCTAGAAAACAATATGGAACTTACCCAAAGAGTTTTAAAACTGTACATACGATTTGACCTAACAATGCCACTATGAGATCTGTCCCTCAAAGAAATCAAAGAAAAAGGGAAATGATCTATACGTATAAAAATATTAATAGCAGCTTTTTTTTTTTTTTGTGGTGGCAAAGAATTAGAATCTGAAGAGATGCCGTCAAATGGGGAATGGCTAAACATGTAGTAAATGAGTATGATGGAATACTACGGTACTGTAAGAAATGACAAGCAGGATGGCTTCAGAAAAACCTGAGATGACTTTTATGCACTGATGCAAAGTTTCAGAACAAAAGTGAAGTGAGCAGAACCAGGGGAACATTGTACAAAGCAATAGCAATTTTGTACGTTGATCAATTGTGAATGACTTAGCTATTCTAAGCAGTACAATGTCTTAAGACAATTCTGAAGACTGATGAAAAATGCTATCCATCTATAGATTGAAGCATACTTTTCACTATTATTGATTTTGTTTTTGGTTTTTGGTCTGCATTTTTTTGCAACATAGCTAATATGAAAATGTTTTGAATGACTGCACATGAATACTCGATATCAAATTACTTGCATTATTAAAGAGTGAGGAGAAGCGAGAAGAGGAGGAAAAGAACATGAAACTCAAAATTTCTTTAAAAGACAATGCTAAAAATTTTTGATGATGTAATTAAGAAAAAAAATAAAATTAGATTGGTTCCGGGTTAAGATGGCGGCAGAGTAAGAAGCAGCTCTAAACCTCTCCTGACCGAAACACACAAAACTCCTCAAGGGGACATAAAAACAAGTCCAGACGAACGGAGGAACCCCACAACAGGGCACAGCGTGGAAGGTACGTGGAATCGAGACATTTCCAAGCTAAAAAGGGCTCTCACTCAATCGCGAGCTGAGCAACCGCCCCACCCCCACCCCCTCCACACTCACCTATAGCTCTGAACCCAGCTAAAAAGAAATAGAGCAAGTTTGGGGCACCCATCGAGTCATCAGCAGCTCCGGGACCTGTTCCTGAGAGCAGCAAGACTTAGGACCCCATTAAGTCAAGAACGCACGCGAAATCTGAGCGCGCGCGCGGGAGCGGACGCTGGGAGCGGAGCGCTGGCTGAGCAGAGGCGTGGGTGCTGGCTGAGCAGAGGCGTGGGTGCTGGCTGAGCAGAGGCAAACACAACCAGGAACTAAAGCCTAAGTGGGGAACCAGTGCAGACGAGTATACGACTGTGGAAGTAGCTCCCTGAGACTTGTAAAGAAACCTCCTGCAGAGGTTCAAGCAAGGGAATCCACCAGGGGGCTTGACCTTGGAAAAAACTAGAACTC
>NC_058132.1:508745085-508755538 GCF_016433145.1 Gracilinanus agilis
GGGGGGGGCAGAACATGGCACTCAAGTCTGGGGGATGGGGTGGGAGTGGGGCAGCACTCTGTCTCTAAATGGTTCACCATCACTGCTCTAGACCATAGGAGATAATTTCATGAGTTATGGCGGCCAAAACAAAACAAAACAAAACACTGGGGTGTCAACTTTTGGCAATGACTCTCACTGAATCTCGTCTGTCTGGTCCTTAGACAATGGCTCATTTCTGGCACCTTCCATCAGCCAATAAGTATTTACTGAGAACCTGATGTGTGCCAAGCATAGTGCTAAGTACTAGGTAGAGAAAGATAAAACAAATAAAAACAGTCCCTGTCTCTGAGGAGCCAACATCAGGAGAGAAAAAATATGCACAAAATAATTATATAACAATATATGAGGCCGTAGGTAGATGGCTCAGGGGATCAAGAGTCAGGCCTAGAGAAGAAGGTCCGAGGTCCAAATCTGGACTCAAGACATTTCCTGGCTGTGTAATCCTGGCCAAGTCACTTAACCCCCATGGTCTAGTTTACCACTCTTCTGCCTTGGAGCCAACACATAATATTGATTCTAAGATGGAATATCAGGATTTTGTATATTATATATAAATGTATATTATATGTAATACATATTCCCTTTTATTATATATTTATATTTACTTATATATTATATAGTATATATTTAAATCAATATATAGTATTGATTCTAAGATGGAAAGTCAGGGTTTTGTATATATTATATATGCAATATATAATACATATTTCATTTTATAATATGTTATATATAATACATATTTCATTTTATTACATATTTAAATTTGTTTATATATTATATATTTCATTTTATTATATATTTATATTTATTTATATATTATATAATATATTTAAACCAATATATAGTATTAATTCTAAGATGGAATGTCAGGGTTTTATATATACATTATATATACTACATATTATATTAACATATATCATGTAAATATATAAAAATAAAGCATATATAATATAAAATTTATCTATATAAAACCCTTACATATATGTATATATTTGTATATATACACATATATGTGAGTTCAAATATAGCCTCAGACACTTACTAGCTATGTGACCCTGGGCAAGTCACTTAACACTGTTTGCCTCAGTTTCCTCATCTGTAAAATGAGCTAGAGAAGGAAATGGCAAATCAGTCCAGAATCTTTACCAAGAAATGATGCAAATAGGGTTAGGAAAACTTGAGCAGGACTGAAACGAACACCAATAAAAATATATGCAAAATAAATCTATTTTAAAATCTATTTTTTAAAACTGAGATAGGACCTGCTAACTCATGCAGTTCACTGGGGGAGACTTTGATAATCCAAGGTCACCTCCATGCTGCAGGGAGGCATCAGAGGGAGCCTTTTTAGTGGAGGCATAAAACAGAAACATCATGTATTTATTTGGCATCTAAGACAGAAAGAAAACATTTACACTTTGAGCTCAGTTTTCCCACATGATAAAAAGCACTGGGGAATTTGGCCATATGGAGTTATCCAATGACAAGTGGTCATAAATATAATCTCTGTGTGCCAGTTCCAGATGTCCTTACTTTTTACTTACTTTTTACTTACTATCCCGTGTGTTCAGCTATATACATCCTTTGGACACTGGGCTACTACCTCTGCTATCTTCAACTAAAAAATGTGAAGAAAAAGGGGGCATCCTAATTGGTGAACTCTGTCCCTATTCAGTGGCAGATGTTGAAATCTACTCCTTTTTTCTTCAGGGGGAGTGCTTTAGCTCCATTCCCAATATTTTGAAATGTCTCTCTTTTTGCTGAAAGTCCATCTTCTTTCATTCACAATGATTATATTTAGCTTCAAAGAATATTTTTGGGGTTGTATCTAGAACTCCTTCATTTTTTGAAATATTTGGGTCCATTCTTTTCTCTGATTTCTACCCCTACCCACTAGAATATAAACTATATAAATATAAACTAAATAAATATAAAGTAGGAACTCTCTCACTGCTAAATTTGTTATCACTTCCATTTAGCATAATGCCTACTACATAGGTAGACTTGCAGAATAATTAATTGTACACCAAATTCTGGGATGAACAGAGCCTCTCGTCCCTGAAGACAATCGTAGTAAAAATAATAAAGGGCTCTAATAGAGAGCTTTAAGGTTTACAATGCATTCTGGGGTCCTCTCCAGTCTTAGCTCTGCTTCTTGGGATCACCCAACCACGTTTCAAGCCACTACAGCAGCCCAGACTTTTAGAATCTTAATGAAAATAAGCCACATGTAAATGTTCTTCAAATCCCCAAATGCCAGGGAATGCCCAGAGATCTCAGAATTACCCCAGATTCTGAGAGCATGTAGAGCAAGATTACAACTTTTCAATAATGTCCTTTTCCTCTTGAGGTAATTTTTTTTCAACAATAAATTGTAGTGAGCTATTTGCAAGGTCTTAAATATTTTTGTAGAGGAAAATTTAAATGTTTTTTTTTCCCATCTCTAAAAGGCCAGTAATTGGTATAGAGGACTTCTTCCCACATCTAATCTATGATTTTATGATCCCTACTATCAGTATGCCCTGAGCAATTATTATAATGATCATCATAGTAAGAGACCTACGTACTAGATTCCTTCCTCTTACAGCATCCTCCCCACTACTACTTCATACTTAATAATAATAGCCCCCATCTGCTCTTAATATGTTCAGAGTTTTAGAATGAGATGTATGAAGGACTAATAATGGACTTTTCTATTTTAGAGGGAGGAGATGCAACAATGACAGATGAAGAACCTGAGGCAAATAGTCATTTCTACACCCTAAAAATGGAGGTGAGTAAATTGGCATTGCAGATGCATATTTAACTGCTTCATGGAGGTGATAGTATCTACTCTACATGGATGCCAAAAACTATTTTGAAAAACCCTAGTTTAAAATTCACATTTTAGAGGTGAGTAAAAAAGTCAGGATACACAATTTTAGGGTTGGAAGAGAACTTTCAAATCTCATCCAACCATCCGAGAGAGAAAGAAACTGAAGCTCAGAGATAATATACATCTCTCCTAAGATCACACAGCTAGCGATTGACAAAGCCAAGATTGGAACCAGATCCTCCAATTCCTTGTAGCCCTTTTTATTTGGAGCACATCACCTCCCTCCATACATCCCAGATTTATGTTTAACATACAGAATTGTAGAGAGGGAAAGAACCTTGGAGATGTTCAATTTCAACTTTCTCATGTCACAGATGAGGGTATAAAAATCTAGATACAAGTAAGTGACTTGTATAGCCAGTTACTAGCTAGTAGCAGTTATATCTAAAACTCTGATTCTTCTGTTTCCTAGGTCAGTGTTTTTTCCAAGATACACACTAATTCCATGAAACCTTTATAACTACTATGTAAAAATCTTTTGTTTTTGTTTTAGGTTTGGACCTGTAATTTCATAGGGAACTCCCCAGTGAGGAAACTCCCTTGACCAATGCAAATCAACACCTGTTCTGCAACTTAGTAATCACAGATTTGCCCTAGAGCACTGAAAGACTACGTGACTGGTGAAGGGTCACAGAGCCTCTGTGTCAGAGGCTGGACATTAACTCAGGTCTTCCTGACTCTGAAGTTTACTTTTTCTCCACTATGCAACATTGTCTTCTCTTGCCTGAAAGTTATTATTCATTAATTTGTTTATTTCATTTGTTCATTCTTTTTCAGTCATTAATTGTGTCCTACAATGCCCTCTCCTTTATCTGACCTACTCATTTTCTACACTATTTAATTTTTCTTCTTTTCCTTTCTTCCTTCCTCTCTCCCTCTTTTCTCTCTCCCCTGCTTTCTTTTCTTTCTTTCTTCCTTTCTCTTTCCTTCCTTCTATTCCTTCCTTCTCTCTCTTTTTCCCTCCCCTTCTCTCCCCAATCTCTTTTCTTTCTCTCCTCCCTTCCTTCCCTCCTTCCTTTCTCTTTCCTTTTCTTTCCTTCTATTCCTTTCTTTCTCTCTTCCTTCCTTCTCTCTCCCCATTCTCTTTTCTTTCTCTCCTTCCTTTCTTTATCCCTTCCTTCCTTTCTTTCTTACCTTCCTACCTTCCTTCCTTCCTTCCTTCCTTCCTTCCTTTCTTTCTAAGTAACAACTCTAAGGCAAAAGGTCAAGGGCTAGCCAAACAGGGTTAAGTGACTTCCCCAGGATCACACAGCTAATAAGTGTCTCAAGCCAGATTTAAACCCAGGTCTTTCTGACACCAAGCCTGGTTTTATTTTCTATACTACACAATCTAGCACTTAATTTTATTCTTTCTTTGCTGTTCTCTAAATCATAAGTTTGTGTGTATGTATATATACCTTGTCTCTCCCACAAAACTATAATATTTTCCTTGAAGACTGAGACATATCCTCTTCTCTTGAATTCCCCCTCAGTACCACATATGGTAGTAGGCACAAAATAGATATTTAATAGATTGATACAATTGATGCATTGCAGAATAGACAGTCCTAAAAGAAGGGAAACTGAGTAAATGAGATAGCTAACTGTGTATTCCATTCCAGAAATAAGGTAAAAGAATGGTTTAACCAATAAAGTTCTTGGGCAAAAGGTAGGAAAAAAACCCAATGGATTGTATGCTATAGTATCCTTTCCTCAGGGGGAAAAAAAACACTCAATATAAGTTTGGAGTAAAGTATGGAAATGAAAAGAAAGTTCAGATTTAACTTAAATTCCTTATATTTACTAGCCAGCTGTTAGGAAATTATGTGGGGGTTTATGTTGAAGTTGAACTTTGGCTTATTTACTTTATCTTTAATGAGTTGTACATTAAATGAGTGACTGTGGGCCAGATGTTCCCCTTCGATCAACCCCATTCACCTCTTCTTTTGCAAAGAGAGAGGAGTCACATGGGGAAGGAGAAAAACAAACAGGAAACTACTGCTGATATGGTTGGTACATGCATGTAAAATTACATGCGTGTAAAACAGGGCCCATAGTGTTCCACTCAGAGTATCTAACACAAACTCATTTTGCGATTCTTATTTAGAATGAGTTAATGTGCAGCACTGGTTTAGAGATAGAGAGCTGGCCTCAGAATCAGGAAGACCTGGGTTCAAAAACTACTTGTTGCCCCATATTGGCTGTGACTCCACAAGTCACTTAATGCATCAGTGTTCTAGAAAACTTTCAAAGAATATAAATTGCAGCAAAGATGCCAACCTGAATTAGTTGATGAAGACGCCTTATCCCAAAGTTTTCAACATCAATGAAATCACAGGTCTAGTCCTTACTCTAATTCCTGGTAAGTTAATTTAACTAGGAAGAGGTTCTTCTAGGAAGTTAAAAGAATCTTTAAAATGAATTCTATTTATCAGTTCTTTTATCAATTTTCAATTTGGATATCTATTAGACAACAAGAAATCATTGAATGGCCACAAGTTACCTTTCTGATTCCTAACAATTCTGAATAAAGGCTTAAAAGAGATGACTACTTAAATAGTGTTAGTGACTAAATTCCTTCCTTCTTTCTTTCCTTCCTTCTTTCTTTCTTCCTTTTTTTTTTTTTAAAGAATAAAAGGGCAAGAAGTGAGCAGATTTCTGGAGGAAAAAAAAAACCTTGGTTACCAGTTACCACTTGTCTGGTATATTGGAGAGGGGACCCTTTTAAAGAGAAGAGTCGGAACTAGAGAAAGCCTCTAAGGTTCCTTCCAAATCTGAGATTCTATGGTTCTATGAACATATCTTTTCTCTTTCTATCATTTTCTCCAAGAATGGCAGAGTTTTTTTTTTTGTTTTTTTTTTTCTGTTTTTCTTTCCCCTTGACTCCCAGGCCAGTGGCAGAATCTAGTGATAGATCGGAAAGAGTGATAGAACCCATGTTTTGGGAAAGTAGGGCTGCTATGTATGCATTTTCCTAATTCCTAAAATGTTTTGTTGACTTTTTGTATAGACATGGAAAAAAGTGACCAGTTGCCAGATTTTATTTTAGGGAATATTCTGCTGGGTGGGGAATCATTAGGAATAGAGTATGAAAGTTTTGAGTGCTAACAGAAAGTATCAGCAATTCATTGGGATCAAAGGTCCTGCTCTAAATTCCTGCGGCACCAGCAATCTGCAGCATGCATTGTAGCATCTGAAACTAACACGCTCATATTCTCTTATTTTAGGTATTTACGTCATATCTCCCCAATTAGATTATAAGCTCCTAGAGAAGATGTACTTTACCTCTGAATCACTCATGGCAAGTAACAGTGCAGGGCACAGAATTAGGTGCTTAATAATTACTGACTTGAACAGTCTTAATTATTAAATGCACTGAAACTGATAAAAAAAAAAAAGACAGCTGTCTCAACACAATGAAATTCAGGATAACCCCATACATGCAGAACATCTGCCAATTCTAGAATAGTATCTCATCTGTTATTACTGCACATGATTTTAGATACACAAGGAAAACTTACATGTACCTCTGTTTTCTAACAACTTTGCAAGAAGAAATAAGCCAAGTCTCCCAGGTAAGAGAACTTCAAAGGCATTCAAAGGTTAATAAAAGTAGTATTAAAACAATATTTTTGTTTTCATTATTTTTCTTATGATTTTACTTTTCTTAAGGAAATCGTGTATCCTTTTTAATTGTCTATAACTGGTTTTCACAGTAAATAATTTTAGGTATGTTTAGAGTGTTTAACTTTATGCCTCACAATATATTTTAGTAATCATCTAGACTTGGGGCCAGCTAATTTCATTCATTAGAGAAGCTCGGGCTGATAGTTTACTCTTCTCTAAAGTCACTAATTGTACTTTGGTGAGTTGTAGATCAAGGATCACAAGAGTGCTTGGAAGAATGTAGATAGATCACCAAAATTTCATACCACAATGGAAAAAGCAATTCCTGAGTATGTGATTTTTTTTCCTCATAAAGAAGCAGAATGTTTAAGAATACTTCATACTACTGCCACAGATACAAAATACAATCTCGATAAGGTTGTAGAATGATTTCTTTTCCACTTAAAAGTAGATGAGGTTTCTTTTGCTATTACATTTGATTCTTTAAAACTAAGAAATGATCTAAAAAAAAGAAAATCCTAACAAAAACTCTAGAACTACATCAGAGAAAAGTACAAATTATAAAATTAAAACAATGTACTTCTCTCCCATCCCATTACTAAGTCAAAAACAAGACAAATGAGTGTAATGGAAGAAACACACCTAATTAAAGACATCTGAGAATTCTGAGCCAGCCTTAAAACTTTGCTAATAATGAGTAGTTGTTCAGTCATGTCCAACTCTTCCTGACCCCGTGGACTCTACTGTCCATGGGATTTTCTTGGCAATGATACCGGGAATAGTTTGCCATTTCCTTCTTCGGTGGCAAACAAAAGTTTAGTGACTTGTTCAAGGCCATAAAGCTACTAAGTCTCTGAGGTCTGATTTCAATTCAGTTCTTCCTAACTTCAGGCCCAGCACTCTACCCAAAGAACTCCCTACCTACCTTTAATAATGTGGGCCAGTAGTTTTAATTTATGAATTTGTCAATATTGAGCTAAAAAAATGTTTGGTTAAATATATGTTCAGAGATTTATTTTGGCAAAATATGGTATTGGAATAAGCCTTCAAATCCTTTAAATTTTAAAAGACACCGCAAGCTTGTGACCCTAGTCTATCCTCTCCACACTGAGATGCAGTGAAATTCAGATTTTTTTATTTTTAAGGTAAGATTGTCCTATCTCATATTTAACTTTCAAGTGAATAGAAGTTGTAGGCATCACAGCATTTACTATTTGATAAGTACACTGAAAGTACATATTTTTAAAGAAACAGCTTTGTATAGGTAAAGAAGTGTTTTTATAATTCATCTGAAATCCCTCTGATTAGGATTTTTCAAAGCTAAGGCTTTACCCTTACAAGGCCTTCCTCTTATTACCTCAGTTTATAATTTTATCATATATGATAAAATGATCTTTAGGAGTGTGAAAATAATATAAAAATGATCACTCAATGACTAGAGGTATGGGTCTCAACTATACACGCCTTTCAGTTGTGATTTCTATAAGCCATTATTTATCTGAAACTGTGTATTTTTTTTTCTTAATAGAAGGGATCTCTGAAGTTTTTAAAGAATGCTTTCCATAATCTAAACAGGAATATTAATCTGAAACCACTTAATACCAATATTTGCTAATTAAAATAACTCTAGTAGCCTATCCATAAAAGTACAAATTTCTAGAGAACTGTGTTTGCTATGATCATAAAATATTAAGTTCCTTAAAGTATTGCTTTTAGAATTAATGACAAATATTTTCTGTCCATAATTCTGCTAATTTATCACTTAAGTTTCAGTATGTATCTGGTTTTTATTACTAGATACTGATACCTAAATGAAAGCAAAGTTTTTGAGGTTTCTGAAAAGTTAGCTCCTGCTCCTTATTTCCTATCTTAAATCACAATTCAGTTATAATATTAGGATCATTTACAAGCAAAACATTTTCATTTCAAAAGCAGGCAAAATAGGATGAACTCATTAAAAAAATAAGAGAAACTGTTTTTGTGAAGTTGTTTCTAGTAAGAAAAGCATGTGTTATGGATCATCTTTGGATCCCGAAGTCCCTGTAATAGTGAGCACTTATTATAAAGTAAGTACCTTATAAAATTTGTAGATTTGTATTTAGTAAAGGTTCATAATCCGTTATCCATAAACAGGCTTTGTGTCATTAAAAATTAAATTAAAAAGACATGTGCACTCTTAATGAGACCAGTAACAAAGTATTTTTCTATTTATCTTTGACTACCTATATGATTTACATTCTATTATGATTAAATTGCTACTTCCTTATTTGTAATGGCTAATATCTAGCATAAAAAACTATTTAAAATAAAAAGTTCTCTCATTATTTTCAGGACACCCTTCTAATTCCAAAATGTTCAAATCTGGATAATTAATCCTCCTTATAATTATTCACCAGCTTGAATACTCTTTCACAGAAGAAAAAAAGTGTAACTATAATTTAATCAAAGAAGGGAACATCCTTTTTGAAATCAAATGCTCTAGATCCTCTCTTTTCCCATCTTCTTGCCCAGTATGAAAATAAACTTTATGCACTGAAAGATATGCAGGTCAAAGTTCACACATATGTTCCCCTGAATGAGTTTGCAGTTCATTGGCTGTAGATGTTATGAGTAATAGGATCTCTAGGGCTATCGGTTCTGTTTATATCCAAGGTCTAAATCTGGGAATATAATTCAGGGGTTTTTAAATCAATACTTACTCATGTTTTGGGGTTCCAACTCAAATGATCCCCAAATTCTTTATTTAGACTAAAGGAGTAGTTCTTGCCACATCGAAGTAATAAAGCATTCCTAATCTAGCCCTCGGCTTTTGTTGAGTACATGTGGGGGAAAATTACAAAGTAACCGATCCGTTTAGGACTCCCTCCTTCCCCCAAAGTAGAAGAGTTGAATTGTTGAACGTGACCAAAAAAATTGGTCCTAACAATGGCACTTCAGAAAACTGCCCTATTGAAACAAGCTTTTCTGTTAGAATCACTGAACTGGAGCCACCTCCAATTTTTACAACATCTGGGAAGCAACTAAATATTGGGGAGAAATAAAAATGATAGTTATTCTTAACTGGTCAAATCTTTTCCCTCCCGAATCGGGGAGCGGTGGCGGTGGGAGAAGATGTGTGACTAGCTTTGGCCACTACTGCACCTCCTCTCTGTCTCCAGGTCCTGCTCCTTTAAAAGTGACCCACCCGGCAGCCAAACGCAGCCACCGCCGCCGCCGTGGAGCCCCTCAGCTCACTCTATTCCTGGCTCCCCCACCCCGCCCCCTCCCCACTTCCCCCACACAATGGCGCCTTTGGAGCTCCCGCTAGATGGGTTCTCCGGCTGTCTAGGGGGAAGCGCTAATCACCCTGGAAAAGCCGCACGCTCCTTTTCGCGCTGACTGGGCTTTCCAAAGGGAGATCAGCGCACAAAGGAAAGTGCGTAGGGCTAGTCCCCAGACCGGGCGTTTCTCCGAGGCTCCCAGAGGCTAGTGAGGAAAAAGCGAGCTAAGAAGGCATCCCAGGACTAATTTATAACCCATGTGCCCCGGGGCAGTGCTGTCCCTCGGTCTACTTGCCCACACTCCCCCAGCCCCAAGGGTTTAGGTCATTGTGCCAGAGTACATTCAAAGGCGTTCCCCGGCTTTGGCAGAGGCTGAGGCTGTATGCGCCCAGCCCAGCCCCACGGGCTGAGCAGGGCATTATTTCTGAGGTGGTCGCTCTTTCAATGGGAAAGGAAGGGGCGGGGGTGGAGAGAAAATGGTGCGTGTGGATGTGTGTGATTGTGTTGTGTGTTGCGTGTGTGTGAATGTGTGTATGTGTGTGTCCGGTGAAACACACAATGAAGCAAAGGCTGACATGATCAGATTTTGTGGAGAAGAGGAGGGGTGGGGGGTAGGGTAGGGTGGGGTGGGGTGGGGGGAGCGCCGTGGAAGGCGTGGAGAGGTGATATT
>NC_058132.1:508756614-508772003 GCF_016433145.1 Gracilinanus agilis
TTAATCAAGACCTATTTCCAAATTGTTGATAGTTGCAATGGTGTGGTACTTTCCATCCCCAATCATGTCCTCATCAACCCATGTATTCAAGCAGTTGATTTTCTTCTGTTTCCTCTCTTGCAGTCCTTCCTCTGAATGTGGGTAGTGTTCTTTTCCATAAATCCCTCAGAATTGTCCTGAGTCATTGCATTGCTGCTAGTACAGAGGTCCATTACATTCGATTTTATCACAGTGTATCAGTCTCTGTGTACAATGTTCTTCTGGCTCTGCTCCTTTCGCTCTGCATCAATTCCTGGAGGTCTTTCCAATTCACATGGATGAAGCATCTTTTTTTAAGCATTCTTTATTTTTCTTTTTTTTAATCTTTTTTTTTTACAACATGACTAATATGGAGATATGTTTTCCATAATTGCAAATGTATAATCGATAACAATTTACTTAACCTTCTCATTGAGGGAGGAGGGAGAGAGGAAAATTTAGAATTCACAATTTTTTAAAAAATGAAAACAAAAAATGTTTTTACATGTAATTGGAAAATAAAATCAAACATTTGAGAATAGAAAAAAAGCAATGTTTTCTTGCTCATGTTTCCTTTGTTCCTTATAATCTTTTCAGTAACAGAATCTATTCCAGGCCATTAGACATCACTTGTAGCTAAGGTTTCCGCATAAAGAATTGCTGAATGTGTTGCATGAGACCAAGGCAAGCGATGATGGCTTACTGGAAGGGTATTATTACTATATTATTATTACTATTACTATTAATTGACATTTAAATAGCCCTTTAAGATTTACAGAGCACTTTATGTACAATATTTCATTTAGTCCTCATAACAAGTTTGTGAGTTAAGTGCTGTAATTCTTATCCCTGTTTTACAGAGAATTAAATTGAGGCTGGAAGAGGGTAAGGTTTCTTCATTTGTAAAATGAATGAGTTGAAGTAGATGATATTTAAAGTCTCTTCAAATTCTAAATCTAAATTCACAACTAGGTGGTACAATGGATAGATTACTGGGTCTGGAGTTCAAGAAGACCTGAGTTAAAAGCCAGCTTCAGACACTTACTAGTTGTGTGATGCTGGACAAGTCACCTAACTTCTGTCTGCCTCAGTTTCCTCAACTGTAAAACTAAGATAATTATAGCACCTACCTCAGAGGGATGTTGTGAAAATCAAATGAAATAATATTTTTAAATCCATAGCACAATGCCCAGCACATAATAGACTTTTTTTTTTAGAACTTTACCTTTGGTCTTAGAATTGATACCAAGTATCGGTTCCAAGGCAAAAGAGTGGTAAGGGCTAGACAATGGGAATTAAGTGACTTGACCAGGGTCACACAGCTAGGAGGTTTTTGATGCCAGGTTTGAACCCAGGACCTCCTGAATAGGTCTGGCTCTCTATCCACTGAGCCACCTTGCTGCCTCCATAAAAGACTCTTAATAAATGCTTCTTCCCAAGAGAACTCCATATACAGTAACAGAAATATTGTTTGAAGAATGACTTGTATAGGTTCACCTCCAGAGAAAAAAACTGATAAATAGAAACAAGCAATACATATTTTTATATATACATATGCATATATATATAAACATATATTAATGTATAAAAGATGTGTTTATAATTAATTTTAATATGTATATAATTTTAATATTATATATTGCATTATTGTATTATACTTATATAATATTTATAATCATATGATACATATATGAAATAGATAATCAATAATATATAATTATATAATATAGTTAGAAATATATACATTAAATTAATTTTAATAATTGTATAATTAATTTATATTCCTATATTTTATTTACATTATAATTGTATTCTATATAATTAATTATATATTACAAATATATATATAAATATAAACATATATAGATTCTCATCAAATGATGTCTTCTCTAGTATAGGGAGGAGAGGAAAGAAGGAAGAGAGTTACTGGAAATTTTGTTGTAACAAATAAATAAAATTAAATTAAAATTTTTAACATACTTGTTCCCTCTCCCTTAAGTAACTTGCCCGAGACCACACAGCTGGTAAGCATTGGAGAAGGAATTCAAATCCAGGCCTCCTTGACCAGTACCATACTAGCTACAATAAACATAATTTCTCCAAAAAGAATCTTTCTTTATGAACAGATGACTCCTATTACTTGGTGAATGACTTGAATTTTTCAGGTATTTTTTCTGTTGCCCTCCTCCCTTCCACCCACCAACCCATATGAGATCCCGTTAGGCAAATCATACAATTTCATGAGCCCAAATAGGTGGGTCAGGAACAATTCCTAACATTAAAACTTCCACTACAAGCAGCAAAATGTAATCTGGAATTTGTCGTGGCAGACAGCTTGGGACGTTAATGTTAAATATTTCCCTTCCAGATTTGAGACTAGTGAGCAGTAATAAATACCGGACAGAAAACTCCAGCTTCATGTGTGCTGACATGACGAAGGGTATAGATTCAACGTTGGAGAAAGGACCCCACAAGAGACGACCCATCAGTATAAACTGTCAGGAGACGGACACAGAATTTTTGGTTTTTATGATAAAAGCAAGGCCTAACATGGCAATTTCCATGTAGTTCTCTTCTGTAGAATGACCTTGTTTTTGAGAAGTAATTACGGTCTTCTTCCTGGCTGACCTTTTACGGCTAAGCATATTGGCTACAGTAGAAGGTGAAATGTCAGCTGTAAGAAATGATGGTTTATCTTCCTTCAAGCACAGACTTGGAAGTCAATAAATGCTTGAAATTCTGGAAAGCATCCCTATGTGAGAGAATCTGATGCCATGAGAGGTAATAAAGCCTCATAGCCACAGTCCCCTTTTGAGGAAGAAAAATGGGATAGAAAGTGAATGCACCCATGAAGGCTCAGAGCTTTTGCAGACAGTGATTATACCTACTTCAGAAAACAAAGCATGAGCTTTTGTTTGGGTGGTTTGAATTATAGCAGAATTAGCGAATTCTCTGTAAGAGAATTAGGACAAAAGAGCTCAGAAGAGCTGTAATGTAGGGAGCTAAGTGACACAGTGAATGGAGCCAGATCTGGACTCATCTCCTTGAATTCAAATCTGGTCACAGACACTATGAACCTGGGCAAGTCACTTCACCCTGTTGGCTTCAGTTTCCTCATCAATAAAATGAGCTGGAGAAGAAAATGGCAAACCACTCCAGGACCTTTGCTAAGAAAACCCTAAATGGGGTCATGAAGAGTCAGACATGATCAAAACAAGTGAAAAACAAAGAGCTGTAATGTGGAAAGGAGGGTGGAATGTTACTGAGTACATTTAGAAGTTTAGAAGAATCTTTAGGAATTTTCCTCTTCTTTAAGGGGCAACTAAAGCCAATGGAAACCAATGGCACCATCATTTTTATTGGTGCATTTGTAGAAGCAGAGAGTAGGACAGGAATGCTCCCTTCGCTGCCTCATATTTATTTTGCATATGATTATATAAAAATAGCTAACATTTCTGTAATATTTTATTTTTTAATTTTTTTCTGGATTCAAATCTAATTTTATTTTTTTAGAAAAAATTTTTCCATGGTTCCATGATTCATGTATACTCTCTTTCCCAAACCCCCCACCTCCCATCCCATAGCCGACATGCATTTCCACTGGTTTTAACATGTGTCATCTATCAAGACCTATTTCCATATTATTGATAGTTGTACTAGGGTGATTGTTTAAAGTTTACATCCCAAATCATGTCCGCATCAACCCATGTGTTCAAGCAGTTGTTTTTCTTCTGTGTTTCCACTCCTGCAGTTCTTCCTCTGAATGTGGGTATCGTTCTTTTCCATAAGTCCCTCAGAATTGTCCTATTTGGTCACTGCATTACTGCTAAAATATTTTAAAGTTTACAAAATACTTTACCCAAGTTATTTCATAGGATTCTCACAATGATCCTGTGCGTTAGGTGATATTATTATATTTTATTATACAAAATTATACAAAAATATTATACAATATTACAAATGAAGAAATCAAGGATGAGAGAGATTAAGTCTCATGCCCAGGGTTGCATATCTAGTATCTGAGGCAGGATTCAAACTCAGGTTTTCCTGACTCCAATTCTAGCATTCTCTTTACTACTTCTTCTAGGTGCTTCAATGGATGTGTATATATGGTCTCCCTTCATAGAAAGTAAGCTCTTTGAGGACAGAATCTGTTTCATTTTTTTTAAAACCTTACCTTCATCTTAGAATCAATACTAAATATTGATTCTAAGGCAGAAGAGTGATAAGGGTCAAGTAAGTGGGGGTTAAGTGATTTGGGTCACACAGCCAGGAAGTATCTAAAGCCAGATTTTAACACAGGACTTTCTTTCTCTAGGTCTGGCTCTCAATCCGAAGAGCTACCTAACTGCTCCAGAACTGTTTCCTTTATTTATTTATTTATCTGTTTTAATTTAATTTTATTGATTAAGAAAAATTTTCCATGCTTACATGATTCACGTTCTTTCCCTCCCCTCTTCCCATCCCCCCCATAGACAACACGCAATTCCACTGGGTTTTACATGTATCATTGATCAAGACCTATTTCCATTATTATTGATAATTGCACTGGGGTGATTGTTTAGAGTCAATATCCCCAATCATATCCCCATCAACCCATGTGATCAAGAAGTTGTTTTTCTTCTGTGTTTCTGCTCCCACAAGAAGAGTTTCATTTTTGTCTTTGTATCTACAGTACCTTTTCAGAGACCTGGCACATTGGAAGCACTTGTGGACTTGTTGAGTGATAAAGAGTGAGTGTCCATAGAAAAAACATTGCTTGCCTAGTGAAGATTATTTGGTGTGAATTGTGCTGTAGGCAACAGGAGCAACAAAAGGTCTCCTCTGAAGAGGATGCTAAGTCATTTTAGATCTCTGACCCTTTGATTCCAGGGGCTCAGGGATTGGAAGCTGAGTTCCCACACCATCTGCAAGGTTATTTCCTAGCTACAACTCATCCTTCTTGAGGTGAGGCTCTGGTTCAAGTCAATATTCTTCCTCAGTCATTGAGATATCAGAAAGTTAAGAGATTTCTGACCTTCTGGGAGTCTGAGGTGGGGAAGTTCCACACTGACTCTGGTTTCAGTCATCCATCATATAACCCTAGAAGTTGGGTGCCCCATATCAAATGGTCATTCCTTATCCCACCATTGGCAAATTCCCACCTTCCACTCCTATTACGTCTAGGATTTAGAGTCAATATCTGATTAGGTGAAATCTTCTCTCTTTCACTTTTCTGGATCTCCTTATTCAGATTCATCTTGTCCCTTACCCAATGTAGTCCATATTATTCTCTGCATTATACCTTCTAGGATCCTTTCTTTATATTTATTTTTTTTAACCCTTACCTTCCATCTTGGAGTCAATACTGTGTATTGGCTCCAAGGCAGAAGAGTGGTAAGGGTAGGCAATGGGGGTCAAGTGACTTGCCCAGGGTCACACGGCTGGGAAGTGTCTGAGGTCAGATTTGAACCTAGGACCTCCCATCTCTAGGCCTGGCTCTCAATCCACTGAGCTACCAAGCTGCCCCCTGGATTTCAGATTCTTTAGTGTCATGCTGTATCATACATTACATAATTCACTAGGCAAGCAATGTTTTTCTATGGACACTCACTCTTTATCCTAAATCTCTTTATTTCGTACTCTTTCCATCTCTTCATCCTATCAGAAACCTCTTCTTCAAAGACACTGCATGCCTGGTAACCTTCTCCAGTACTTGCTTCTCCTTTTCTCTTCTTCCCCAAAGCACGTCAGACTCATTGCTCCTGACTCTCACTTCCAAATCATCCCTCTCCCTCTCCCCTAGGATTTAGCAACTTTCTTTCCTTTGAGATTTACTCCATTCATTTTTATTACCCAGGCCAAATCCTTGTTGCAATCAACTTTCTATGTCCAGATTATTTCCCCTCCTTTCTCAAGGGATTCTGTATAGTTTTCGATCAGAATATTCCTTTACATCCCAATTCCTGCCTTCATATTGTTTCCATGAGTTCTAAACCTCTAAGCAAATTACTTTGTAATCTATGTTATTTAACCCTAAACTTTCTCCTGCACTCCAATATTACCAACTGTGAACTGAACATAGCCATCTGGATGTCCTAAAAGTTTCTCTCACCCATACTAGTTGTGTTTCCTTGGGCAACTTACTTAACCTTTCAGTTCCTTAGACAACTCTTTAAGACAATAAATCATAGGGAAAGTGCTGACCTGTATTGGTAGAGGAAATATTCTCACCTGGGAGATGCCTAAACCAGTGAAATCTCAAGTCCAGTCCCTTTTTCTATCCTATTTTACATTTTCTGCTTGTATCTATGCTCTCTCAAACAGAATATAAATTCCTTGAGGACAGGGACTGTTTAGTTTTTGATACTGTAGTGCTGTACTTTGGATCTCTTTTTTTAATATTTTATTTTTATTGTCATGCAAAACACCCTTCCTTATTGGTCATTGTTGTAAGAGTGCACTCATACATAACCAAAACGCTCCAAATAAAACCAAAATGCACTGATATGAAAGAGGGCTCCAACAGTTCTTTCCCTGGAGGTGGTTAGCATTCCCCATCATGTCTTTCAGGGTTGTCCCAGATCACTGCATTGCTGAGAGTAGCCAAGTTTTCACAGATAATCAATCTACCATTTTGCTGTTACTCTGTACAATGTTCTCCCAGTTCTGCTTATTTCACTCTGCATTAGTTCCTGCAGATATTTCCAGCTTTTTCTGAAATCATCTTGCTTATCTTTTCTTATAGCACAATAGTATGCCATTAACAACATGTACCATGATCTGTTCAGCCATTCCCCAACTGGTGGACATCCCCTCAATTTCTAATTCTTTACCTCTACAAAAAGAGCAACTATAAACATTTTTTAACAAGTAGGTCCTTTCCCCTTTATAATTTTCTCTTTGGGATATAGACTCAGTTAATGGTATTACAGGACCAAAGGGTATGCATAGTTTTATAGTCCTTTAATTCCAAATTGCCCTTCAGAATGGTTGGATCAGTTCACAACTCCACCAACAATGTATTAGTGTCTCAATTTTGCCATATCCCCTCTGAGACTTACTACTTTCTTTTTCTGCCATATTGGCCAATCTGATAGGTGTGAGGCAATACCTCTTGAGTGCTGTACTTTGAGAGAAATAGAAGCTTAATACATATTAAATCAAATTGAATTTAATTAAGAGATCAGTTGAAGCTGGGAGGTTAGAGGTGGTAGTGAAGCTTGAGAAGCATTTGGATTCTGATCTTCTCCCTTTTTCCCAACATCATGATACCTGGTGTGGGGGAAGGGGAAAATTTTGTTGACAAATGTCTGTCAGTCTGGGTTCCTAGCATATTCTGTTTCTTAGGTTGATGACTGAGGTTGGGTCTTTTGCAGTTATCTGGGTAACACAAAAGCCTACATTCAACTAGATTATTTAGTGAGGATGGGGATGGAGGGGTGGGGTGAAGATCCAGCTCCCAGATTGCTCACAGGGTTTATGACACCCAATATTGAGTGACAGCACCTCAGATGGACTCCTGACACACAAGATGATTTACTAGTTTTTCTTTTTTAATAGAGAGGAGCTCTCATTTCTAACATCTAGAATGCTTGGGTTTTGTGGTTCCCAGGGACTCTAGGTCATCGATCCTTGAGATGGACTGGCAGACTTCAGACGGAACATTCATTTTTCTTATCTCTGCTGAGAATGAAGAAATGTTATCTATGGGAACTAGGGAGCTGCAAAAGAAACTGCTCATCCCATTTGCCCTGAGCATTATCTTAATTTTAGAAACAGGTAGATATCCTCAACAGTTTAAAAGCGTAAAGCAAAATTGTGTGGCAGGCAGCAAATTGTAGAGGTAATTAAGGGAATAAACAATCAGTGTGGACTCCAAACAAAGAACTCCAAAGGATACTCTGCTATCTCTAAATAGCTCGACCACAAGCCAGGGGAAATGACCTTGAGGCTCCCTCTTAGAAAAGACAATAGAGCTTATGCTTTAAGGAGCTACAGACTTCCCATAATTTTCCAGACAAGCACTGCCAATTTATTCACTAGGATGACAATTTGTAGCTTTAAAAATCTTTAATAATATATTTAGGTTGGTAGATCTTGATCTGCAAGGGACCTCCGAGGTTGTTTCGTCCAACACCCTCATTTTACAGCAGAAGAAATTGAAACCTAAGACGATGAATGGACTTGCCCCATCCCACATAAGTCAGTGACCCAGGAAGGACTTGAACCCAAATCCTCTACCTGGAAAATTAATCTTTTTCCCCTAAGGACACTAAACATTATGAAAAAATATTACGGAACGCATTGCAGCAAGTTAATGGGTACTAATAAAGCTTTGCAAGTAGAAAATTCTTTAATAAAAATCTGCTGAATTTTGTGGAATGGATGTTGCTTGACAAAAGGGAAGGTAAAATTTGCTTTCTGAGGAATTCTCTAGTGTAAAGTTGGGTTGGTGAAGGAAGCAATTATGACATATATTTGGGTGACACCAATGAACCCACACATCTGTGAACCATAAAAGAACTGATTTACTTCTACAGCGATACCTAATTTTTGTTTTATTTTGTTTTGTCTTTTTCCAAACCAGGCTTATTCCAACTGGATCACTCACTTTCCCTAACAGCCTTGGCTTCAAATAACTAGCTTTTTTCTTCCTCATAAAGTAAACTCCACTCAAAGAATAAATATTCGCTACCATTGAAGAGATTAAGAAGATTATGCTGTAGGTACTGAAGGTGATTCCAAAAAAGGTGTTCAAAACATTTCTTGAAGCAAAACATATGATATCACTATAACATGTATATATGAATATGTGATTTGGGGTTTAGACCTTAAAAAATCGCTCTATAGCAAAAATTAATAATATGGAAATAGGTATCAAGTGATAACATTTATACGATCCAGTGGAATTGCTTGTTGGCTCTGAGAGGAGAGGAGGGAAGAAAGGAGGGAAAGAAAATGAATCATATAAATGTGGAAAATATTTAAAATAAAAAAAACCTATTTTGAGCAATGCTAATATTGCTGGAATATGTGGATATCTTCACAAGGTAACTATTTTGAAGGAGATTATTCTTTTGGATGTCTAGGTTCTGGGGCAGTGAAGTGGCTCATAGCATAGAAAGCCATGCTTGGAGACAGGAGGTCCTAGGTTCAAATTTGACTTCATATACCTTCTAGCTGTGTGACCCTGGATAAGCCACCTAACCCCAATTGCCTAGTACTTACTGCTCTTCTGCCTTGGAACCAATATTGATCCTAAGGCAGAAGGTAAGGGTTGGGGAAAAAATAGAATGTCTAAGTCCTAATTTGATTAGTTTTTTTATTTGTGCAAAATCTTTTTAATTTAATATAATCAAAGTATTCATTAAATTTGTTATAAAAGTGTTTTCCCAGTTTGTTGTTTCCCTTCTAATATTAGTTGCATTGGTTTTCTCTGTACAAAACAAAAATTTAATTTAATGTAATCAAAATTATTCATTAAATTTGTTATAAAAATTATTTCCCAGTAGAAACACAGAAGAAAAACAATTGCTTGAACACATGGGCTGATGAGGATATTATTGGGGATGTAGACACTAAATGATAACTCTAGTCCAACTATCAATAATATGGAATTAGGTCTTGATCAATGATACATGTAAAATCCAGTGGAATTGTGTGTAGGCTTAGGAGGGTTAAGGGGATTTGGGGGAGAGGGAAAGAACATGAAATATGTAACCATGGGAAAATATTCAAAATAAAAAATAAAAAACAAATTATCTCCCAGTTTCTTTCCCTTCTGATCTTTAGATTTATGTTTTAAATCAGTTATATTGCTTTTATAAAGCCTCAACTTTTTTCCAATGAATTTATAATTTACTTTTATTTCCCTCACCATCTCCATTCCCTCTACTAACATTCTAGTCCCATGCCTCATTGGGTCTTAATAGTAACACTGGGTTGTTGGAGGCTGTGTCAATAGAGCTAGCTCTCCAACCTTGAAGGACTTTCAGAGTGGTCCTAATTATGGGCTCTTTGCCTCTTGCCTAGGGGCCATTCTAGCTAAATTCAGTGAAACTTAATAGCAGAAAATTGGTAACCAGGAGAATTTTTTTTTTTTTTGCTTTTATCACAGCAAATCTTGGAAACTGCCCACTAAGGGACAGAATCGAAGGACTGTCCACAGCAATACAATCTCTGATCATTTTTAAAGTATAGAAATATTGAAATGATCTTCATCCATTCCTAGATAGACAACTTAATGCAATCCCACTGATATCACTTCAAAAAGTCAGTGGATGTGGAACAAATTGGGTGGAACCATCTAGTCTTCAGTCCTTGTTGATACCTCATCCCAGGCAGGCTCCATAAAACTAGCAGTCCAGGTTTGCAATCCAACTATTCATCCTCAGCTGTTTCCTAAGTAATCACAAACTTTTTTTTTTTCCCCCTGAAAGAGCACGAGTCAGGAAGCAAGCAGTCAGGAGATTTTTTTTTTTTTGTCTTCTTGTCTGATTTCCTTTCCCATCAGAAAATGTTTTCACAATGCAGCCCACATGCAGGAAGAAGAGGCACAAACAGAAATACAGAAAAGCCCAGGCAAGGCACGGGTGAGTCATAGTTCAAGCTAGAATGTCAGCTTCTTTGCATGCTAATTTTAGAAATTCTTCAGAATGGAGAATCCTGTGCTGTAAATCTGTGTTTAATGTGAAGCAAGGAATGAAATGGGGGGGTGGAAAGCAAGGGCAACGGTCTTCTTATTCACCTTCTAAATTTGACTACCTGCCCCCACAGCCCCGCAACCCCCTACCTTGGCTCCAACTGCTTCTGTCCTCGGACAGGAAGGAAAGAAAATAAGGAGGGAAGAGAAGAAAGAGGAGGATGCAGGATGAAAAGGAAGAAAATAGTTAGGAGAGAAGGTGAGAGGGGCACTCAGAAATTCTTTGTTTGCTTTTATTGGCAGGATACCTGAAATTAAAGCTCTCAGAAGTTACAACTACCCCAGAACCCATCCTCAGCTCTACTCCTAAGGCTTTTTCCACCTTCTCTTCTCCAAGTCTTCTCCCGACTTCCCTCTCCTCCTAAAGCACAGATCTGACCCCATAACTACTCTGAAGTTTCCCTGTTTAATCTAAGATAAAATATAAATTCCTTTGCTTGGCATTTATCGCTCTTCATAATTTGCAATATTCTGAAATAAAATTTCATGATCGTTTTTTGTGTTATTCACTTTCATGCTCCTTTATATTCCAAGTCACTTGGTTTCTTGTTGCCCTCATATAACATTCCATCTTCTGCCTCCATGACTTTGCACAGGATGTTCCCTTTGCCAAGATTGGTCGGAATCCCTAGCTTCCATCAAGGTTCTTCTCATGTTACACCCAACATACAACCTTTGCTGATCTCCTGAGTTGTTACAATTATTTCTGCTCCCAAATTCTTCATATTTCATAGAATATGTTTTGTATTTAATTATCTGTATGAATATTTAATTTGTCCCTTCCCCTTCCATAGAATGTAGGATTCTTGTAGGTAGAGACTGTTTCATTTTTTTTTTATCTTGGTTAATGCCTTGGTCATAGTAGGTGCTTAATAAAGCTTGTATTTTATTGAATTTCTTTATAGTGAAATGTTCTGTATTTTATCTGAAAATTGGCAGGAAAAAATTTATTCGTCTCTATTATTATGTACAAGAAACTCAACACAGACTGCAAAGAAGAATAAGACAAGGTCTCTGTAAACTTTTCAAGGAGTATTCTCAATGATAGTGCGCACTTAAAGACATTCTTGACACTTTGATTAATTAATTAATTCTAAATATTTAAATTATTTAATTTAATTTAATTTAAATTACTTAATAATTTATTTTAAACCCTTACCTTCTGCTTAGTATCTATTCTAAGACAGAGTAGCTGCAAGGTTTCAGCAACTGGACTTAAAAGTGGCTTGCCTAGGATCACAAAGCTAGAAAGTATCTGAGGTCAGATTTGAATTTAGGTCCTACTGACTCTAGGGCTGGTGCTCTATGTATTGTGCTTCCTCACTGCCCCTATTCTTGAGAATTTAAAATTTTAACCAAGTATTGAATAAAATCTCTAAAAATTGTCCTCTAAGACAGTGATCTCCAAAGCAGGGCTTACACATCCCACAGTGTGTTCAAGATTGTCCACTGGGAAGAAGAAAAAGATTGGAATTTCCATTTCCTTTTTTAATCTAAAAATTCATTAATTAACTTTTACTAATAGTATATAAATATTTGATAGTGATTGACAGTGATGCCCTCATTTAGTGTATGTGCCAAATGGTTGGTCCTGTGAGGTATCTTGAGGTATCTTAAGGGAATGGGGAGAATACACTGCTATAAATCCTCTTTTTTCCTTTTTTTTTTTTAACTCTTAACCTTCTGTCTTAGAATCAAGACTATGTATTAGTTCCAAGGCAGAAGAGTAGTAAGGGCTAGGCAATGGAGGTTAAGTGACTTGCCCAGGGTCATACAGAGAGGAGGTGTCTGAGGCCACATTTGAACCCAGGACCTCCCATATCTAGATCAGGCTCTCAATTCACTGAGCTATCCAGCTTCCCCCTAAATCCTCCTTTTTGAGGAAGCATGGACCTGATCCTATTACTTCCTTATTCAAAATGTCCAAGGAGCTCTTTATTGTCTCTAATATAAAATACAAAGTCCTGAGCTCAGCATTTAAAGTCCTTTATAGATAGATGACTGTGGCACCTAGAATGCTGGGACTAGAGTCAGGAAGACCTGCTACACTAGCTATGTGACCCTAGGCAAGTCACTTACTCCCATTTGCCACCATTTCCCCATCTATAAAATGATCCAGAGAAGAAAATGATAAATCCCTCCAGTGTCTTTGCCAAGAAAACTCCAAATGGGGTCAAGAGGAGTTGGATACGACTGAAGCGAATGAACAATGATCACAACAAAAAACAGATTAATTATTTATTATATAATTATTATATATAATATACTATATATAATTATATTAATTAATATTATTACTTATTGTTAATAAATAATAATTAATTATAGTATAGTCTGCCTTTCCAGGCTTATTACTTATGAATCCCCTTCATGTACTTTATATTCCAGCCAGACTAGCTTACTTCATTATTCCTTTATGGAGCATTTCTTCTCCTCCTCTCCATAATTTTACATTGTCCTCCATGTCTGGAATATAGCCCTTCTTCAATGCCATCTCTTAAAATATTGACCTTTGTTCAAAGCTCAGCTCAAAACCTTTCTCTAAGAGGTCTCTTCTGATCCCTCAAGAAGACAGTGTCTCCAGCTGTGTGACCCTGGGCAAGTCACTTGACCCCCATTGCCCACCCTTACCACTCTTCCACCTATAAGCCAATACATAGTAGTTACGGGTTTAAAAAAAAAAAGAAGATAGTGTCTCCTCTGTACTCAAAATCACCAAGCATTTACTTTTTATGTATTTTACATTTATTTATATGTGTACATATTTTATCCTGCCTTCTCCATCAAAAGTCTACAAAGCTCTTGAGGACAGGTTCTATTTTATCTTTAACTGGAGTCACTTCCAGTCATATCTAACTCTTCCTGACCCCATTTGGGGTTTTCTTGTCAAAGATACTCAAGTGGTTTGCCATTTCCTTCCCCGGCTCTTTTTTTTTTTTTTTTTTTGATGAGGAAATCGAAGCCAACAGGGTTAAGTAAAGGATCTGAGGCCAAATTGTATCTCAGGAAGATGAGTCTTCTTGAAGCCAGATCAGACACTCTGTCCACTTTATCACTAGCATACAGTAGACACTTATACATGTTTGCTGATTGATGGTGCACTTTATACTCTTTAAAATAATTTTGCATTGATTCAAAACTGTTAGTCTTCAGAACCAAATGTCAATTTATAACACCTTCCCCTGTCTCATGGTACTACAGCTACATTTATATTTAACCTTGGAACTATTGGAAAATTGAAGGAAATGAGTCATATTCTCCTTAGTTCCCAAGTCACTTCATGCTGGTATTAAGAGCTTAGGGGAACGCATTAATTTTTTCAGTCCACTAGGGGACCACTTAGTACATTGTAGCAAGAGTGAGTCAGAAAACTAGATGGCAACAAGATGTACTGAAATCATTTTTAAAAAAATAAAACCAATTTGGGGGTGACAAACAAAAAGGTTTAAACTTTAGAGAGATGATGGGTTTTCTGTTCCTTGTTTTGTCCTATACTGATAACCACTGACAGACTCTCCTGCTGCCTGAAATCTGCCTAAAATCTATTTGTAATGTGTAGTATCAAGGAGAAAGGAGAAATGAGCAAGTAAGGGGTGATGGCAACTTTTTTGACCTTTATTTGAAAGCCTGTGATGTGAATGCTGAAGGATTTAAAAACATAACTGACTAATCTCAGAAAAGAAGAAACTTCAGAATTTTCTATAACACTAATAATAATAAATTATAATAAATAATAAATAATAAGCTCATGAGCTTACCAATTATCATCCAACATTCTATAACACTAATAATAAATTATAATAAATAATAAATAATAAGCTCATGAGTTTACCAATTATCATCCAACCTTGGTTATCCCTTATTCTAACTAGGTCAAACTTGTCTTTAAAAAACATTTTTCAATACATTTTTAAAAACACTTTCATATGGTAAAATAAAAGAAAGTGAACATGAAACTGAATGTCTATGTACAGCTTGACTTTATTTTTATTTATTTATTTTTTTAAACCCTTACCTTCCATCTTGGAATCAATACTGTGTAAGAAGAATGGTAAGGGCTAGGAAATGGGGGTTAAGTGACTTGCCCAGGGTCACACAACTGGGAAGTGTCTGAGACCAAATTTGAACCTAGGACCTCCCATCTCTAGGCGTGGCTCTCAATCCACTGAGCTACCCAGCTGCCCCCTGAATTTTATTTTTTAAAACATGCTCCAATGACTCTCTTTTCTTGCTTTCTTTTTTTGATAATCTTATCTGTTATAAAGAGTAAGGTAATCTGAGTGGGTCTCGAATGCAATTTGGGTATGAGGAAGGATAAAGGGGATATTAGGTGATTATAAGGTGATTGGAGGAGAAAAGAAGGTAAGGGAAGGTATATAAGAGATAAAGGAAATGGGGTATGTAGGAGAGGGTAGCTCAAACAGGTTTATTCCCAGAGGCTTGAGACAGAGAATACAGAGAGGAAATTAAGACCAGTAAAAAATGTTTAGGTTTTGGCTCAAGGGTTTCTCTTGCTAGTTTCTAAAGTCTCTTGAGGGAGGAGTCAAGAGGGCCCCTCCCTGCCAGTCAAACTGATGGCTGGAGGAAGTCTTGGGTAGGTACTTCCTGCCAAGATGGATGCCCCCAGTTCTCTCAAGAAATAAAAAGAAAATGATTCCTTCCCTCTTTAGCCCTTGCCTCAATTTTT
>NC_058132.1:508789593-508807286 GCF_016433145.1 Gracilinanus agilis
GGGGGGGGGTTGAAGGGGAAAGGAGGAGCATGAATCATGTAACCATGTTAAAAATGAATATTAATAAATGTTTAAAAAAAAAAAGAATGCAATGGGTAAGTGTATAGACCACTGATTCCCGAAGTGGGCGCCACCGCCCCCTGGTGGGTGCTGCAGTGATCCAGGGAGGCAGTGATGGCCACAAGTGCATTTATATTTCCTATTAATTGCTATTAAAATTTTAAAAATGAATTTCTAGGGAGCTAAGTAATATTTTTTCTGGAAATGGAGCAGTAGGCCAAAAAAGTTTGGAAACCACTTGTATGGACCATTCTTGCAAAAAATTTATGAGATTAGAAATTAAAGATGGGTAAATAGTTTTTTATATATTTTGAGTAACTATTTTTTGGTAGAAATAAAATTTCCCCATTTGGGGGGGAATGTCATTCACTAAAGTATTTTTTATAATTAGCCACTGAAATAAATTAAAATTTAAAACTAAAATAAATTAAAGCTATGCTATCTCCAGCAGATATGTTTTCTGGAGACATTTTGCTCAAGCCCAGCTGCTTTTCCTAAAATCAAGTTTTCTCAGTTTTACTGCAGGTTAAAAAGTGATAGAGTCAGGGCAGCTAGGTAGTTCAGTGGATAAAGAGCCAGGCTTGGAGACAGGAGGCCCTGGGTTCAAACCTGATCTCAGATACTTCCTCGTTGTGTGACCCTGGGCATTAGACCACTTACCCCCCATTGCCTAGTCCTTACCACTCTTCTGAAGCTAGGACCTTACAACTCTTGGCTTGGCTCTCAATCCACTGAGCCACCCAGCTGCCCCCCAGATATTTGTTTTCTAAGGAGGTTTTATAATCGCTTTTATTTTTCTTCATTGTGGTAATAGTCTTGCATTTGTTAAAATAGCTGTTCTTCTCTGGCACCCCACCCCATCCCTACCATTAGATTGTGAGCTCCTCAAAGACACATTTTTCAGTCATATTGGACTCTTGGGGTTTTCTTGGCAGAGACACTGGAGTGGCTTGCTATTTCCTTCTTCAGGTTGCTATACTTGCCTGGGATCATATAGCTAATAAGTGTCTGAGACCAGATTTGAACTCAGGAAGAGTTGAATCTTCCTGACTCCAAGCCTCATTCTCTCTCTACTGCACCATCTAGTTGCTCTTGAAGAAAGAAACCATCTTTTTTTGCCTTTTATTGTATCCCTGGTGCTTAGTACAGTATCTAGTACATAGTAGGTGCTTCATAAATATTTGTTGACTGATTGCATGTTTTGTCTCCCCTATTAGGATGTGAGCTCTTTGAGAGCAAGAATTGTTTCATTTTTCTCTTTGTATCTCAAGATCCTAACATATTGTAGGTTCTTAATAAATGCTTATTTTTTATTTATTCAATACCTACTGTGTTTTAGATATTATACTACGTAGTAGAGACAAAAAAAATAGGATTGTCCCTGTCCTTAAGAAACTCAAATTTCCACTGGAAAGATAAAATATCTACATAGTTAAATAGATATATAAGATATGTGAAGTAACTAGGGGGATGAAGAAAACACTAATTAGAAGAATCAAGACAGTTCTCATTTAGGGACCACATGAGTCTCATTGATTGGGTTATGCCAATGGTGTGCTGGTAAATGTCTAACAATTGGATCCTGGGGATAAGTAGGAGTGAAGTTGTATTCTACTTAAAAGTTTAATCAGTGCCATTAACATTTTCTCCATCACTTTCTAGTCTAGAAAATGAAAATAACAAATAAACCAAAATATTAAGCCCTGATTTGTAGTGTTTGCCAATTTCTGAGGTATAGATGTGTACCCTAAAAATTTAATAATTGTTCTCCTAAGCTAATACTCAATGGCTTCAGCAAACATAGAGTCTTGAAATGAGCTGGGGAGCTCAAAATGTAAACATGAGGATGGAAAATTTGGAACTAAAAAAAAAGAGTATTTGTGCTTAAGCAAACAAACACATAAATGGATTGATAGATAAAAGGAGGGGGTGGGGAAAGGAATACAATGTAGCTATTTACTAAGTAAGCTATGTGGACATTTTATTTATGGAAAAGAGAAGAATGTGGCAGCTAGGTGGCTCAATGGATTAAATGTCAGACCTAGAGGCAGAAGGTCCTGGGTTCAACTCTGACCTCAGAAACTTCCCAGTTGGGTGACCCTGGGCAAGTCACTTAACCCTCATTACTTAACCATTACCTCTCTTCTGCTTTGGAACCAATACATAGTATTGATTGTAAGATGGAAGGTAAGTGTTTTAAAAGAAATAAAGAAAAGAGAAGAAAAGGACATTTTTGTAAGCAACATAGATTAAAGACAATTTGATAAAAAACAAAATCCTTCAGATACAACTGCTTGAGGAAGGACAAAGATTATCTGAAAGTACTTTGAGTGAGAGCATGCTCCTCCAAGGCACAAGTATTGTTGGAAGATAGGGACTGTGGCAAGGCATTGTTGTTCATCATCACCTTGATTGCTTATGACTGTTTTCAGAGTTTTGATAGTTCTAGTTGAAAATTTTTACATTATTATCCCCATTTTATAGATGAAGAAACTGAGGCAGAAAGATTAAGTGACTTGCCCAGGGTCACACAGCTAGGGATTACCTCAAGATGGATTTAAAATCAGGTCTTCCAGTTTCAGTGCTCAGTCCATTACACTATCCAGTAGTCTTTAATAGACCTGATAAAAATGTGGATATGGGGTTTCTTACATTAGAAATGTCTATTCGGGTGTGGGAAAGTCCCTATTTGAGGCAGGAGAAGCTACATGAAAAGTCAGATAAGAAGGAGGTAGTAAGATCAGAAATCAGAGGAATGAGAAGACACTAGCTATTTGGAGAAGTTAACCATGAAGACATAAGAAGAACAGTAATTTTCCCTTTAGCTTTTAAAAAAGAAGGGGAAGAGAAACAGATGCTAAAAATGTCTTCAGATTGAGTCAGCTGAGACAAGTAACTGAAATCAATCTCTGTAGTTGCTGCTGGGAATCCATTGAGGAATCCTGTTGCTTCAGGGAACTGATTGGAGAAAACAGAATCCTGGTATGGGAAGAGCAGGCTGGGTTTGTCTGAATGACTTTTTAGCACCATCTACAGCGTAAGAGAGGGAAACTCTCAAGAGCAGATCTGGAGAACTTCATATTTCTCCAAGTTAAGGGAATTATTTGTCACTCAAACACCTTAACATTGTTGGGGGCAACCAATCAAGGGAGCAGACTAGGAAACTTGCATACTCCAGACTTTGGATTGCCATTTCACTGCAAGAGTGTAATGCTATAAATATATTTTCTCTTTCTCTTGTTTTTCTTATCTTTTTTCCCTTGGAACATGTCTAATGAGGAAAATTGCTTTGCATAACTATACATATTTGTAATAGGTTTTGTTTTTCTTTCCTTCTCATTTGGTAGGGAAAGTGGCAAAAGGAGGGAGAGAATTTGGAATTGAAAAAGAAGCATTAGAAAGTATTTGTGCCTAAATAAGCCAGCAAATAAATAGATAGCAAAATAGATAAATAAAAGAACAAGGGGGTGGGGTAAAGAGTGTAATGGTGTTATTTATTCAAAGAGTTTAATGTTATTTCTGTTTCCTAGAGATAAAAAGTGTCAATAAAGAAATATGTTGACCAAAATTGTTATAAAAGGACTCAACGATTAATAGATAACTAGGACTAATTAAAAATGCAATTTTATGAATTTAATTTAAAAAATATAGATGCATTAAGGGAAAGGCTGCTAGGTATAGCTGAAAAAAAATGTTGGATTTTGAGACAAAGATTAAGACTCAAGTCCTGGCTCTGTTATTTCATACCTGGGTGACTTGGGCAAGTCACAATCTTTGTTGACCTCAGTTTTCTCATGTGTAAAATGAAAGAGGGCAGGGTGGATGAGATGATCTCTGAATTTCTTTTCAGCTCTATATTTCTGTGATCCAGTCAGCTGTAAGTGGAATAGCATACTGAATGAAAAATCCAAGCCAGATCAGCCAATTCCACTGCTCCAAGATGGTTTAGTTATAAGCAGAAAAGGTCAGTGACTGGACAAGGCACCATCCTGCTGAGTTCCTGTTTACAGGAACTCCAATGAGCTACATCCCACACTATGAGAAAGCCAAGATCTGTTTTGGGAGTTCATCTGCAGGTAATGACCAATTCATGGGAAGTATAAAATGGAACATTCTGTGAGAACTGCATTCTTATGTTCCTTTGCCCACTCCAAGGAAAACTTAAATTGTATATGTCAGTGATTCTCAAAGTGGGCACCACCGCCCCCTGGTGGGTGCTGCAGCAATCCAGGAAAGTGGTGATGGCCACAGGTGCATTTATCTTTCCTATTAATTGCTATTAAAATTTTTAAAAAAATAATTTCCAGGGGGCTAAGTAATATTTTTTCTGGAAAGGGGGTGGTAGGCCAGAAAAGTTTGGGAACCACTGGTATATGTCATAGAACTCCTGGGTTCAGACCCATTGTGCATCTGGGGGTACTTTTGAGGTCTAGGAGGGCAGCAGGCTCATAGCTGCTCACAGCTCTGTGAATATTTGTGGTTTATTATTATTATGCATTATTTCCTTGTTATGAGGCACTGACTACATGTTAATTCTATAATAAGAGTAAATGTTATAGGCAATATTTCAGTATGTGGCTTGCATGGGGAGCTGGTATGTGATGCCAAAGTCAGTTAATTAGAGCTTAATTAGAAGTTAATTAATTAGACAAATAAAACTATTCACAACAAGGGCAATGTTATGTGGATCCTCAGCTGGGTAGATCCACGCACAAATCTATTCATCCTTAGTAAGCATTTGCTAAGTACCAGTAATTCCTATGCAGTAGACATACAAAGGAAAAGACAGTTCCTATTTCTCAAGGAGCTCAGAGTCAAATGGTCTTACCTTGAGGGAGGAAACTGTGCCTCCCCATAGAGGCTATTGATTCTCTGGTAACCAAAGTACTTAAACCATCATTTCTGCCCCAAGTGTTAAGTATGTGTAATTGACCCATCATGGGGAACCTGGGTCTCAGATGGTGGCTATTAACACCACTTAGTGGTTAGATATGTAAATAACAAGAGTATAACAATAATTTTTTTGCCTTTATCATTTTAAGGGAAATTATAATCTAATCTCTATTAATCCCCCCAGAATATTAGATATGTAAATAACAATAGTACAACAATCATTTTTTTGCCTTTTTCATTTTAAGGGGAATTATAATTTAATCTCTATTAAACCCCACCCCTTAGAATATTAGGAAAGGAAGTTAATCTCACTGTAGAACTCAACCCTGTCTGGTACTAACCCTTAAGGGTGTTTTGGTGAGCCTTCTCCTGAGCATGTGAAATATAGGCACCCTTCTTTCCACTATAGAGTTTGTGCAACGCTTCTAAATATATTTCCTATTGTTTGATGGTGTCAAGATAGAAAAATCTTTTAAATAACTTTTGAGGCAGAACTGAGAGTGAATACAAAAACTCTAAGCTGCCTATGAATGTTCATACTTTTCTCTGGCAGTTTTTGAGTGAGGAAGAATATTTACTAAAGATCTCTGGGTAGGGAAGGGACATTGGGACTTTTCCTCTCACCCAGCTGCTGTGTGGCTATAGATATCAGGCACCTTTTTTTCTTTAGTTACTTTGTGTTTATTTTTTTCCAATCTTAGATAAATTAGTATTTGAGATGGAGTGGACAAGATTAAAATATTGTGGACTTTGAAGTTTTCAAAAGCCATCAAAAGTCCCCTTAGTTAACTAGGACAGGTAGCAGCAGTAGCCAGGTTCAGTGAGAAGCCAACCCTGAAGAGTGGCTTGACCTAGACCAAGAGTAAATTGAATAGCAGCCAAGACATCGGATCCTGTAAGTAAGGAAGTGATTCATCTATCCTTAGTTCCAGGACTCATAGAAGAAGGCTTGGTGAGGACTCTGAAAAAAGGAAGAAATGATTCCAAGGGCAAAGAAGTTTACATTGCAGATTCCAGGAAATTTTTTAGAACAGTCATTTTAATTTTGAGTTCACTCTTCCCAGAGACTGAGTGGGTATATAAAGGGGGAGAGTTGCCTATCAGATTTTTCTGGGGAGGGAGGGGGAACTGTTGTACTTGCTCTACTTTCTTAGTTGGCATTGATTTCCCCTTAAATAGAGATATATTCCTATTTAAGGGATTAGGTGCTTAATTGAAGCAAAAGACTTGATTATGTTCACTATGCATTTCCACCACCATTAGTAGGAAATGTTTTCTAAATGTTTGATTTTAGAGTATTTTGTGGCCAAATCAGAATAATGAAAGATAGAAAGTGCAATATATCCAAAACCAAATTTATTGAGATGAACTTTTGGGGTTCAGTCAGATGGCCTTTTGTCTCTCAATAAAGTATGAGAATATAGCTGCTGATTGGGTCCTTGGTCATTTATGGTTAGAGACTATTTCATCAGATGTAGAGGTCTCTGACTTGGGACCTGATGCTAATTCCTCTGGTATAATTGCTGACAGTTAAGATTCAACTTCAGGAAGAAAATGGCAGCTCAAAAATGGAAGATCGTGTCCCTCCCTTCTATATAAGAGAAAGCTTTTCTCCCTACATGGACTATATTGATCTTAATAGTTTCTTTCACTTCTTTATCATGCTTTGAGCCTTCCAAGATTCTTTTTCTTTTTATTTGACATTTTTAAATTTAATTAATTTAAAATATTTTTCCATGGTTACATGATCTATGTTCCTTCCCTCCCCTCTTCCCACCTCCTCCCATAGCCAATGAGCAATTCCACTGGGTTTTACATGTGTCATTGATCAAGACCTATCTTCATATTATTAATATTTGCATTAGGGTGATCGATCACCTAGAGTCTACATCCCCAATCATATTCCCATTGACCCATATGATCAAGCAGTTATTTTTCTCTTGTGTTTCTATTCCCACAGTTCTTTCTCTGGATGTGGATAGCTTCTTTCTCATAAGTCCCTCAGAATTGTCCTGGATCATTGCATTGATGCTAGTAGAGAAGTCCATTACATTCGATTGGGGCATTCCAGGATTCTAATGGGTAGGAAGAACATATTGCCTCCATTTCCAAATCTACAGCTTGAGGGTCCTGAAATAGTGAATAGCTAAGACCAAGATGACTAGATTCTGGGGTATATTTCACTATTATCTTACTCAGCATTGAACTGTAGTCTGTGAAACTTTCTTATCTGTACCTTTCCAGAGGTAAGGGGCTAATCCTCTTCTCAGCCTTTTTCATGTTCTCTTGGAATTTGTCTCTGAGAGATCTTCCTAACTTTCAACCTCTATCCACTGGCTCATTCTCTGCTTCTTTCAAACACATTTAGATATCTGTCACCCTTAAAAAAACAACTTCACTTGATTCTAACATAATCTCAAGCTATTACCCTTGAGTTTTCTTTTCTTGTGAAAAACAAAAATGGCTATATTCATTGCCTATATTTTTTTTACCTTCTACTGACTTCTCATCTCCTTGAAATCTGACTTCCAACTTCACCATTCAACTGAGGCTGGTCTATCCAAGGTTACCAATGATCTTGCTCTCTCCTTTATCTACCCACTTAATCCCAGAGAAGAGCGGCCTCAAATTTAAAGTGGTTACTATAAAATAGTAAGGGCAGCTGGGTGGCTCAGTGGATTGAGAGCCAGGCCTAGAGACTGGAGGGTCCTAGGTTCAAGTCCGGCCTCGGACACTTCCAGCTGTGTGACCCTGGGCAAGTCACTTGACCCCTATCGCCCACCCTTACCACTCCTGGGCTAAGGACGGTCCCTAGCCCTGATGAAAAAGGAGGAGGGTTGGGCGTGGGGCTAGCAACCCCACCCTGTAAAAACTACATCTGCTAAAGAAACTGCAACCTAAAGTAGGGGCAGCTGGGCTAGCTCAGTGGATTGAGAGCCAGGCCTAGAGACAAAAGGTCCTAGGTTCAAATCCGGGCTCAGACACTTCCCAGCTGGGGCTCAGACACTTCCCAGCTGGGTGACCCTGAGCGACCCATTGCCTACTGGTTGTGGCCCTATGCTCCTAGAATGGAGTCCCAGGATAAAAAAAAAACAAAACAACAACAACTATAAAATAGTTCACAGAAGCAAGAGGATGAACTTCTTTGCCCATAGTTTTTTCCTCCTTTCTCAGCCTTGAATCATTCCCACCATTCATCATCTTTGCTCCTATACACATGCTGCTGAACAAAGGTGGAGAAAGTCATGCAACTCTTCTGATTGGATCCACTAAAAATTTATATCATATAACCCCAACTGGGCCCTTATTGGTGCTAGGCAGTCCTATTATATCTCCCTTTTCATACCCATTGTCCCACTTTCCACAGAGGCTCTTTTTCTTTTCTTCTATTTTTAAAAATATTTTTATCATGCAAAACACACTTCCATATTGGTTATCATTGTAAGAGCACTCTCATACAGAGCCCAAACTCCCAAATAAAACTGTGAATACATTGATATGAAAAATTGTATGCTTTGATACACATCCATCTGACTCCAACAGTTCTTTCTCTGGAGGTAGTTAGCATTCCTCATCACAAATCTTTCAGGATTGTCCCAGATCATTGCATTGCTGAGAGTAGCCAATTTTTCATGGTTGATCATCATACAATATTGCTGTTACTGTATACAATGTTCTCCCAGTTCTACTTATTTCACTCTGCATCAGTTTCTGCAGATCTTTCCAGCTTTTTCTGAAATCATCTTACTGATCATTTCAGATAACCACAGAGGCTCTTTTGAAAATTTTCAACCTTCCTCAAACCTCCCATCGCTCCCTTTTCCCTTACTCTCAGCTGAAAATCTTGCCTCAAATTTTATAGAAAAATGGAAGGCATTCACTATGAATTCTCTTTTCTGCTCTTTTCCTCATCTCCCATTACTTAGATACCTTCTGTCTGTGTAAATAGAATTAGCCAGATCCCATAAATAGTCAAAAATCTACTCAACCCAGGTGTGCTAATGATGTCACTCCCACCTCCCTTAGTGGGGAGGGGAGACGAGTTACCCACACGTGACAATAAGTAACAAATCAAGAATAAGGGACTGCCCTTTGGGCAGTCCAAATCAATGTAGAAACTGCCATTTGTCCATTTGAACTAGAGGTGGACCACAGGAAGTGATGAAAGACATGATCTCTTTAAGTAAGTGAGTGAACTTCCTGTGGGGGAGTTGCCATCTGGAACTGGAGGAAGAAGCATCTCCTGAGACCACAGACAGCTTACACTCTGTATTGTCACGTGGGTAAGTTAGGCTGACTTCCTTGGCCTAGTTGGGCCAATTCTAAACTCTGCTAAACTCTGCCTGTCTGGCTGTTGGGCCCTGTGGCTTACAGCTTCATTTGATTAGACTTCTAACCTCCCTTTTCTCTTTATCCCTACTTTACCTACCTGATTGTAAATAAATTCTTCAACCCGATGCTGACTTGGGTCTGATTTAATTACGGAATCAACCTAATTGTTGATTCCTGGCGGCCACATAATTTTAATATATAGCTATAATAACTAAATTTTAATTCTTACATGTCACATTCTCTTTCTTCACCCCTATTTCACATGATCAAGTGGCCTTACTCCTTACCAAGGTTAACCTTTCTACTTGTTCAGGTGATCCTATTTTATATCATGTCCTTCAAAAGATTGCCCCCCTTCTGTCATCTCTACTTTTCCTCTTATTTTTAATCTCGTCCACTTTACTAGCTCATTTCCTGCTTCCTACAAACACACCCATGTCTCCCTTACTCTGAAAAAAACCTCACTTGATCCTTCCAACCCTGTTAATTAAATCCTATATCTCTTCTGAGGTGTATGGGATGTGCAGAGAAGATTAGTACCCCTGATCCAGGGTTTGCTGAACCCTTTTCAGGACTGCTTATTCGCCCTTGGTGACCACCTGGCACTGAATTCTCACCTGTGGCTCTGAGAAGCTCTAGCATGCATAGCAGCCATACCCCAGCTCAACTATCTTGGCAGATGAGCTAAATGAGGTTGAGGGTAAGTCACAGGCTTAACACATCAGTCAGTGTATTAGGGGGATGTGAAGACTTCCCCTACTGGAATGGGTGGATGAGAACAACTTATTCCAATGGTCATGAAGGCAGCTGGAGCAGGAACCAAGAATTGCTTAGAACAGTGATGGGCAAACTACAGCCCACAGGCCAGATGCTGCCCCCTGAAATGTTCTATCCACTTTGAGACATTATTCCTAATTTGACGAATATAATGAGTAGGATACAATACAATGAAACTTCGAAAGAGTTGCCTTAGAAAGACACTGACAGATGAGCATTTCCTTTCCTTTGGCCCCCTCTTTTAAAAAGTTTGCCCATCACTGGCTTAGAACTTGGTCAAACACTGAAGAGACCAGACCAAGATTATCCACTGCACTCTGGCCATCACCAGTCAGCCTGGTTTTTGCTTGCCTCTGGACTTGGAAGACTATGGAAAAGAGAATGAGGCTAATGACTTTATATAGTTCTGTCTCACTTAAATCCAACTCTATGTGCAAGTTAAGACCTCACCCTGTGATATAACTGGTCATCTTCAAAAACTAATTAAGAACAGTATCTCTTCTACTCTTTGTGCAAAACTCCATGAAAACATCTTTATAATAAGGTGCCTCTACTTTCTCTTTTCATTTTCTTGCTTCTTTTAGAAAATGGGAATTATCAAAATCTCTTGTTTTCTTTACAAAATCCACCGTTTTTCCAACTGGCTTGCACCATGCCTAAAACTTACTTTTTTCATCTTTAATTCTTACCATCCTTTCTTCCATATAAATAAAGCTTCCAATCTTTATCTTCCAATAAAGCTCAGATCAAGTGCTTTTTCCTGAAAAATCACTTTCCCTGTTGTCAATGACCACTGAAATTCTCTTACATATATTTATTTTGTATATGTTTTTTAAATTTATGTAAATGTTTTCATGTTGTTTCCTCCAATAGAATGTGAGCTCCCTAAGAGCAGGTACTTCTTCGTTATTGTCTTTGTATCCCCAGGATCTAGCATATGCATGATATATAGGAGGCACCTAATAAATGATTATTGAATGATTACTGACATAAATATAAACATTAATGCTGCCTCATCATTAATCAAAATATGAAATTATAGAATCAGAATGATAATATCTCAAAGTTGGAAAAGGCTTCAGAAGTTTAGTGCAGTCTGGAGCTGAGCAGGTATCCCCTCCCTCTACTTCATCCTTGTAAGTAGTCAGTTAGAAATATGAACATCTAGGAAAAAATGTGAAAGATGCTCCTCATTCCATAGCCATAAATCAGAGATTTTTAGGGTTGTGAAGGAACTTTAGAAATTGTTTAGTTCCTATGAAGTGATACAAAGTGAAGTGAATGAGCGGAACCAGGAGAAAGTTGTACACTGTAACAGCAATAATGTATGATGATCAATTGTAAATAACTTCATTATCAACAAGGTAGGAATCTAGGACAATTCCATAGGACTCAAGATGAAAAAGGAAATCTACTGCCATACAAGGAACATACAGAGTCCAAGTGCAGATCAAAACACACCATTCTTTTTATTTTCTCCATGAATTTTTCTCCAGGGTAAGCAGTAGGTATTTTGTTTAACGAATGATAAATAGGGAAATATGTAATATATGATATATATATATATATATGCATATATGCAACCCATATCATATTACCTGCCTTCTTGGGGAGGGAGAAGGGAGGAAGGGTGGGAAAAAATGAGACATTTTTGGACATAGCTAATATGAGAATATATATATTTATAACAAATCATATACATTATATTATTGCTGTTGAATACTATATTATGTTCTACATAAAAATAAATGGTTATTAAAAAAGGAAATTATTTAGTTTGATTTTCTTCTTTTATAGATTAGAAATGGAAGTCCATTGAGGAAAATAATAATAAATCACATGTATTCATCACTTTCTTCATAATAGTGTAGGAAGAGGGGCAGGTAGGTGAATCCATAGATACAGAGCCAGACCTGGAGATGGAAGGTCTTGGGTTCAAATCTGGTCTCAGACAGCTCCTAACTGTATGATCATGGGAAGTAAGGATTAAAAAAAAAACACACACACAATAATCTAGGGGGGGTGAATAGTACAAATATTGTTCTTTCCATTTAACAGATGGTAAAACTGAAACACAGGTTTAGTGGAATATCCATTGTTGCACACCTGGCAAGTGATGGAAATAATACTTAAAAACTAAGCTTTCTAACTCCAAGATTATTGTTTTCCACTTTAGCAGACTTCTCACTGATTTACCCAAAGTTACATCAAAAGTCACTGAAATGTCTTAAAAAAATTTTAATAGGAAGAAAAAAAATAAGAATTGAACAAAAATTGCATGATGTAATTATAAGAGGCAAAGTGGCAATAAGGAAAAAAACATTAGATTTGCTAGTAAGAAGATTGGGGTTCAAATCCTCAGATACTTATTAACTGTGGGACCTTGAACAAGTCACCTATGAGCTCTAAGTCTCAGTTTCCTCATATGTTAAATTACAAATAATAATAGCATCTACTTACAGGGTTATTGAGGAACAAGTGAGATAAACATTTCATAGAAATGCTTGCAAAGTGCTATATATTTACCCATTTGTTCAAGAATATCAGGGCAGTTTTCTTAGATAATTTCTTGTAATATGATATCTAGCCTTTTGGGGGGAGTCATAACTTTCAAATAGTTTAATAATTCTCAAATTATCTCTCCGAGATCTATTTTCCAGGTCAGTTGTTTTCCCAATGTGGTATTTCATGTTTTCTTCTATTGATTTTGTTTTATTGTTTCTTGATGTCTCATGAAGTCATTAGCTTCTGTTTGCCCAATTCTAATTTTTAAAGACTGAGTTTCTTCCATGACCTCTTGACATTCCTTTTCTATTTGGTCCATTCTACTTTTCATGGCACTCTTTTCTTCCCTGGATTTTTTTTTTGGCTACTTTTTCCATTAGGTCAATTCTGTTTTTTTTAGACACTTTTTTCTTCATTGGGTTTTTGTACCTCTTTTTCCAGTTGACTAATTTTGCTTTTTAAGTTATTTTTTATATTACTTTCATTTCTTTTTCCCATTTTTCTTCAACCTATCTTTTTTATTATTACTTTTTGAGTTCTTCCAGAGCTTGTAACCAGTTCTCAGGTTTTTTTGGAAGTATTGCATGTGGTTATTTGGATCTCATCATCTCTTGTTGGTTCTGTTCTTTTTTCTTTTGGCCTGTAGACATTTTCAAGGGTCAAATGTTTCTTTTGCTGTTTGCTCATCTTCCCACTTTTTTTTTTTGCCTTCAGCCTGGGAACTGTGAAAGCTGCTGTTGATTCTTTCTCTTCTGGTGACATTTGCCCTGGGGCTAAGTCTTCAACACACCTGGCCAGGGAGGCTTGAAAGAGTAAGCCAGATGTATTATCTGACCTCTCTGCAAGCTGTGCTGATGCCAGGGCCTAAGACCTCAAGGGATAGGTCAGAGGTGCTCCCTTGCTGGTACAGCCCCCATCCTGGGTTCCCAAAGTCAGCCAATGCCCAGATTCTGACTCTGGTACTACATTTGGAGCAGCGGTTAGCCAGCGCTCCTCTGTTCATAGTTTTGATTCCAACTGTCCTTTATCCCATTCAATTCAACTCTCTCTGCCTACCTTTCAAGTTGTGTTCAGTGGGAGAGTCCCCTCACTCATCCTGCTTTGCTTCCTGTCCTTTTGTGGTATCTTCTAAAGATTAGTTTTAGTCAGAGTGGTTTTGGCTTTTGCTGCTACTGAGTCATCATCTTGACTCCTGCAAAGTGTTATATAAAAGTGAGCTATTATTATTAACCAAATACAGTAAGATTTTAATAAAAGGTAATGGAGACATAAATACACCATACATTACAATAAACAGAGCCATAAAAAAGTTAACTGTATATAGGAAACAGAAATTATATTTACCCTCTATAAGAGTCTACCAATTTGTAATCATTGCCTAAATGGATGCAAAAAAATGGAGGTCAGAGATGGAGGGAAAATATGATATTTGGCACAATAAATGGATAGATATTTATTTTTCTCTTGCTTTGTCATTTTAAATAATGGGTTTCTAAAAAGAATATTTAGTTTTATTTGTTTTTTAAGGAATTTCAGCTATTTGGGGGAAAGCAAAGCAAGAATGATAATACTGAAACCAGAGTAATCTACTTTGATGGAAAATAGTGATATTCTTATTGTTGAGATACTTGTCACTGTCAGAGAAAAGGAATAATCCATCTACCTCAAAAAGACTTAGATATTTTGAAAGGACTTATTGTCTGGTAAAGGAAAAAAACCCAATATTCTTTTAGCATGCCATTTTGAATTGTAAAACTTTGTGGAGTCATTGTCCCAGTTAATAGATTCAACAAATGTTAAACATCCCCTAGACAGTAGAAATAGAAAGATAATATGATTAATAATCTCTACCATTAAAAAATACTATTGGGCAAAGGGAATGCAGGGTAAAGGGGGAGGGAAGAAATATGGTATATAATATATTTCTTTAAACAAGCTAGCATTTACATACTACTTTAAGGTTTGTAAAGAGCTTTACAAATATTATCTTCTTTGATCCTCATGGCAGCCCTGAGGGGTTTTACAGATGAGGAAATTGAGGCAAACAGAAATTTTAAGTACCTTGCTCTAAGTCACATAGGTAGTGTCAGAGACCATATATAAGATAATTGGAGGAGAAAGAACACTAAACAAAAAGGAAATCATTAAAAAGGTTCATTGCAAGAGGACTGGCCATTAGGTGATAAATTTCCTTGGCTATTAAAAGTTAATTACAAATATTTATATTTTTTAAAAAAACTTATAAAAAGTGTGGTGAGATCTGTATCAGTGGAATGAGTGGCCATATCAATATCATTACTTTTGTTATTTCCCAAGAAATCAGATTAATATATATTGATGGAATAGTGAAATATTGTCCTATTAATTAAAAATAGAGCCAATGAAAACAGAAAAACAAATGATAAAATGTTCTTTTGCCCAGAGATTCCATTCACATCACATAACTGAAAAATAGCACCAAATGTTCCAGCCTGTGTACCAGTTGAGTAAGGGAAGAATGAGGACTTGGGGAAGAATCCTAAAACATGAATGGAAGACTGATGAGCCAACAATGTGGGAACAAGAGAAACAGTTGCAACAACTGCAGCTTAAAAAAAAGGAAGCTAGCTTTAGCTTTTCTACAGAGAACTGGACCACATATAGGCTCTAACAGGTGACTGAATTGAGTGCAAAGTTATTGAGCTGTTATGCCCAGATTAGAAATTAGATTTCTAGATTTTAACACGGCATTGAATGTTTAAAACTACTACATGTCTCACATCCAACTGCAAAATAATGTACTCAGCGTCCAAGAACACCAAATCTTTTGTGTTGTTCTTAATTCTGTTGATCTGGCCTTGTCCGGTCCAACCTGTCTTACAACATTCAGCTGTCCAGATAACTCAGTTACTCTATATTCAGAATCTATAAGACATTCATGTTATCTCTGTGAATAATCTTAACTAAATATATGGTAGCAAGCTCTGACCTGGAATTCAATTGTTTCCAACTGAGTATTGGGCTCTTTTTCTTATTAAAATTGGAAGCTATTCCTAACAGAAAAAACTTACTTTTGGAGCAACAACAGGCAAAGAGATGAATTGTTCATGGTACGTAGATAACAAATGCCTAGATTATAAAACACGTGGCAGAGAATCAGGAAAGCCGTGGAACATCAACATAATGAGAAAAATAATCTGATCTTTAATCTCTGCTCCTTTTTTCCCCTCAGCGTTTCAGTGTTCAGAAGAATGAGAAGTGGAAAGATTGGAACCTGCAGAGAGGCAAATTTAGGTTTGATTACATTGGTAACAACACTTTATAGGTGGTGCCGATCGCATCAGAATGGTTGGAGACATGGCATTTGTACTTCCAACTATTCTTGGGCTTCAGAGTCTTCAGGTGGAGGGTCTACTTCTTATTGTAGCCAGTCTCAGGGGACATCAAGGCCTTGTTATCTTTCAGAAACATGACGTTTGACTGTGGCCACTGGCTTTGTACTTGAGCTGTGTACAGAGTGGAATGAACTGTCTCAGGAGGGAGGAAGGGAATTGTCCTTTGGTGGATGCCTCAAAGCAAGAGCCAGATGGACATTTGTCAGGTTTCTAGTAAAGGAGATTCTTATTCAAATTGGATGAGGTAGTCCCTGAGATTCTGTGGAATCCTATGATTCTTTTTCAAACTTTTTTTGGACAATTGAGTCTTTTAAAATCTTAGCACATATGCATCCTATTAAAAAACAATAGCAACAACATTCTATCTCATAGGGTTGTTGTAAGGAAAGTACTCTCAAACTGTAAATGCAATATCAATATGAGATATTATCATTATCTTCAGACTTGATCTACCACACAGTAATCTTCCTTAAATAGAAAAATTCCATTAAGCTGACATCTAACATGAGTGGCAGGACCATTTTCTGTTTCCTCAAGATTGCAATCTTCTCTGCTGTTTTGAAAACATTCAAAAAATGTCTAGTGAAAATTATGTTTACTGTTGTAGCTCCTTTAAATCCTTTCAGAACATGGTTAGCATAATTTTCCAAATATTAGTGGGAAGTTTACATCATTTTAAAACCGAAATGCCACCCCTTGTATAAAATTAGTATTGCCTATGGGCACTTCTCCTGCCACCTATGAGCAAGGGCTTGTTAAAGAGGATGCCATCACCATTGGTAAGCCTCAGTCAAAAATTGGCACGTACCGGGTCAGAACTGAAACTAAATTTTTTTGCCAGAAGATGGAGGCACTTCACCAACCAAAGCACTTACACATGGCTGAATCCCAGAAGATTTCAAAAGGCAGCTCAGTGCCTTGTCAAAATGATGAAATTTTAAATTGTTTATCTAAATCTAACTCTGATGATTTCAGACTTCAGAAATGGGAAAAAAAATGAAACCAAAATTGAAGCACTGACTCCATAGTCAGAGTGGCTGTGTTCAAATCCCACCTCTGACCTGTGTAATAAGCAAATAACTTAACCTCCTTAGGACTTGGTTTGTCCTTTCCAGCTCTAAATCTATAAGCCTATGATCCTTAATAATGATATTAAATACTGATGAGCTGTACTGTGTTACAGCCAACTTGAACTGGATTGTGAGAGCCAATTGCTAAATTTTCAGTGTGAATGTTTAAACCTTAGAAATTGATGAATGTGCTACAAATGTTTATTGTTTTACTGGTTGACTAGACTTTAAAAATGATGGAGAAAATGTTAATGCAAATCAGAACTCAAAGGGTACCTTGCCTACATTTTTTTTTCTCCACAGTCAGTTGTTAAATATTTACCAGCACACTCCTACTCATTGGTGTGTAGTTTCTCCTTTACCATTTCCCTAACTTATTACAGAGTTTTTGAGAAGATTGAGATTGTAATTAAGATTTCATTAATTATAGATTATAGCATTATATAGTGAAATTACTTTCAAAAGGCCTGTAAAAATTCTATTCAAACTGTGAAATTAATTTTAAAAATAAATTTTATTCATATATTTTGTTTTTGCATCACCAACATTTCCTAATGTATACTTCCCCTCCTTGACTGATCCTGAGGAAGGAAGGAAGGAAGGAAGGAAGGAAGGAAGGAAGGAAGGAAGGAAGGAAGGAAGGAAGGAAGGAAGGAAGGAAGGAAGGAAGGAAGGAAGGAAG
>NC_058132.1:508812232-508883536 GCF_016433145.1 Gracilinanus agilis
AGAAAGAGAGAGAGAGAGAGACAGAGAGAGAGAGACAGAGAGAGAGACAGAGACAGAGACAGAGAGAGAGAGAAAGAGAGAGAGAGAGAGAGAGAGACAGACAGAGAGAGACAGAGAGAGAGAGAGAGACAGAGACAGAGAGAGAGAGAGATTTGGGAAAAAATTAGTTTGCCTATCTGAATTTAAAAAAAAATTAGTAATAAAAAAGCCATCTCCAAACTAAGAAAAGAATGATATATAACCTGAATCCTTGGGGGAAAACTTACAGGGCTGTTATTTACTTCCAAGTGTTTAAAAAATAAATACCATTACTAACAAAAATTACGACTCAGAATCATGAATCATTATTCATTAGAAGAACTGTTTTGCATAATGGATTGCTGAAAAAGGCTCTGAAAATGAAATGTTTTGTCCCTTGGATTCTCTTCATATATCCCCAAGCCATTTGAAAAGGATTGACATATGTGATTCGGCATTGGGACACCAGATTAGCCTGAGTACTATTTGGATGAGGGACAGCCTCGAGGCAGCAGGGGCTCAGGGGAGGCAGCTGAGGCTCAGTAAGCTTAAAAGCCCTGGGCCTGGAGTCAAGAAGACCTAAGTTCAAATCCAAGCCCAGACACTAGCTGTGTGAGTCTGGGCAAGTCTGATTGCCTGATAAAAGGATCCCTCAGAGAAGAAAATGACAAACCACTCCAGTATTCTACCAAGAAAAAAACTCCATGGATAGCTAAGGCCTATGGAGCCATGAAAAATTGGAAACAACAGAACTACAACAAAATGGTCAAATGGATAGAATCCTGGGCCTGGAGACAGGAAGAGCTGAGTTCAAATCTAATCTCAGATGTTTAATAGCCACGTGACTGAGCAAGTCACTTAACCACTGCTTTAATCTATTAGAGAAGAAAATGGCAAACCATTCCAGTGTCCTTGCCAGGAAAACCTCATGGATAGTATTGGCATGCTATGGTCCACTGGGTCAGGAAGAGGCAGGCACAACTGAACAATAATAACAAGCCACTATTTGTATAACATATTAGAGTTTTATGCCTCCATCCTTACCCTTTAGAGAAGTCCTCTGCTAGGTTGCATTTTTTGCCTTCTACCTAGACAGGGAGAGTGATGTACTACAGTGGGTAACATGCCAGAGTCATGTTGGAGTCAGGAAAACTTGGGTTCAAACCTTGCTGTTTGGGAAAGTCATTTAATGTGTCCTTCATGGACTCAGTGCCTGCAAGGTCCTTCCTAGCTCAAAAGTTATAATCTTTCAATCTGAGCTCATCATTTTCTTTCTTTCTTCCTTTCTTCCTTTCTTGGGAGATACTAAATATTGATTACTAGACAATGGGGATAAAATAACTTGCCCAGGGTCACACAGCTAGAAAATATCTGAAATCATATTTGAATCCAGGACCTCCTGACTCCTGGCCTGATACTCTATCCACTCAGCTACCCGCTGCCCTTTATCATCTCTTTTCAGTGATTCCTACTTTCCTGCTTCCTCCCTGATTGCTTCCCCTTTCTCATACCTCTAAAATTACGCCCTGGATGTTGGCTCTAGGAGTTTTCTGGAGCCAGCCCTCAAAGCATTTATACCTCTGAAACCAGCAAACATTACATATCTGGCCTTGATTTATTGTTTTGTTGATTGACTAGGCTTAAGAAAGTGTTGGAGAAAATGTTATAATGTAGATTAAATTTAAATGTGCATATTTTTGCTCCAGGGAGACATTTGTTAAACATTTACCAGAAGACCCTAGGTAAGTACTTGCCTGATTAAAAACAAACAAATGAAAAACAACCTTACTAAAGTGAATTCAGATTTTAAAATCTATTTCTAGCTTTCTATTTTAATAATAAATTAATAAGTTGAAGGGGGAAACCACCCACACAGATCCCATGACAGGAACTTAACTGCCCTCATATCTATCCTTAGGCAGGGTGAGGTCTCTCAAAGGGTGTGTGCCTCTACAGGAGTTTTAAAATTAAAATAGCAGATGACAGGATGTTTCAGCTGATGGGTAACAGGAGATGGAGTCTTGCATTTTTAGGTCACTAGTTCAGATTAGGTCCAGGGGCAGCTGGGGCTGAAAGCCATTTTTGTCTGATGGCTATGAGATGACCTGAGACTGTACATCAATGACTTGGGTATTATGAAGATTAAAATTAATCTACAAGAACTAAGTATTATATTTTAAAAGATTTATTAATAATAACTAAACCACTCAGCCCATTCATGAAAGAAGAGAAGAAAATAAGATGGAGCCTCAGAATTTCTTCAAATGTGACCACACAAATTGGAGAGATTAAAAGGAATTTTGGGAAATACTAAGGCACTTCTGGGGGATGAAGTCCAAGGTACAAAATCTCCATTTATACAGTATTTCAGACCATTTCCTGCTGGATAGATGTTTGCCTCTCAGTTGGTAAGTCACCATTATAAGACCAAAGATGGAATGGACATTGAGAATGAACTGACTTGACCTTTTTTGGTTGAGCTGAGGCATAGCGTTATCTAATGGGGAATTCCAATACTGCCCCACTGCTCATCCAGTGGCTAATCTACAGTCAGCAGGTTAACTTTCATGATCATTAAAATAAAATTTATAAGTGAGTACAAGTGAGTCAGGGGGAGGGGGATGAGAACGAAACCCAGGATTTCATTGGTATAGGGAAGTCGCGGATGAGGAAACTCCCTCTCCCAATGCTGGACATCTTCTCCACAACTGAGTCTTAGAGAAATGCCTAAGGACTTACTCAGGGTGACACAGTCAGTATGTATCAGAAGAGAACTTGAATCCAGGGCTTCTGGTCTGCAAGACCAGCCTTCCCTCCCCCTAAGCCATGCTACTTCACTGAGTCAGTCATTGATAGAGAAAACATATTTGGAAATTCGATCAACCTATATTAAGCACTTGCTTTGCACCTGTCACTCTAGTAAGTGCTGAGGGTGATGAAAAGATGAATAAGATTCAGCTGGTGTCCTAGTCTGTCAGTCTTATAGAGGTCCTAGACTCTATCCACTGTGCCACCTAGCTGCCGGCCACACGAAGGAAGGCTGCATGACATCAATTGTCATTTTTGTGGCTGCTTTTTTTAAAAATTTTTTAAACATTTATTAATATTAGTTTTTAACATAGTTACATGATTCATGCTCCTACTTTCCCTTTCACCCCCCCCCCCCCATGGCTGATGTGTATTTCCACTGGTTTTATCATGTGTCGTTGATCAAGACCTATTTCCAAATTATTGATAGTTGCATTGGTGTGGTAGTTTCGAGTCTACATCCCCAATCATGTCCACCCCAACCCATGCATTCAAGCAGTTGTTTTTCTTATATGTTTCCTCTCCTGCAGTCCTTCCTCTGAATGTGGGTAGCATCTTTACCATAAATCCCTCAGAGCTGTCCTGGGTCATTGCTTTCTGCTGGTTGTGGCTGCTTTTTGACCTTTATACGAATACTAGATTGTAACCTAAGTGTAATTTGACATGTTACTCCTCTATTCAACAAATTCCAGCTACAGACTATTGCCTCCATGATCAAATAAAAAACCTTCTGTTTTATTAAGCACTTATTATACACCCATTATGTTCCAGTTACTGTAACAAACACTACTGTTAAGAAAAGAAACACAAATGACAGTCTCTGATTTCAAGGAGTGCACAGTTTAATGAGGGAAACAATATGAAAACAACTATGTATGAACAAGACGTATTCAGGACAAAATGGACATTATCAATAGAGGGAAAGCTCTAGAATTAAGGACGATTAAGAAAAGATTCTTGGAAAAGGTGGGACTTTGCCTGAGACTTCGAGGAAGCTAGAGAAGCCAGGAGATGGAGGCGAGACGGGAGAGAATTTCTGACATGAGGGTCAGTTAAGGGAGACATTTAGAGTCAAGACATTAGTGTTGTGGGGAAGGAACAGCTGGGAGACCAGTGTCTCTGGATCATAATGACCTGGCATCCCGGGGAGGGATGGAGTTTAAAGCATAAGAAAATTGGAAAGGTTATGGAATGCTTTTTAAAGCCAAACAGAGGTTTTACATTTGATCATTGAAGCAATAGTGAGTAGCTGGAGTTCATTGACTAGAGGGGTAACATGTCAAGTTACACTTAGGTTAGGTTACAATCTAGTATTCGTATAAAGGTCAAAAAGCAGCCACAAAAGTGAGAAATGATGTCATGCAGTCTTCATGTGGCAGGCAGCTAGGTGGCACAGTGGATTGAGTCTAGGACCTGTAATCACAAGACTCATCTTCCTAAATTCAAATCTGGTCTTAGACACTGCCTAGTTGTGTGACTAGCTGGGTAAGTCATCAAACCCAGTTTGCCTTGATTTCCTCATCTGCAAAATGAGCTGGAGAAAGAAATGGCAAACCATTCCAGTGTCTGTGCCAAGCAAACCCTAAATGGAATCACAAAGAGTCTGATACAGCAGAGCAATTACTGGAGCCTTTATGTAAACAATAACATCATTCAGATTTGAAGAATATTGTGGATTATGGCTAGAGAATTCTTATTTAACCTAAATATGTCAGTTAATTGTGAATAGTTGAAAATTTGCTAATGCTTAGTGTACATTCAAATGTTTGTTGCTTGTTGTTGTTGTTGATAAAGGTGAAAAAGAATAGAAGAGTAGCATTGAAAATGAAATATGACCTCGAATGGAAAAGCATTTTATTTGGTTTAGGCTTGTATCTCATGATTTTTATTGTAGGTTTCATAGTTACATTTTAAGTAGACTACAGGTTTGGGTTCAAATCTGTAATTTCATAGGCACAGAGAATTTTCTGGATGAGAACACTTCCTTAACCAATGCAGACTGTCACCTCCTTTGTAACACATTGCCTTAGAAATTTGCTTAGAGGAACCGGTAGGTAGTAGCACAGTGGAGGGAGCACCAGAGTTCATATCTAGCCTCAGACTCTTCCTAACTGTGACCCTGGGCAAGTCACTTAACCCTATTGGCCTAGCCCTTGCTCTTCTGTCTTAGAATTGTTACTAAGACAGAAAGTATGGGTTTAAATTTTTAAAAAAGAAGAGACCTATTGATTCAGATCTCTTTAGTCTATTATTGTTCATTCTTAACAGAGCTCTTAATTCTGACAGGCTATTTTAGAGAATTCAATATGGAATCATTTATTTTAAATGATATTAATTTTACCCTTGTAGTGTGATGTATATATTAAGGGAATGGGATAGAATTGGAGGGAAAAAACATGGGAAACACGGGTATATCTATACTAGCAGGAGTAACATTTGAGGGCCCTTTAAAATTCATCCATCTTAATGCTAGATTAAGTCTTTGTCTCTCTCAGTTACAGGAATATAAAATTGGGGGAATGCTTTTAAAATTCATATGCAAATATGCCATAGTATTCCAAAAATAGGCTGTATTTCCCCCTTGAATGTAAGTTGTATAAAATATGATTCTGGAATATAATTACATTATTTTTCAAAATAGACGTACTTTTAAAAATTTCTTGTTGTAGAAATCTCGTTTTCAATGTATGGCCTCCATTTGGACGTGACCTTTATTTGGATCAATACAGTTCTTCCCCCCATGTCTATAGATGTTCTCATAGCTGCCTACACTCCAGACCATCTGTTGAGAGGGCAGCGTGCCCACCAGTCTTGGTCCAATCCACAGCATGGGTGCCAGACAAAGGGAAAAGTGTTACATGGGCAGACGATATAACCCTTCTATTGACATCTGTTGGGCTGGAAACACTTCCTCTGTGTGGTGCCACCTGTCTCTACTCGATCCTCTGCCACACCATTATAGATTTTCTTTTTTTAAATAGAGGCAGGTGAGGGAGAAATACAAGATGCAATCCCATTAAAACAGGAGCAAGATAATAAGAGCCACTGCTAACATTTCTAATCAGAGTAGGATTGAAAATGCAAGCTATTGCAATAAAGCATAAAAATAAATTAGAAGCATAAACATTGGAAAGGGAAAAAATAAAATGTCATTACTTGAAGACAGCATAATCACATACCTAGAAAATAGAAGGAACCACCTAAAGAATAAATCAAGAAAACAAATTAGTTTAGCAAATTAGCAAGGACATAAGATGAACCCACAAAAATCAATCTCATTTTTGAATTTCAGCAATAAGCAACTAGGAAGAATAATGGGAAAAAGAAAGCACAAAGTAGCAATAGAAAATATTAATCCTTTCAATTTTACTTTATTGAGGGATATAGAAGACATTTATAAAGACAATTTTGGTGGGATTTTGGACTGGTGATCACATAGGTCTGTGAGGATTTTCCTCTACTAATGCTGATTGGTTAGCTTGCCAAAATTTTTAGTCTTAGAAAGTTGCCTGAGGACATCAAGATGTTGGTGACTTATTCACTGAAACACAGTCAATAAATATCAGGGTCAGAGTCTAAATCCAGGACTTAATGACTGCAAATTTAAGCAATGATTCAAGCTTACGTCTTTACCCTTCTACCCTCACAACATCAGTGTTGTGAGGCAATCAAAAAAACTTTAATGACAGAATTGAAAGGAAAGCTGAACAAAATCAACGTGACAGGAAAAGTGAAATATTATTAAGATGTCAATACTGAAATCCATTTAGATATAATACAATAGGAATTAAAATCTCAACATGGAACTGCAAAGAAAAAAGATAGTTAAATTTATGGAATGCTTATGGAAAGCAATTGGGCAAGAATGCCAAAAGAGTATCCTGAGGAGAAAGTTCATGGTGAAGGATTTTTTTCTCCTAGAAATGAAAAGATATCATGAAACAAAATTGTCAAAACTCTTTGCTTCTAGATAATATTGTGGGAAGTGTAAGGATGGGATTTGTGCAAAGTGGATGGGACAGGAGGAGCCAGAGAAGGATTTGGTGACAGTTGGTGACAGTTGAAACCAGAGGGAATTCTGGGTAATTCTCCAGAGGAAGAAGAAGGAGGAGGAGGCTTCCGGCTGAGGACTGGGAGAGGAAGGAGGTGGGCATTTCAGTTTGGATCCAGTCCCAAGGGCTTCCTGAGCATCTTTCTTTGGACATTGAAACCCCAATTCCCTGGTCAAAGGCATCCCATCGCTTATCACCCAATAAGACTTCAATCATCGAGTCAGCTAAGTGTTTCTGGACTCCATTTTGGAAGCGATCTCTTAGTCTCCTTCTCCCATTACCCAATCTTGCTGAGAGACCCTTTCCCGTTTGACTTGCAATTATAGAAAAGGATAGAAATAGAAAATAGAAATAGAAACTGAAGGAGAAGGGGCAAGGGGAGATGCTTAGGAGTGGGAACTCCAAAGGTACCCACCCGAGTGATGGACCCCATAAAAATAGAGAAGAGGGTACCTCAAAATCCCTCTGCCCTTCACCCCTTTCCCCAATCCCTATATCAATATTAATAAAAAAACATTCATTAGTCAGATAGCATTCCAGAGTGCCTGAGAGACAACGGGGAGGGGAATCACAGCTTGGTCTGGCTGCTTCCATCTTGAAGCCAGACCACCCTCTGTGAAGTTGGCTGACCTCGGGGGAGGTTTGCATGAACCCCGCCCTCATTTAGAATCAGATTGGGGTACCACATACCTCATCTTATAGGGAAGCCTCACTCCCAACTCCTGTGGGGTGGCACGATTATCCAGGTCACCCAGTTTCAGGGTGATACCCCCTTGAAGTCTCCGTAGTGCGGATTCGGTAGGAGGGGAGAGCTAGAAGAGAGTCTCACCCATCATCTCTCTCCCCCTCTATCATAACATTTGGGTATTGGCTCTTATTATTCTTTTAGAGGGAAAGGTTAATAGAATTGCAGAAATAGCTCCAAGTATATTACAAAAAGTTAATATAATGTTAAACAATGGGGAAAGGAGTCATTATTTAATCATTGCTGTTGGGACTATGGATTAACACTTTGAAGAAAAAGTTTCATGAAATGATAGAAAATCAAGGTTGAAAAGAGTCTAATGCCAAATGAATCATGAATTTCCTCCACAATAAGACTGACTTATGGACATCTAGCCTCTCCTTAAAGACCTTAAGTGATGTGACAATCACTGACTCAGGAAGCATCCCGCTCTACCTTTGGATAGCTTGAATTAGTTCCAATTATCTACCTTGTCTTCTTTTCCATCCAGATGTCCAGTGCTTTCTTCTGATGCCAAGCAGAATAAGTCTGAGCATTCTTCCATATGAAAATCCTCTGTGCATTTGAAGACTGGGGACATATCCCCCAATTTTTATTCTTTTCCAAGCTAAATATGTTGTGCCTCACATTACATAGTTTGGTTTTTTCTTATTATTCTTTGCTTCTTTATCTCTTCCCCTCTCCCCACACACTTTGTATTATGTTCTAGCTTTTCAATGTCCCTTCTAAATTTTCACATTTAGAACTGAACACAGAAATCAAGTTGTGGTCTGACTAGGACAAAGCACAATGATACTTTATCTCTCTCAGTCTGAATTCTAAACTTCTCTTAAAATATCTATGAATGAGAGGTAATCCATATTTCACATTAGAGCTTGGAAGTGCTGACAAAATAGGTCAAATTGGATGCCCAGAGCTAAGAGCTAGTCATCACTCTGGACCTATGTTTTTCAGGGAAGTGGATTGAAAACTGGGTATTTGGGGAATAATGACATCTGGCACTGAGAATGCACTGCCAGATGTTGGCAGCTAATCAGGTCCAAGTCAATATCACTGGTAAACTCTAGATTGATGAATTGTGAGACAGAATAGTTTTGTGGAAAGTGCAGTGGTTCTGGAGTAAAAAGCTCTTGGTTCAAATCCTCAGTAATAAGCAACTAGAAAGAATGATGGAAAAAAAGAAAATAGCAACAGAAAACATTAAATTCTTCAATTTTACTGTATTAAGAGACATCGAAGACATTTATAAAAACCACTTCTGTTACCTTAGGCAAGCCAGCTTTAGAGCTATGAGCCAAAGAGTCTGGATCAGATAGTGCCTTTGTAATAGTCTGTTGCTATAAAATTGCCAGAGTTTAGAAACATTCAAAGAAATCATTGTGAATCCTTAAGCCGGGATACTACAACATTAATAGTGAGCATCAGGCTGGGGCTAAGGCCCTGGATGAAGTGTTTGACTGAGAACAGATATTTGGGAACTATTTGAGGCAGAAAGGAGGGGGATCTTGATTGAGATATTGAAGCAAGAGGTGAATGATGAGCCTCAAGACTACTTACACAGGTATTTTGTCCCTGCCACCATGGCAGGTCTCCAGAGCCCCCTCAATCCAGCCAGATGGATGAAAGTCTAAAATGTCAGAGGAGAGAGCAATCATGTTACCTGCCCCAAAGTGGAGAAAGATGTCCAGAGACAGGTGAATAGTCTGAGCTCACATAGCTTGGGCCACACATACTGTCAGTCCAGAGAAGTTGTAATGTAGAGGCCCAGACCATTAAATCCACCAGAGTTTCTAGTGCTAGACTCTAGGAAATAGGAAAATGAAGTGCATGAAGAGATAAAAATGAGGATGGCCATGAGAAGTTAAATGGAGGCTTTAGATTCTTGAGGTGCTTGATATTGAGTCATCCATAGCCCTGTATCCTGCCAGCACTGTTAGTGTTAGCTGTACCTAGCACTATTAGTGCTGGCACTCCTCCATTTGGCTCAATGGGAGATCTGGGCAATGCCCCATTTTCCCGAACAGCCTTGGAGGTGAAGGGGCCAGGAGGTCAGTGTCTTGCTGGCTCTAAGCATGAAGGAACAGGCTTTCCCTCTGATCATGAGGTGGAGTCTCTGAGACAGACTTCGGCAAAAAAAAAAAAAAAAAAAAAATCAGTTTGAGGCAAGACGTGTGTTGGTAGGAGCAGCTTTGAACCCTTTGGGAAGATTTAGCTCAGAACAATGGCAGTAATAAGCTAGAAGATAGGAAGAAGAAACCTCAAAATCTGAGGTTGAGTCACCTACAGCAATGGCCTGAAGGAAAGCTTGGCCATGTAGTTTGATCCTTACTGACTAATTATATCTTCTTCATAAAATTGGTTCCTTCATGTCTAGAATAAGGGAGCTGCACTAGATGGCCTCTGAAATCTTTCCAGCTATAGAGCTATCATCCTAGTCATTATTTCCCCCATACCCTACACAAGAAATTAGAGATAAATGTAATAAAATACTTATTTAGTTGTTTATCCTTTGTTTCATGGGGTGATGCCTTGACTCACACGTGAATTGGATTTAAGTGAGACAAAGTAGCATAAAGTCATCAGCCTCACTCTCTCTTCCAGAGTGGTTGTGGCAGTGGCAAGACAAAAGTTGGGGCAACTGGTGATGGCCCTGACTCAGTGATTCCTTAAGTGGGCGCCACCACCCCCTGGTGGGTGCTGTTGCAATCCAGGAGGCGGTGATGGCCACAGGTACATTTATCTTTCCTGTTAATTGCTATTAAAATTTAAAAAAATTTAATTTCCAGGGGGCTAAGTAATATTTTTTCTGTAAAGGGGGGCAGTAAGCCAAACAAGTTTGGGAACCATTACCCTGACTGAAGATCATAACTGTGGCATCTTCAAACTCTGACCAAGCTCTAAGCCTTCCACAGTAACTGCTTTAGTCACTCACCTTCATGGCTTTTGGAATAAAAAAAAATTTTTTGGCAAAAAATATAGTTCTCATCCTGTTCTCATCCACCTATCCAAGCTTCATGTGTTTGGGATAGACATCTCCCTAACTCACCAATGAGTTTAAGACCTGTTAGTTAGGTTTAGTCCATCTGCCAACACAGTTTTTGAGTGTGGCTACTGCACACAGCTTCTGAGAGCCACAGGTGAAATTTGGGTGACAGGTAGGCATCTGGGGTGGATAAGCTGCCCTAGAAAAGGCTTGGCAAGCCCTCACACCAGAAGTGCTAGTTCTTCTTGAACAGTGTCTGTAGAGTAATGAATTGAATCCTAGAGTCTGGATTCTAGCCTCACCTCTGTCACTAACTAATTGAGTTACCATGGAAAAATCACCTCATTCCTCTGAACCTCAAGTTTTTCATCTGCATACCCGATGGAGTTTTTGCCTCTTTGTGGTAGCCTTATTTGACTTTTAGGACTGACAGGGATGGAAGGGACTAACATAGGATACAAACGTGTGGGTGAATTTTGAGGATGAAATAGATAGGAGCTGTTAAGATGGTAATTTGAGGAAAGGTGTTTGGGATAAGGGAATTGAAAGGAGGATGTTGGAGACTTGGTAAATGGATAAATTAGGCTACAGGTAGGCTGGGATTAAAGGAGATTCAGGGTATGATAGGACTGAAGTCAGGAGTATAACACAGAAGGGAAACAGAGATCTTCTTGGGAGAAAGAAGTTAAACTAAACAAACTAACACAGCAGGCTTACAGACTGGGACTTAGACTCAAACACAAGCTGAGGGTAATAGACTAGACTGAAATTAACAAACAGGCTTTAGTTAATTTCACAGGAAGGGACCTATTTTGAAGTAACGCCTTCCTTCAAGATGGATGCCCCAGCTTCCCTCTAAGCCCAGAGTATGTTGTCTCTTTCCCTCTTCTTCCCTCTTGATAACTAACAGACAAAATACACTAAATAGAACTATTGAAACACAAAGGGTTTAATTGTTTGAAGGATGTTGGTTAAGATGGTGGATTAAAGGAAAGCCCTATCAGTTATCTCAGGAACCTCAGGTGGGGGAAGGGAAGTAAAGATGGAATCTAAGTAAGGACCTGCCTCACTCAGTTTTACAAAATGCTATCTAAAAGAAAATAAATGATGATTTGATTAAATTATAAATAATGCTGTCAATTAGATAACTCTTCACAGATTTAACTCCTCTCTAATTTCTCTCCTTATAAACTCCACAGCCACTAAGGTAAGGGAGGGAAGGCAGGGTGGTATTAGGAAAGGAAGATATAAAGGGTCTATCTAAAATAATAATTTCTTAAGTAAATATATTAATGCTAGGCTAAATTTCAATATTGAAGCTAGATAATCCAAGAGCTCGCTCATTGACTTCCTCCCTCCACGGAAGATCCAGTCAACTGCCTCTCCTCAAGATTCTAAAAGCCCAACTGCTTTTTGGAACTCAGCCAAAGCTAGAAAAAACTATATCCCCCAATTCTGTATACTACAGAGCTGAAAGGGAAACTGGCTGCTTTTGTGACAATCAGCCTATACCACGTGGGTGTTGGGCTCTGATGTACTTTATCAGCATTTCCCTCCCCATTTCAGGGCTGGGAGCTACAGGAACAGATGGGGTAGGATCAGCTTCTGGTGTGGAGTTCCAGACCTCAACAGAGCAGAAGATGCTGGGACCCTGGGAAACAACTCTGTGTTCTGGTTTGCACATGTGACAATGACAATGAAAATCATTTTACGTTCCCACAGGACTCTTAATCTAAGAAAGGATAATTGGTCCTAAGTCAGCTGTGTGAATCCAGTTTTTGTGTCATAGGGAAACAACAGAAGATTGAAAATGAGACACTGACCATCAAGGTTAGCTCCCATTCTTAATCTTTTGTTATGGCTGTGAAGCAGAAGAAGTACCAAATCCAACCTAAAAGGGGTTTCTGCTTTTGAAAGAAGTTGTCCACTGGGAAGTAAATGGACAATAGACTCTATGGAGAAGGAAATGAGAAACCATTCCAGTGTCTTTGCCAAGAAAGTCCCAAATGGGGTCACAAATAGTCAGACACAATTGAAATGACTGAACAACAACAATTAAAATGTTATATGTGATTAATTTCTTTTCAGTCTAGATTTGTGATTTGATCAAGGTGAAGAACTCCCAATATGGAAGATCTCTCTGTCAATGTGATTCAATAACTTATCTTTAATCTATAGTCCTCTTCTTTTTTATTCAAAGATTTTTTATTTTCCCAATTACTTGCAATAATAATTTTCAATATACGTTTTCTGAAATTATAAATTCAAAAATATTTCCCTACCTCTCTTTCCTCCCCTCTTCTCAGAGTTGGTAAATAATTTGCTCTGGATTATACATGTATAATCGCACAAAACATACTTCCATATTGGTCACTGTTGTAAGAGAATACTCAAATATTCATATATAAAACCTAAACCCCAAAATAAAACCATAAATAAACCAGTGTGGAAGATAATATGCTTTGATCTACATCTGAATCCAACAGTTCTTTCAATGAAGGTGGAACTGTCCCAGACTATTGTATGCAATCTATAGTCCTAAAGACTTGCCTAGGAAACTGGTATCTAGAAGTTGAGCCAAATATTTAAAAAGTCATACTCCTAAGCCAGTGATGACAAACCTTTTAGAGATGGGGTTCTGAGTCCCCCCGATCCTATCCCCCCAGACTGAGTGTGGTGCCCATCCCCACCCAGAGACTGCAAGCTATGCTCCTCCCCCCACCAATTGCCAGGGGCCCCCCCACTCCCTTACCCCATACAGGGGAGAGAGGAAGCACTCTCATTGGACTGCTGGGTGAGTGAAGTAAGGAATATCCTCAGTGAGTGTAGAGAGGGGGAGGGGAAGGGCCCAAGCAGTCCTCTCCCCACTAGCTCTGCCACCTGTGAGTTGCCCACCTTACCCCCTATGCACTTCCATTGGACTACTGGGCAGAGGGGCAGGGGATGTGAAAAAATGTGGTCAGGCATGGTGGAGAGGGGGAGGGGAGCAGCTCTGCCCAAGTCCCTCTGCCTTTTTAATAATGAACTCGGGGGGGGGGGGGAGGAGATATGCCCACAGAGAGCACTCTGCATGCCATCTTTGGCACCCATGCCATAGGTTTGCCATCACTGTCCTAAGCTAAGAACCCAGTGAAGGAATTGTAGGAGGAGAGGAATATTTGAGTGACAGCCACATGCCCAGTCTCCATACCGCTGAAAGGGATGAAGGGCATCAGGCATTAGGTGCAACATCTGATGAAGCTTATAATAAAAGAAGTTATCATGACAACATTATTGAATTTTATTTTTAAAACTTGTACTATTGAAGGCAAAAATTAAAAGAAAAAGAAAGCAATGGCATAAATATTAGCAGTATTTTTAAACAAGAGTTTGCCAATCAGAATTTATGAGAAGTGATACAAATCTATAATAATACCCTATATCCTATAACAGTCAAAGCATCTGAACAGACAATTCATAGACTGATAGGACCATAGGCTCATAGATTTAAATCTTAGAGGCCAATCGAGGTCTAAAGATATTAAGTGACTTGCCGAAAGTCACATAAATAGTTTTTGGCAGAAATCTGAACCAGAGCTAGGAGTTGAACCAAAGTCCTCAGACTCCAAATCTACATTTCTCTCACTACACCAAAAAAAAAAAAGACACAGAAAAATGTTCAAACTTAATAACAAAACATAGGGTATTAAAATGGCTCCTTGAACATACTGATCTGGTAAATAGAATGATAAAATTATAAAGCTCAGTGCTGGCAGATTTCAGGTGTGGCAACAATGCAAAATGATGAAATTGTTCTGAAAAAAAAAATTGGTAATATGCACAAAAGCCATAATCCTGACCATGTCTATTGGTTTAGTAATTGTATTAGTAGAGATATATTCAAAGAATTATTTTCAGAGGTTATAGAGTGAAAAATTTTTTTTTCAAAGAGAAGGGGAGGGAGATAAAGAGCTCAAGCCTCATTAAATGCCAGATGGTTGGGATTATAAGACAAAAAAAAAAAACCTACATGTATCAGTGAAGCTCACACAGAGAGGTTCCTCACTAGGTCACTGGGTAATGAATTTTCTTGACCAAAAAAAAAATCATTCAAATAGGCTCATATAATAAAATTTATCAAGATAATTCACTAAGGGGGAGACTTGGCATGTTAATCTAAAGAAACTGAGTGAGGAGATCAAACCCTCTGGTCTCCCAAAGGATCAAAAGGGGGATTGTGCGAAAGGGAATTTACACCCTTCTCCTGGGTTTACACATGTGATATTGTCCTCTCTGCATCCCTACATCCCTGCATCTTGGATTCGGTTACATGACTCTGAACTTGAACCAGACATGACTCTGAATTTGAACCAGATGTGGTAGAGAGGATAAAAGGGGCGAACAGGGAAGTGCTTGCGCTCTGTCTTTGATGTTGGACAAGGGAAGCTGCTCCTACTGAGGGCCACAGGACTCACTACGTGGGAAGTTAGCCTAGCCCTCAATCTCTCTCTCTTTCAGTCTATTTCTCATCTTTTATCTATCCAAGTAATTCTAAAAATATTAATTTGAGGCCAGTCTCATAATTTTCACTCATATTTTGTTAAACATTTTCAGAATTGGAGAGATAGAGAGGACTTCTGAGGACAACAAGTTAATCCATACCTGAAAAGAGTCTCTATTATAACATACCTAACAAGGAGTCATCTACTCTTCTGCTTGAAACTCTTAAAGGAGAGGGAATCTACCATCTTCTAAGGCAGCCCATTTCATTTTGGGATTACTCTATTCAAGGGTTATATATTTATGAACTAGTCCTCTGAACCAGTTTTCTGGTCCAGATGCATGCCATAGTGTGGGATCTATATTTCTGAGAGGGGTTCAAGCTGCATCACGGAATTCCAGAATGCCCCCCAGAACTCTAAGGGAGGGGGAAGTTAAGGGCAGTTAGAGTCCTGGTATAAAAGCCAGGTCACCCCTCTTGCAAGGGGCCTGACTCTTTCCTCTTGGCTCTGAGCAGAGGGATAATCTGTGTAGCTCTGGGCTGGGACATTCAGTCACTGACAGTCTGGGCTGCTTTACCTTGGTAGCTAACCACAAAGACAGACTTTCAAGCAAAAATACAGCCTACCTTCAGTTTAGCAGTTCAGATTTTAGAAGGAAGATTATCTAGAGCTTAGATTAGAGTTCAGCCATTCAAGTTACATTCTCCGCCCCAGGGGGGAATGTGTTGTTAGCCTACAGTTAACAGTTTTAGCCAAATTACCTTCCCTCCTCTTTCCTTAAACTGATTCCTTTTTCCTGTTCCCAGAAATCATTAAATACATTTAGTTTGTGAAAAGATAAAGTTTGTGTGTAGTTAGCTGGGGAATATACTTACTACCTTCCTTTCACCAAGCCAAGTATTTCATCTAGCAGGGGCTGTAACTGCCTTTGCCCTAGGGGCCTGTGGGCAGATTTGCTGAAGACTTTAAAAACCTCATACATTTCCATTCTGTGAGAGAGTAATTCAAACAAAGAAAGTTATCATCACAAGGGGTTTAGTCTCTGTTTACTTACCATCTTGGTCCAGAAGTTTCCAAACTAGAATATCCTCCATAACCAGACTGATTTCCAACTGCTTACAGGGTGGAGGAGGTGAAGAAGTACTCCTCAGGCTCCTGCCCCTCCCATCCAATCAAGTCTGCCTGCTTCTCCAAAGACCAGGGATTGGGGAGACTCTATTGTCATCTGACTCCTAATCTCACAGTTTCCCTAATCTTACAATAGTCTGAGATATATTATATACGTGTGTTTTAAAATTTGTGTATATATGTAAATACATTTTTTCCTAGCAAAGAGATTCAAATTGTTATTGTTCAATGTGTGAATCTCAGAGTTGGCTTTGCATTTCTATGTAGTTCATTGCAATTAATACAGTAGCTATTGTGAATAGGCTTATCTGCTATATCAACAAGAAACTCTGCTTGAAATCAGCAGAGTATCTTCTTTGGTACTAGCTAACATTTTAGGTGAATATACATATTGCTTAATGCCTTGTTTGATGGATTTTAATAATTGGAAGATTAATGAGAAGTTATTTTTATAGTTACATCTGTCATAGTGCTTTGTATGATTTTAATGTAAGTATGGAAATACATTGTATTCTTTCAAACATGTTCTTTGCTCTACCAGCTTAAATACTGTCTTTAAATAAATAAACTGTAAACTAGCAGGAAAAAAAAATTCACTAAGAGGTAAAGGAATTGAGATCTGGAAGAGTAGAAGATTTGACCAAATGAAACTAAAGATTCTAATATTATTAAAGTATTGACCCATTAATTTAAAAAAAAAGAGCCAGTCAGTACTGAATAGGAAATTATGAAATAATACTGTTTCTTCAGATTTGTTCCTAATAAAACTGGTAGATAGAAAATACCACATAGGCAGCCTATACAAAGATAAGGAAAAATCTATGCAAAATATGGTAAAGTTAGAAAATAAGACAAGGGCTAATGTATATAGGCTCTAAGCATCTAAATATAAATGTTTATATATTTGAACATACAACCATAAGAATTTTGACTGAGAAGCAAAATGGTACAGGGGAAGGACTTTAGTTTGAATCCCAACTCTCCCTCTCATTTTCTGTGTGACCTTGGACAAGTAATTTATTGTCTCTGGGCCACAATTGCATCATATTTAAAATGAGGAGATTAGATTTTATGGCCTCTAAGGGTCCCTTCTAACTCTAAAGTATATGAGTCTATCAACTTATAATGTTACTTACAAGTTGCTATTAATGCTTATATATTCAAGTTAATTTTGATTGTAATTTATTAAATACTATATATATCTATATATTTTATGCTATATATTACATATATTATATACCATTATGTTGAAATGCTGACATATCAGAATATGTCATATGGTATCATGTCATCTCATCTCATCTCATATATTATATTATGTGTGTAGAGGGAGTTTCATCCTCTCCCTTTCCTGGGTTGCTGACCTTGTTCATCCCATTTTGCATGGGCACTGCATCCATGAATGTGAATAAAAAGGTGTGGGTGGGACCACACTCAGCTCTACTTCCCTGAACATGGCAGGACAGGCTGAGGGAGAATCATGGGGGATGATTTACATGTGGTCAGACTTAGATTAGAAAAGAGACTTTAAATTTATGCCTATCTGCTTTCTCTATTTCAAGTGGTTATTAATAAACTTTATGGAAAATAAGAATTTGGAGATATTAATTTAAATATAACAAATGGTGTATTATTATATTACATAATTATATAATTGAAATTTGGGAATGTGAGCTTTCACCTTGAACATAGGATTGCAACATATTTCCTGGAAAAGTTTAGCGATCATTTGTGTGGAAGGGAAAAGTTAATAGTAATTGTGAGAACTGCAAGCAGTTTCATAGTCAATGAAACAAAGGATACATGGAACCCCAAAGGACCAAATATGGCTGGGACTTGGAAAAGGGCTGTGCATTTACTCTGTGAGCCAGAGGTAAAAAGCCCAACTTTGGCAGGCTGGTAATAGGGAAGGAATATGTAATGACCCTTTCTGATGATAAGAGCCAGGACAAAAGCTCTCAGCCTGAATGGAAGTGCAGGCTGAGAATCAATCATGCTGAGTCAGGAGGCGTAATGAGATAGAAAAGTCTCAAAATATCTCCTCTCAGTAGTCACATGAGACTCTGGCTAGAATTTTATCAATAATATGCTAAGCCAGCATATACTCTACATAGAAGAAGAGAATAAACCTACTGCTTCTAAGGCAACACAAATTGGGCAAAAGCCAGCACTGAGGTAAAAAGTACAGCCAACAAGCCATAGGCAGGAGCCACGATGGGAAAGAATTTGGAAAAACCAAGATGTCAGTGGGAGACATGAAGAAGAGTAGGGCACTCTGGAAGGAAAAGAAGCAGCTAAATGTGTTGAAGTTAATAAAGAGGGAAGGCAAGACAGTCTCAGAGGTACTTTCTTCTCTGTATTTTACACAAAATCTTCTCTATTTATGACAGAATTTTTTTGTCTTGGGGTATTATATAAATAATAGATTTACATAATTATATAATAAATATAGAATTTTACATCATTATTTGTGTAATATATTTATATAATAATAACAAATATTATCTACTTTATGTAATTATATAACATATAATACATATAAATTAGGGCAGATGGGTGGCACAATAGGTAGAACACTGGGTTGGGAATCAGGGCGGCTCATCTTCCTGAGTTCAAATTTGGCCTCAGACCCATCCTAGCTGTATGAGGATAGGCAAGTCACTTAACCTTGTTTGCCTCGGTATCCTCATCTGTAAAATAAGATGAAGGAGTTGGCAAACCATTCTAGTATCTCAGCGAATAAAACCCAAATAGAGTCACAAAGAGTTGGACATAACTGAATATTATAGAAATAATTTAAAGATGTGCACGACAGCTAAGTTTGATGTGGAACATGGTATTTTATCAGTATAGGATAAAGCCTAGAATTATAACTAATATTGGGTGAACAGAGCTTTCTCACAGACAGCTTACATCTGGAGTGGAGGTGTGTGCTTCCCCAGCGCACCCACCATGGTCTTTGTATCTTATCTTTCAACATGGATTACCTTCTCCCAGCATGGCAACTGCCAGGATGGAACTCATTGGCACCACTGAACTGTGCCTGTCACCCACCCTCTGGCCAATTGAATTTACTCCATGGCTACTTAAAGCTCTTTCAATATATAACACTACATAAAAAGTCTAACTAGTGGTGATATCTACAAGTCTATAAAAAAAAAAACACCTTAAGGAATAATCATGTGTTTTGGTAGTCTACTACTTCCTGCTGCCATTGATTTCCAGCTCATCAATGAGAAGAGGTACCAAATATTCCTTTGACTGTGTACCTTTCAACCTTCCATCTCTTTCTGGGCACAGTGCATCCTATTTATATTACAGATGATATAAAATTCACTCTTTGGCATTCAAAATCCTTCATTAACTTGTCCCATTTTGCCTTTCAGGTCATCTTATGCCTTATTCCTTGCCACCTATTCTTCAATCCAGTGATACTAGTTTTCTTACCTTTCTACAAAGAAAATACTCACGTCTCTCTGCTCTAGGCACTTTCTCTGGTTCTTCCCAAGTGCCTGGATTGATTTCTCTTTTCAACCTCTGCCTACTGCTTCCCTAAGTTTCCTTTAAATCCTAACTAAAATCTCATCTTTTACAGGAAGTTTTCCCCAAACCCTCTTAATTCTTTTTTAAAATTTTTTAAAATTTTAAAATTTTAATTTTTATTTTGAGTATTTCCCCTAGTTACATGTTTCATGTTCTTTCCCTCTCCCCAAACCCTCCTAACCCCCCTTAGCCGATGCATAATTCCATTGGTAAACTCTCTTAATTCTAATGCCTTCTATTTGTCAATTATTTGCTATTTATACTCTATGTAGCTTGTTTGCATATATTAGTTTATTGTCTCTTCTATTAGTTTGCAAGCTCCTTGAGGGTAGGGATATCTTTTGTCTCTTTTTGTATTCCTAGGTCTTAGCACAGTGCTTGGTATATTTTATTGCTCAGTCCTTCTGTTCTCCATATTGCCCATGAGTTTTTCTTGGTGAAGATATTAAAGTGGTTTGCCATTTCCTTCTCCAGGGGATCACCTTTTATCAGAACTCTCCATTGTGAACTGTCCCATCTTGGGTAACCCTGCATGGCATGGGTCATAGTTTCATTGAGTAACACAAGCCCCTCTGCCATGACAAGGCAAGTGCTCTAGGAAGGGGATTTGGCACACCATAAACACTTACTAATGTTTCTTGATTGAGTCTCAATTAATTGGTTTTATATATTAGGAATGTTATACTATGCCTTCTGAGTTCCTTATCAGTTCATTTCCTTTTGAGTTTTTTTTAGTGGCATGCTGTAGTGACTGTCTGGTGGAGTTTGGCCAGAGAAGTTGTATAGGAATAAAAGATGATTTGCTGAAACCCCCAGCTTTTTTAACTGGCATGATTATTTTATATTTGCTTTTTTATACAATGTAGACACAACCCATTATTCTGTCATTGAGAAAGGGATTTGTAAAAGCTCAATTACTGCAGACAAGGACATTTTAATTCCACACTCCAGAACTACTATTAAGTCCTTAAAGATAGTCCCTTTCTCAGAATGTGAGCAGACTTATGCACAAAATATCTATTATAAGACATCCTGAAGATTTTGGGCTCAGTCAGCTTTCTTTATGTGTTTTGGCAATAATATTCCCCCCCCCAATTTCATGTAGAAGCAATTTTTAACTTTCTTTTTATAAATTTTGAATTCTTCTTTATGTGTTTCCTATAAAAAAGCATAAATTGCTTCTGACAGTCCATGGAGCCCAAACATATGTTGCAGTAATACTCTTATTATGTTGGCTGCATCTGAGATTAAGGCATTTCTAATTTTATAACACATTTATAATGCATTCTGGTATGCAAAGCATTTTTCTTATAATTATTTTCTCCATTTTAAAGATGAGGAAATGAATACTCTGAGAAGTTGTCCATAATACAACAGATAGTTATTACACCTTGAAGTTTGCAAAGCACTTTTCTAATTTGGTGCTCACAATAACGCTGTAAGGCAAGTTTTTTTTTTTTTTTTGGTCTAAACTTGCAATTTAATTGGTGTTACGAACTCCTGGTATGGAAACTTCTTTTGGCAATGAAAACTAGCAACTCAACTGTAACTTAAAACCTTGAGAATTTCTTGGGGGACAATGAGAGATTGATTTATTCATCATATTTATCCAATATGTGTCAGAGGCAAGATTTCAACTGAGGTCTTTTGGACTCCAAGATTTAATCTCTACTCAAGCTGCCTCTTAAGATAGGTAATAGAACTATTACTGTTCCCATTTGACAGATGAAAACATTGAACTTTTTAGTGAGACTAAGTAACTTTCTCATAGTTTCCTATCAAGACTCAGAAGCAGAATTTGAACCCAGCATTGTATATTTCTAGGTCCAGCATTCTATTATCCAGGTCCAGCATATCTATTCTATTATGCCAAAATTCCTGGATTAACTTGTGGAGCTGGTAAATATACATCTTAATAGTATGAAATAGAGGTGTGATATGAGTAGTGGTCTTTGGGATTGAATAGGTTTAACTTCAGAAAGGGGGCATGATTTGGAAAGCATTTTAGTACCAGTGGCTTCTGGTAAGTTCTCTCTGGTTCTTGAAAACTTAGCAAAGAAGGTATAAATCTTGCTTTGGATCATAGCCATATCCATAACAGATCTTGTTTTTTAAATGTTTTTATTGATGCACTGTTTTTTATATTGTCATAGTTTTCCATTCAATATCCTTCCCCCTTCCTTTCCCTTTCTCTCCCTCCATATAAATAATATTAAGGCAAAAAGAATTTAAAGATGAAGAAGAAGAAATCAGCACAACTGATCAATATATCCCCAAAGGCTGAAAACATGTGCAATGGGCAACACTTGTGTACTCCCATTGAATAGGAATATCTTCTCATATCTCTTCTTTTTAGCCATGCTTGTTCTTTATAATTTTGTAATATTCACTTTTGATATATATGTCTGTTCTTTCAGTTGACATTGCTATAGCAGTTATGTGTACTGTTCTCTTGGCCCCCATGGCAGGTCTTCAAGATCAAAAGCCTCTAGCACAGTGAGAAAACATTCATGTGAATAGCTGTTGAACATGGCACAGAGGGATAACTGAACAAATGAGTGATGATCTCTGGATGACCAAAAAGAGTCAGATTCAGATCCCCAAATCTACAGTGGTAGATCTGGGAACTATGAGTTATCTAGTACAGAAATGGATCCTGGGTAAAAAAAAAAGAGCTCAAAGGAAACTTTTCTTTGTGAAGGAAAGGGCTATCATGGAATGCTTTCATTCCTGGAGAAAAATACCACAAGGTAGCAAAATAGGGGGTTCTCCTATTTGTGTCTAAAGCAGGACCGTCATTTATTATTCAGAAATAGAATTTCACAAATAGAACCAACAGTCTGGTAAGACCATTGCTATCTAAATGTTGTAGAACTTTGTTAGTCAGCTCAATATTACACGTTCAGAGTTTTCTTAAATTACATGAGATTTCATGTGTAATTCAAAATCAAGTTCTATTTTTTTAAAAAGTAAAAGCAAAAGCAGATAATAATATACACAAAAGAACAACATGGTCTATGGGTATAAAAAATGGCAGGAAAGTTAGTATGACCTGGGGTTTGAGATAAATGTTTAAAGTGGATGGTAAAATTATAATAGACAACAGATTAGAGATAGTATTAGCCAGCTCTTGTTTTATTTTTTTTATTTTTCTACCATGGAGAATGATCATTTAGACTGGAAAGATAGAATAAAACTGCTTCACAGAGACTTGGAACTGAAGCTAAGCAAAGCTATTAGTAAGAGTATTAGCTTTACATGGTGAGTTTGTAACTCCATGGATGAATAATATCCAACAATACTGAGAGAACTCGTGGTTATGGTTTCTAGCTCATTGACAGAAAAGAGGAAAAGTGTTATTGGAGTAAACATATGCAAATGTGATCTTAATTTCCAAAAATAGAGAGAAGTTTAACATTTCACATTATAGACTAGTGAGGTCAACTTCAAGTGAAAAAGATATAGTTTTAGTAGGCTGCCATCTCATTATGAGTTAAGAGTGTAATATGGCAGTTAAAAATTATACTGTGATCTTATTAATAGAAGTGTATTTTCCAGAGTGAGAGAAATAATAGTGCTATTGTAATCTGCTTTGCTCAGACCACATAGTGGCCAGTTTCTGGGCCCCACATTTCAGAAGAATCTTTGATGAGTTGTGGCATGGCTAGAGGGGATCAGAATGATGATGGAACTTGAAACCAAACTATAGGATTGTCATTTGAAAGAAATAGGGATATTTAGCCTAGAGAAGAGAAAGCTGACAGAGGACATGACTATTTTCTTCAAGAATTTGAAGACCTATGCGAAAAAATGAAATGGGCTACCTCAAGGGATGATGACTTTTCTACCATTAGTTGTCTCAAACAGAAACCGAATGATCACTTGTTGGATCACATTAAGGATAACATTCATGACCTCTATCATTCCTTCTAATTCTGTAATTCAAGGAAATATCTTGCCAAGAACACAGACCCAAGAATATGGGAAATACATACTCTACATAAATATCTATAAGAATTAAAAGAATATGAGCCTGTGAGAAGAACAGAGGAAACCTATATCATCCCAATGTTTCCAATATTGGGATCGCCACGAATACTTGCATATTATCTACTACACCCAGTATAAAGTGGGTGCAATTCATGATGTGGCAACTCTAAAAACAAAAGAAAATCTTTTTGAAGCTTCAATAAATCAACCAATAAATATTTATTAAGAACTTAGTATGTGCCAGGCACTGTGTATACTAAGCAATGAGGATACAAAAAGAGACAAAAGGCAGTCCCTGCCCTTAAAGAACTGACACAACAATGGGGGAGAAAACAAACAAAAAAACCTCTATACAAAATATATGCAGTATACATAGGAAATACTTAAGAGAGGGAAGGGAATGAAATTAAAAGGAGTTGGGGAAGGCTTCTTATAGAAGATATGATTTTAGTTGGGACTTGAAGCCAGGAAAGTTGATGGAGTTAAGGAAGGAAAGCATTCCAGACATGTGGGACAGTCAGAAAAAACTCTCAGAGCTGAGAGATAAAGTGTCTTGTTTGAGTCTCTGTATTGAAGAGTATATGATGGAGAGTAAGGTGTCAGAAGCCTGGAAAGGTAGGAAGGGGCTTGGTTATGAAGGACATTGAATATCAAACAGAGAATTTTTATATTTGATTCTGGAGGTGATAGGGAATCACTGGAGTTTATTGAGTAGAGATGATATGATCAGACAGAACTGTGCTTTAAGAAAACCCATTTTAGTGGCTGAATGAAGGATGGATTGGAGTGGTAAGAGATTTGAGACAGGCAGACCCACCAGTAATCTATTACAATAGTCCAGAAATGAGGTAATAAAGGATTGTACCAAAGTGGTGGCATTGTCAGAGCAGAGAAGAGGGCACATTGGAGAGATGTGATGAGGGCAAGAAGGGCAAGCCTTGGTGTTAGATTCAATACGGAGGATAAGAAATAGTGAGGAGTCAAAGATGACTCCTACATGGAGGGTCTGAGGGCCTGGGAAAATGATTTGACAATAATAGGGAAAGTAGAAGAGGGGAAGGTATTAGGGAGAAAAATAAATTTCATTTTAGAGATGCTGAATGTTGATTGAAGCTTGCAATATGTATGAGGGCGAGTATTGATGGTAGGGGTGTGTGTATCTAGACTCCCCCCTTGTTAGTTTTCAATGGACCAGTATAGCCAACACCTCATCCTCATCCTCGGGGAAGACCTATGAGGGAATAAACTCAAAGAGGTTCCCAAACTGGCAAAGTTATAGTAGGGAAGTTGAAGGAAGGTATTGGGGTTCAGTTGGGACCCTAATAGGTTGGATCCCACCCTCAGAGCCAGCCCTGTTGAGACAAGCCTCTCCCACTCCTAAGTTCAAATTAGCTTTTGCCCATCTAGATGGAGTCAGGTAATGGTCTGCCCCCTCAGCCCCAAGATCAGTCACCTTCCTCCTCAGTGTAACTGCTCCAGACTCTAAGTATCAAACTATCAGGGCTTTATTAAAGGGTAAATTAAATTCAGGGTACAGGGGAAAAGGTAGAGGGGAATCAAGGAAGGATGGAAAGAATGAACTTCACTATCAGCTGTGTCTTCTCCCCAAGAGAGCAGCTCTGGACTTCTTCTGTGGCTTGGTCACAGTAGCTAACTCTCTCTTCCCCCTACAGTCTCCTATCAAATATTTCTAAACTAATATAAAAGGGAAGTAACAGGATCAATGGATTCAAGCAGGATCAGGGATGGGGACCCCCCCTCATCCAAGGCCGCTCCCCCAGGAGTTCAGACTCTTCAGCCAAATTAGAGAATTGCTGTTCAATGTCTTCTTTGTTGGTATTTGTGATCTCCCAATAGTCACTAATAAAAGTACCGAGGAATCCAATTCACTCAGGAGCCACCCCTGGATCAAAACCTCCCAACCAAAGAACCAGCCCCACAGGGTCCCAGTCCAGTCAGGAGCGAAGTGACAGTTGAGAAAACTCCTCCTTCTCTGTGGCCCCTCCTTTTTCATTCTGAACTGGCAACATTCTGCTGGGCTGTTTCAATGTCCCTTCCAAATCCAATTGCCTGCTCCCCTTTGCAAATTTCAGTCCACAGTTACAAATATAAATATTTAGGTAAAAAGGCCCTTTTTATCATTGATATTTTATCTTCCTTGTGAGAGAGCTATGCTCACTCAAAAAATACCAGATGGCACTGAAGAAGGCACTTATTCCTTCAGTCAATGAATCCATGATCTTATTGAGGTGGTCATTACCTTCAATGGTGTACCCTTCTACACCTCATTCATGATTCTTATCCTTTTTCTCCCATAAATTATTTCCTGGAGAAATTCCTCTAAATCCCTTAAAATTCCATGATTATCTGTATAACAGTCAGACTGCTCATTGTTTAGTTTCTTCTTGTTGCTACAATATTAGGTCACTGTCTTTTCTAATCAAATGCTAGGTGGATAATATCTTTTATATTCTTTCTTGCACAAAAGCCATCATCGGTACTATATTCCATATTTACAGCCAATATAGTCACAGGAGAATATCCATGTTAAAAAAAAAAGATGAGTTTTGAGGGCAGAGATCAGGTGGGATTGTTGAAAGTGCTGCATGATTAAAAAAAAATCCAACCATCTATTTTCCTTGTATTCAATTCTGAACCTAACTTATTGTCCATAGTCAGTGATTGTTCAAGAAATATGCACTAATCATCTAAAACTAAAGTACTGCTAGCCAACTACATGTCATAGTCTGGATAATTTGTGTTCTCTAGCCATCTGATTTTTCCTGTGTGGATTGTTAGAATAATTTCTATTGAGTGTTGTGGATCTAATCTAGAAGACGATAATAATCCAACAATAGTAGCTGGAGGACCTCATCATTAATGGGGAATCAACTAAGTCAATTTTTTTAACTTACTCCTCCCCCCAAAAGAAATTACAAACACAGAGAGATCTTGAATTTTTAATACTAATAGATCCCAACCAATGGGCCAAGGACCCCTGGTAGGCAGAGGACATAAGCACACTGAGAATTTTTTCTTTATTTCTATTACTTCTGTAAAATAAATAATAATTTTTTGCATATCTATATTTCTGGGTGTTTTTCAGAAGTATGTAGATTCTGTTGTGAATCATAAAGTGCTATTTTAATTTAATAGTACTACTGAATTAATAGTATTTTTTCATTTTTTATTTTAAAAATTAATGAATACTAACAATACATCTGCTATTATGAAGGAGGCAGCATGGCTGTTTGTTCTATTTTGTTTTTTTTAATTTTAACAAGGAGTTTTTGTAAAAGAAGCAGTAAGGTAGACTGGCACTCAGGGAGACCCGAGTTCAAGTCCAACATTAGATCACTTCCTAGGTGTGTGATCCTCAGCAAGTCATTTAAGTGGTATCTGCCTCAGATTCTTCATTTATAAAGTAAGGATAATAATAGCACCTACTTTCCAGAGTTGTGAGGAGAAATTGAGATAAAATTTGTAAAATGTTTTGCAAAACTTAAAGCACTGTATAAATGCCAACTATCATCATCATTACCATCATTGTTGTTATTACTCATAAAGGATGGTGACCACTGCACAATTTTAATCAATAGGATCTCTGTAAAGATATAGTCTTTTACAGAAAATCTTTTCCAAAAGCCTTCCTCTTTTCTTTCAGTTTTTCATTGCATATATTTTAAATGAATAGAGATTATTTCATAAAGATTTTTAAATACCTGAAGAGGCAGTCATATGAATTATATTCAGCAAATATTCCTTCTCTAGCTCATGAAATGTATATAATAACTTATTTCCTTTATTATTTTTGGTGGGTGGAGGGTAATAATACTCTCCATGGTTTTTCCAACTATTTTGTATCCTACTTTCTGGTATCTTGAACATCAATTTTTTCAATGTTTTCAAAATTATACTGCCTTATAAGGATGATATTAGAAAATAAATATTGTTTTATTAGTTTAAAGGTAAGAAGTAGAGAAGCTGGCTTGAGGAAGAATTGGAATTTCAAATAGAGCTGAGAGAGTGTGTTAATTTCAACTGGTGGCAGTTATAACCATTATTTCTATGACAGTTACACTCTATGGGTGTGGCATTCCAAGTGTGGGCTTCTGGCAGTCAACAGAGTCACACGCAGCTTCTTTCTCTCTCAGGGCTAGAGAAGGTAATATCTTTGCCTCTATCTACATCTGAGGGAAAGACTTGAAGGAGTGGAGTGTTTTCTTTTCCAACTTGGGAAACACTATTCATTTATCTGTTACTGTCTATAGATTGGTTAAACTGTGAAAAAAAACCAAACAAAACCTGGTCTTTGAAACTCTGACAGGGGTCTAATTACTCAAATATACAAGGAGTTAAATCAATTGTATAAAAAATCAAGCCATTCCCCAATTGATAAATGGGCAAGAGACATGAATAGGCAATTTTCAGGTAAAGAAATCAAAAGTATCAATAAGCACATGAGAAAGTGTTCTAAATCTCTAATAATTAGAGAAATGCAAATCAAAACAACTCTGAGGTATCACCTCACACCTAGAAGATTGGCTAAAATGAAAGAAGGGGAGAGTAATGAATGCTGGAGGAGATGTGGCAAAATTGGGACATTAATGCATTGCTGGTAGAGTTGTGAACTGATCCAACCATTCTGGCTGGCAATTTGGAGCTATGCTCAAAGGGCTATAAAAGACTGCCTGCCCTTTGATCCAGCCATACCATTGTTGGGGCTGTACCCCAAAGAGATCATAGATAAACAAACTTGTAGGAAAATATTTATAGCTGTGCTTTTTGTGGTGGCAAAGAACTGTAAAAGGAGGGTATGCCCTTCAATTGGGGAATGGCTAAACAAATTGTGGTATATGCTGGTGGTGGAATACTATTGTGCTCAAAGGAATAATAAACTAGAGGAATTCCATGTGAACTGGAAAGACCTCCAGGAACTGATGCAAAGCGAAAGGAGCAGAGGCAGAAGAACACCGTACACAGAGACTGATATACTATGGTAAAATCGAATGCAATGGACTTCTGTACCAGCAGCAATGCAATGACACAGGACAGCTCTGAGGGATTTCTGGTAAAGAACACTACCCACATTCAGAGGAAGGACTGCAGGAGAGGAAACATAGAAGAAAAACAACTGCTTGAACGCATTGGTTGAGGTGGACATGATTGGGGATGTAGACTCGAAACTACCACACCAATGCAACTATCAACAATTTGGAAATAGGTCTTGATCAATGACACATGTTAAAACCAGTGGAAATGTCCATCGGCCATGGGTGGGGGGAGTGCGGGGGGTGAAGTAGGAGCATGAATCATGTAACCATGTTAAAAATGAATATTAATAAATATTTTAAAAAAACAAAAAACCCTGGTCTTTGGTTTGGACTCAGTCTGTTAAGGCTCAGAGTCCTAACTTGATTCTTGTAGAGACTCAACCAGCTAGCCTTGGTTATCTTTATAACTTAAAGGTGAAATTAAGAGTTAAGAGTGGTTAGGTTTATTTAGAATAGTATAAATTTGGTTAGTTAGATCAGGGAGGATTAGTGTAGCCTGTGAACCACAGGAGAAGCAGTTCCTTACAGGACCTGGGAGTTTATTTGGGTGGAGTTAGAATCCCTTAGAATTAGAAATCCTTTTACCCTTATTTATATTTTAAATAAAAAAGTTTATTTTTCATAAACAAGAGTTGCTTTAGCCTTCTTTGTGCCTTGCATTGCTCACATAATTTTATTTTTACAGCCTACAATAGAAATTTCTCTGTGTTTGGGTTCTCTTCCTGTCATCCTCTCAAATGATATTTCCACTTTCTGAGAAAGCACATCTAGTACTGAAGTTATCACATGTGATGATTCTAATGTCATCAAAATTGAAAGTATATTACTAAAGAAATGCTGGAAAATTAATTTTATTTATGCCAATTTGTTGTCCTGCTAGTTTTATCTGTAAATACTCTTGGGATGATCTGGCTTAGTTGGCTCTCACACTAAACTTTCTACAAACTTGTTTTTCTACTCAATTGCTCATTGATGCTTTTTGAGTGGATTCTGCTCATAACATTCCACCATCTTCTACCATGTAACATTTTGCAAATGAGTTTGTTCTAAATTAATACTGCCCTGTGCTGCCCTTTCCCTTTACTTGGATAGAGAACTAAATATTTGCTGGCTGCAGTGGTTTATGAACTCTTTTGGACTCCTTATTCTGACAATTGCTTTATATCAGGAAAATTTCTGGAGTAAATAAAGATGAATAATCAATGTCTTTTCCTTTATCCATTTCCCATTTAAAAAAGTTAATAGTTCATTTGGATAAATTAGTTTGAAACCATCATAATTGAGCATGATGCTTTAATTTTATCTATATACTTTCTGTTAATTATTTGGAGTTTATTTTGACCTTTGCTTTAATTAGACAATTTTCTGGCTTGCACAAAAATGAATCTTATATAGCAACTGATTATGATATATATTTAGATATAAAATTCTTTGTTTGTCATGTCTACTACCTCCTGAAAAAAAGTCTCTTTTTGAAAAAGTTATTCCTGGTAGACAGATGTGAGTCTACAAGTTTTTGATCACTGACATTTAATTGTGAATCATATTTTATAACAAATTTTTTCACCTTGTTCATTTATGCCCATCCTTTCATTAAATAGCAAAATATTGATAAAAATTAATATATATGTATATAAACTTCATTTGGGAAAAATACTGGTAAGTCATAGACTTTCTTATCTTTTCATCTTCTGCAAAAGATTATGAAATGTGCTGCAATTTTCCTCATGATGGTCTTTTTGCTGATGCTCATCAGGAGTACCACAAAGAGATAGGACCAAGCATCCCACAAAATTAGGTTTCTTTTGCCTTTGATATTCAAGCTAGATACCAATTAATATTGAATAATGAACCCCTTGAAATGATTGCATATATTCAAATTTATAACATTCAGAGTTATAATTATATAAAATGGGATAATTGGTTTCAGCCCAATAGAAATATGCAGTGGGAGTAATGTGAACACTTCAAGAGATTCATTTTTTGCCCTGATCAGTACCTATCTATATAGTGACTCACTCTTCCAACTTTTTATTTGTCTCTCCAAGGAGAACTTATGATCCATATTTCCATTTATCTACAACTTCTTTGTATCTTTCTATTTCATTTCCAGAAAGAATATAAATATTTACATGGTTCAGTCCCTTCAGTGGTATATAAACTCATTAGTTAGTCATTAGAAAAGGGTATCACATTTAGAGAGCCAAAAGTTAAATTAATATTTATGTATGATTTTAAAACTGTAATTCTCAGTATTCAATACATACTTTCTGCTAATCTATTATTGCCATTGCAGAAAGGTTTGTAGAGCACAAAGGGCCATTTTGTATTTTGTTTGGATTCATAAGTTGCTTTTACCAAACAATTCATTACCTAATGTCTAAACAATGGTAAGACTCTCCACCCTTAGTTATTTTTGGTCCTTGGGCAGCAGATATAATCATCACTAAGACCTGGCTAAAAACCTTTCCAGTATAGTAGAATCTACTAGAGTCTACAGTTTGTTTATCTCTTTATTATTTATTTGTTCACTTATTTATCAATCCATCCACCTCGTTGTTTATTTGCACGTTTATTTATTTGTTTACTGGGACTTGTTCATCTATCTTGCTCAGGCTGGAATTGTAGAAGCTCCTCAGAAATATGATCCCAGTACTGATTGGTATGAGTGTTTTGACTTGTTCCACACCCAATCTGGCTTGGTTCACCCTTCTTTAAGCAGTCTTATCTAATCCTTTGACTCCTGCTCTTAGGGGTTCACAGTATTAATACTAAATAGTACAGACTCCTAATGAGTTTAACCTACTCTAGCTCAAGCAAACTACCAGCCTCAACCTTCCCAGTAGAAGGGGACTACAGGCATGCACTACCACACCCAACCAGAACCTATAATTTATTAATATAAACTTTGAGAATCCAGCATTACCTCCATGCCACAATGAGGTAATTGCTTGCCACTCAAGAATCATGTCACATACAAAAGAAAACTATGCAAAACCTGACAAAGAATCCCTTGCTGTTATTATGGGAATGAAGAAGCTCCTATTACAATTCATTCTAATCACTTCTTTCTTTTCTCTAAGGAAACTAAATGACACGACTACATATTACAGCCCTCAAGTCTATTGTTCCGTGTGTATAATCACACACTAGTTGTCAAATCTGGAAGAAAAAGTACTAAATGTTAATTCCTTGAATCATGGATTCCAGATTATCTTATATCAACTATACTGGGAGTTTTGATGGAGGAAGGCTTCCCTGCACATCTACTAAATAACAAATGTGCAGTTCTTGGCAAAGGATATCAAATTGCTTCGTATCTTGAGCCAATAGGGAAATTATCTAAGAAGTTCAAGCTATCTATAAACAGCAACAGGAATTTTTATCCATTGAGAATACCTTTAAAAGGGACATAATTTTGTTACTACAAAGGAGGTGCCCACTATCTTGATGACACTGAATGTAGCTCATTTGGAAATTGTTCACATGAAAACATCAACTAGAAGCTATCTTTGATGACCTAGAATTGATGCTGGTATTAAAAAATAAAACCATAAAAGAGTGTAGTGTAGGTTAAATTAGCTGGTATAACCTGTCAAAGGCACTTTTCTATCAAGATTTTTTGGATACTGTCATCCATCAATCAGGTATCCCTCTCGGTTTTTTACCATCTGAAAATCTTTTAAACAGACTGCCTATTCCTTTGATTATATTCTTGTTTTTATCCTCTATCACCTCTTTCTTCCATCTTCTAGTCATAACTTTCAAAAATCAAAGTTGGGGATTTGTTTTCTCTTCATTTTTTATTCTTTGTTATAAGGTATAGCTCTTTGGGTAGGGGACTGGAGAGAGACACACTGGAGAGTAAAGGTGATATAAAATATTGATAAAATTTCTTGTGGTATCTAACTTGATGAATTCTCTATGAATCTACATCTTCAAAGTACAAATTCATTTCTAAGTGAGAAAGAAAGACGGATAATTCTAAAGGACAATCTTCTTATTATGTACCCATTGTCAAGTCACATGAGGAAGACCAACATAAAAAGAGTACAAGGGGATGAGAGCTACAAGGCAATAACATAGCAACTATTTCGAAAAGGAAATTTAAAAATAAGCTGAGAAGCTTTAATTCCATGATAAATACATAAACTAAAGAAAAAATAATTAAAGATAAGGATCATAAATCAAAGAAGAAAAGAATAGAGTGGACAGAAAGGGAAATATATAATAAAGACAATGACCAAAAAAATCCTTTTTAGGTGGAAAAGCAAAATTAAGAAAAAACAAGTTGAAGAAGGGAGGGAAGGGAGATTTTATTTGGTTATTTGAAAGCAAGAAAGAGGGAAAGAATTAGAAAACTTGACCTAAAGGAAGAAAGGTAAAGGAATTAATGAGTAAAACAACACTCCAAATCTAGAAACAGGGTGACAAATGAAGGGGAGGGGAGGTCTGAGAGAAGAGAGCTGCTGTTGTTCGTTCTTTGTTTTCCAAGAGGACTAGTGACATCACAGGGTGATATCTTGACTTGAATGTAAATTGGGTTAAAGTGAAACAGTGTTGTCCAAAGTTATCAGCCTCATTCTCTCTTCCAGAGTCATCCAAATCCAGGGGCAAGACAAAAGTTAGAACAACTGGAGATGACCAGGGATGCAGTGGATGATTTTGGTAACTTCAATGTCTGATCAAGCTCTAAGTCCTCTTTCATAAGTAGAATAGTGCTGGGGGCCACTCAGAGAAATAGGGTCTTTAATAGGTACTTTTTTATCTGGACCCCATCAAGATCAATGTCGTTTGGCAAAACCCTAAGCTGGTTTTTATGACCTGAAAATCAGGCCACAGAAAGGATGGCCTATCCAAAAACCCCTCCGTGTGGCTTCTTTTATTATTGAAAACATATTAATTTAATTTTCTAGGATAGCCTCAAGTTTTATAGAAAGCCTCTAAGTACTCTATAGTAAACCAGCAGTTAAGGAGTTAACAGTTTTTTCCTCAAGCAGAAAAAAAGTAGAAATTAGCAGAAGCTGCTCTGTATCTTTTTTCCCTGCTTTCAGATATCCCAAGGACACTGTAAGGCAGATCCAGATGAATTCCCCTCTCACTTAGGTACTTTCCAATGACAAAATACACCCCAATCTTAAAGGCCTATTCTTTAACATAACTTTTGAAGTATGGAAGATTTTTACTAAAATAACTCTTAGATAAAGTGAGACTCATTTTTAACCTTGGACCTTGTCTCATTCAGGCATAATCTTCACGAGAGAAATTTTTTGTAAGCCATATACCAAGCATGAAGTAACTCTTTAACCTTGGGTGTCTATGCAGCTGTGAACTCAATTGTGCTTTGTAAGAAACTGCTCTTTGAAAAAGTTTATAATAAAAAAAGCTCAGAGAGTTTTGGAAGCAGTCATGAGCAACATACTGGACTGATAGTTCCAGCTTCTGCCTCATTCTTTCTCACCTAAACTGTGCATCTTTCCAGACCCCTGGAGCTGCTGGATAGCTTCCAACAGAATAAAACAGTGACTAGAGAGCTTCTTTTGGAATCATGTGATATTTTTATCTCAATCCTGACACTTGCTTACTGAGGAATACTGCAAAATACTTAACTTTTATGAGTTTATATACATCTGTACAATATGAATAATACTCATATTTTTTACAAGAATTGGGTGTTGTAACTGAGGTTTCTATATAGTCATGACGTCATTGTTGTCAAAGTTTCGGGATAAAAGAACCGTAAGTATGACTTTGTTAACACTCCATCAATAAAAGTTCTCAACTGTAGATTCCACCTATTACTATCTCCTCACATTTTATTTCAGTGAATCACCTTATCAATGTCATTATTTTAAAAGGTATTTTATCAAAGTAGTTTAAAAATATGCAATATTTTGGCAAAGCACCCTAGACTAGAGCCCTCATTCAGTCCTCCTGATTTCATCTCCAAAGAAATAAATCTTATAATCCCATGGATATTGAATTCTTGGTTTCTTTCCACTTTGAGCTGAACAAAATGCAAATTACTCAGAAGAGGATGATTATTCAGATGGGCTGACAAACATAGTACTTAAGGGCACTCTGGAAGTTATTATGGCCTCAAATTTCTTGATTCTGATCATATAGGGCAACAATCTACTTCTCTGTATTTCTTGTACTAGGGAAATAGTCTACAATTTCTCCAAAAGGAAATATCACTATTTGATGATCAAATTCTCCCTAAAAGCAATATAAAGAGGAAAATGAAAGTTGGTTTATGTCTGATCAATTCTCAAACTCTTTCTGTGTTTTCTATTAAAATTCTTGGCTTTGGCAGCTGGGTAGCTCAGTGGAGTGAGAGTCAGGCCTAGAGAGAGGAGGTCCTAGGTTCAAACCCGGCCTCAGCCACTTCCCAGCAAGTCACTTGACCCCCATTGCCCACCCTTACCAATCTTCCACCTATGAGACAATACACCGAAGTACAAGGGTTAAAAAAAAATTAAAAAAAATTCTTGGCCCCTTCATGTTATCTCTTACATGACAAGGCTCAGTGTGCTCATCTCTGCTCAATATGCTAGCTATCTTTGTATTATAATCATTTTATATACATCTCCCATTAGGCTATAAACACTAGGAGATCAGAGACCTCATCTTGGCTAAGTAGAATAAATCTCTCAGTACCTAGCACCTTATTTTTAATAGATATTTCTTTAATTAGAGCTAACATCAAAAGCCGTATCCATTGCAGTTTTATAAGAAATAACGAGAGAATATTATATTGCTAGCAGAAAAAATGAGGTAGGTCATATTTCTAAATTTATTGTGTTTCAAGATTAGGATAGTGACATTGTAGCAAGAGAAAATATAGGTGAGATAGAAAAAAGTATTTGGTTTAAGGACAGGAATCTTAGCAATTTATTACATTTTCACTTTAGAATGAAAATGCCCACTACTGATGAAAAAAAGGAGATGAGAATCCTTGATGTTGCTCATGTAACACTGAGACAGGTTTAAAATCTTAATGAGCAGACATTAAAACCAACAACTCTCAGCTCTTCTTAGAGGTACAGGAGGTATGTTCTGGTAAGAATAAGGAAGAAGACCATTGTATAGTTGGAAAATCTTGAACTCCTAAAAACTGCATTGCCCAGAGTTACTTTTTGTATTGCCTAGAATGCTTTTCCTTTTATCTACATTTGCATGGTCATGTTTTGTATAAGTTCTGAAGCTCCGCCTCATTCCTCCTCTTTTGCTCTTGGGAGCTGGCTAGTTAGTATCTTTTTAGTTAGTCTATTTTGTTAGTTTATTATTAATAAAATTTTTAAAAATACAATACCTTAGTTATTGGATATTAATTTTAAAATCCACACCATGTGAATGAGAAGTCAATAGCCTTACCCAAGTGCTTTGAGGTCTGGTTCTTTTCATTGTGGTAGACTGAAGATCCCCAAAGAATGTATGTTTCAGAGTTCTTCATCAATAGTGCATTGATAGGCTTGAATTCCTGGATACCTTCTGAAATATAGTTGCCCCATGTCTAGGATGCAGCTGCCCTTTTCAGAGAAGTAACAGTGTGTAACTACAGTGGCAGCAGTTTGGCTACTGTGGTGATTGAATCATTCTCCCAGATGACTGAGCATTATCATCAACCCAACTTTCTTAGGGAATCTAAAAAAGGAGTTTAAAGGAATTTCCTTACAACTTCAGTTAGAAAGTTTTCAAGCTCTTTGTGGTATCACTTTCCCCCTTTGGGGTCTACTTGCCACCCAGCTCTCACCTATGGCTCCAAGAAGCTGTAGCATGTGCAGTAGGAAACCATCTCAGCAGACAGGCTGAACTAGTTTGAGGGTAACCGACAGACCTCAAACCTGTTGTTGAGTTGGAGGTGGGGGGTGTTTATCCTAAGCATGCAAAGAATTCCTCTGACAAAAGGGGTGGGTGAAAACAATTTATTCCAATGGCCATAAGACAGGCACCGTGAAGCGCTTAGAGCTTGGTTAGACATCGAAGATGCCAAGGTTATCCAAAGCATACTGAGCCATTACCAGTCCTGTTGACTTTTGTCTTGCCATTGTGCTTTGATGACTCTGGAAGAGAAAGTGAGGCTAATGACTCTATGTAACTGCCTCACTTAAATCCAATTCACACTGAAGTCAAGATGTTACTGAGTGATATAATTTTAGTCCTCTTTGAGCATGAAGGACAACGACCCACCAACCAAGAGTTTTTATTCCATCCAAGATTCTGTTCGTGTGTGGTTCTTATCCAGACCCTCTGCTTCTCTTGATGATGTGAGGACAAGTTTTGCTGAGTCGTTTTATAGCCATAAAGTACAAAAATGTTGGAAGGCTGCTCCGTCTTTGTGTTTCTGATCTTCAGCAAAACATTTATCAGTATCATTCTGAGACTAGAATTGAACCATGTCTTTAAGCTCTCAGTTTAAAGGTGTTTGACCTAAAGCATGGGCAAAAAGGAGAGAGTTCAAGAGAAAGAGAAAGTAGAAAATGAGAAAGTGAAGAAGAAGAGGAAGAGAGAGAAAAAATGGGTTCACAAAACCATCAGCAATTGTTTCAGCTTTCATAGATTGCCTATCCTTCCTCTATAGTTAGGGAATCCTAAATCTAAAGAAACACAGTTAGGTGGTACAGTGGATAGAGTGCTGGGCCTGGAGTCTGGAAAACTCATCTTCCTGAGTTCAAATTCTGCCTCAGACACTTACTAGCTGTGTGACCCTGGGCAAATGACTTAACTCTGTTTGCCTCAGTTTCCTCATCTGGAAAAATGATCTGGAGAAGTAAACGGCAAACTACTGCAGTACCTTTGCCAAGAAAAATCATAATGGAGTCACAAAGAGTCAGACGTGACTGAAAATGACTGAACAACAACAAAATCTAAATATCTCGATAGTTCCTTAGCAGCACTATTTAGGGGGCAATTACTTGGAATTTTATTTGTTTCATTCTTTAGTTCTAATATAGTTGAAAATTATAATGGAAATAGGTCTTGATCGATGACACATGTTAAAACTAGTGGAAATGTGCATTGGCTATGGGGGGGGGGATTTGAGGGGGTGAAGGGGAAAGTAAGAACATGAATTATTTAACCATGGAAAATTTTTCTAAAAAATAAAAAAAAAGAAAATTATAACACAGAGTTTCAGCTTGTGCAAAAAAGTAAAAGAATTATGGGAAAGCAAGAGGCCCATAATACCCTCCCAATTTCTCTGTGTGTCCTTATCCACTCTTTGACTCTGGGATTGAAGTGTAATTCCTAGGCTGTTAAAGGCAATAGACATCCTTGATCAGTCCCTTCCTAATGACTGGTCTATGTCCATCATCTCATTTGGGCCCCATGATGCCCCTGCATATGCCATATGTACAAAGCATGTACAAAATAAATGCAAAACAGCTGGAAAAGGATACATTAGCAGGATTCAATAAATGCTGTGACATAGAACTGATCTAGTGCCTTGATTTTCCACACTTGCCAAATCTTGACAATCAGTCAGAGGAGGTTTAGGAATCCACAGTACATTTTTTTTTGGACTCTAGATCTATGTGTCCAAAATTATTTGCATGGCTATAGAAACTCTTTTTTTTTTTCCAAAACATCCCACAACAAAAGGAGGCTTTTCTTCTATCCTTTCCACTATTGATTTAATAGTTTTGGGCTTTCTGTACCTACAGCTCCATGAGATGTAGACAGCTGAAAAGAGAGAGAGACTAGAAGAGAGAATTGCTCCTCTCTATTCACTGATGGAGAGCAAGAGAGCAATATATCAGGATTTTTCTTGAAAGGGAGACAGATTTGCAGCAATCCCTGCCAGAAAAAAAAATAAATGAGAGAACTTAAGTACAGAAAAGTGAATAAAGACTTTTCAGTGACTGTTTTTGTCTTCATTTTGTTGCTCCCTGTCCCCTCCACCCTTTCTCACCCTCCCATTGATTTTCTTGGGCTCCATGTTTGTAGCTATTCATTTGCTGACTTGTGAGCTCTCATGCTGAGAAAGTCCTGGAGGATTTTTTTTATCCTTTATTAAAAAACTTCCAATGGGCTGTTCCACAGAGGAACCATTCTGATTAGCCAAGGCTTTATTTATTTACATCAATCAGTATTTAGACATTTTAAAGACATTTTTTATCTTACAGTGAATAGTATAATACCCTTTTGGGAAATTCCCCAATACCACTGCAGTTTTTCAGAGGGAATGGTCTGGTGGTTTGGGTATGGGTATGCAATGCTTTCCTGATGATAATAATATCCAAACTCACTGAGTTTTTGTAGTCTCTTTGTTGCTCCCTTGTAAATAGTGGGAAGTATTTCTTTAATTATGAGCAATGCTTCTCGTTAAGTCATTTCCAGTCACGTCTAACTCTTTTTGACTTCATTTGGAGTTTTCTTGGCAGAGACACTGAAGTAGTTTGCCATTTCCTTCTCTGGTTCATTTTATACATGAGGAAACTGAGGCAAACAAGGTGGAGTGGTTTTCCCAAGGTTGCACAACTGCTAAGTGCCTGAGGCCCGATTTGAACTCAGGAAAATGAGCCTTCCTGACCTCAGACCTAGCACTGTCTCCATTGTGCCACTTACTTGCCCAAGATATGTGCTAGGCCCAATGAAAATGAAGCAGGCTAGAGTCTGGTCTTGTGATTTCCCTTATTTGAGTAAACTCCTGGTGAAGAAATTTCTTCTACCAGTATGCTTCAGAACCTTCTCTGAAGTTTGTCTTCTTAGTCAGTGATGGGCAAACTTTTTAAAGAGGGGGCCAAAGGAAAGGAAATGCTCATCTGTCAGTCTGTTTCTAAGGCAACTCTTCCAAAGTTTCATTGTATTGTATCCTACTCATTGTATTTGTCAGATTAGGAATAATGTCATATGGTGGGATAGAACATTTCAGGGGCCCCCATGTGGCCTGCCAGCTGTAGTTTGCCCATCACTGCCTTATATGATAAAGAGCTTTGACAGCATAAGTGACTTGTATAGGATCACACAATCAATACGTATCAGAGGCAGGATTTGAACCCTCTCTTCCAGATTCTGAATCCTATTCATTACCCACTGCTTTTCTCTGATGAATAAAACAAATCTCTAACTTGAAGAGGCTACAATGGCAAAGGAAGCAACTATTAGGAGACCAATGAGTTGTTAAAAGGGCATTTATGGTCTAGCAGTAAAGGAAGCAAAAAAGAACTAGCCAAATGGAAAAGGACAAACAAGAGTTCAATAAAGAGAATAATTCCCTAAAATTAGAACTGGGCTAATGACTTCATGAGATTTCAAGAAACAATTTTTAAAAAGTAGAAAAAAAAATGTGAAGTATCTCACTGGAAAAACAACTGACCTAGATAGAGAGAGACAGAGACAGAGACATTGACAGATGGATAGATAGATAGATAGATAGATAGATAGATAGATAGATAGATAGATAGATAGATAGATAGATAGATAGTAAACACATAGAAACATAGACAGTCAGATGGAGAGAGAGACAGCTAAAAAGATAGATAGATAGACATATAGAGAGAGATAGGCAGATACATAGGCAAATGGATAGATAGATCGATAGACAGATGGAGAGATAGATAGATAGATAGATAAAGCTTGTATGAGCATTTATTATGTCCCAGGTACTGTACTAAATTCTGGGAATAGAAATATAAGCAAAAAGTAAGTTAGGTGACAGCTAGGTGGCTCCATAGATAGAGTCAAGAAGACCTGAGTTCAAATCCAGAATGATCCTAGGTAAGTAACTTAAACCTGCAAGCAAGGAAGAAGGAAGGAAAGAAGAGGGAGAAGAAGGAGGAGGAGGCGGAGGAGAGGGAGAGAGAGAAAGGGAGAAAGAGAGAAAGAAAAAATGAAAATCTAGTCCAAATAGTTTCCTTGTGGGGGCAGCTGGGTAGCTCAATGGATAGAGAACCAGACCTAGAGTTGGGAGGTCCTGAATTAAAATCTGGCCTCAAACACTTCCTAGCTGTGTGACCCTGGGCAAATCACTTAACCCCCATTGCCTAACCCTTACCACTGTTCTGCCTTAGAACCAATACACATCATAGATTCTTTTTTGTTTTTTAACCCATGCCTTCTGTCTTAGAATCAATACTGTGTATTAGTTCCAAGGCAGAAGAGCAGTAAAGGCTAGGCAGTGGGTGTTAAGTGACTTGCCCAGGGTCACACAGCTAGGAAGTATTTGAAACCACATTTGAAACCAGGACCTCCCAATCCTGGCCTGGCTCTCAATCCACTGAGCTGTCCTTAAAAAGAACAATTTAAATTGGAGATGATAGAGGAAGTCCATTCTATCTTTTGGAATACTTATATATGGAATTGTTGATCTTCATAAGGCAATAAGGACCAGAAGTCAGGAACCTGAGTTCAAATCCAGCCTCAGATACTTACTAGCTGTGTGATCCAAGACAAATCACATAACCTCTGTCTGCCTCACTTTTCTTAACTTTAAAATGAGGATTAATGACAGCATTTACCTCACAGGGTTGTTATTAGGATCAGTTGAGGTAATATTTGAAAAAAAAATGCTTAGCATAGTGCCTGGCATATAGTAGGTGCTCCATAAATGCTTACTCCTCTCATTATTTCCTCATCAATCTCATCACTATGCAGTCCTTAAATTATGAAGAAATCCCATTTGCCATTCATTGTTTCTATGTGCAGTTTTCTGGAGGAGTGATGTACAAGGAATCACCAGGCTCCACATGTTGGAGTCCACATATCTCTGTGGAATTAAAGTAATAAATAAAAACTTCAGAAAGTCTTTAACAAGATAAAGGACACATCAATCAGAATTAGATTTAGAATCAAAATACTTAAGTCTGAGTCAAAGGATGACTCTTAATAGTTGCTTGCCTCAGGACAATTTCTGTTATCTCTCTGAACCAAAATTTTCTTATTTGTAAAATGGAAACAATATATATGTATATATGTGTGTATGTGAGAATATTACTTTATAAACTGTAAAGAGTCATCAGTACTATATGGTATTTATTATAACTCTCATCTTTAAAAATAACTTTTATAATGTCCTTCGATTGGGGAATGGCTGAACAAATTGTGGTATCTGTTGGTGATGGAATACTATTGTGCTCAAAGGAATAAAGAACTGGAGGAATTCCATGTAAACTGGAATGACCTACAGGAAGTGATGCAGAGTGAAAGGAGCAGATCCAGGAGAACATTGTACACAGAGACATTGTGGTAAATCGAATATAACGGACTTCTCTACTAACAGCAATGCAAGTATCCAGAGCAAGGCTGAGGGAGTTATGAGAAAGAAAAGTAGCCACATTCAGAGGAAGAAGTGTGGGAGGAGAAACACAGAAGAAAAACAACTGCTTGAACACATGGGCTGATGGGGATATTATTGGGGATGTAAATACTAAATGATAACTCTAATCCAACTATCAATAATATGGAATTAGGTCTTAATCAACGATACATATAAAACCTAGTGGAATTGTGCGTCGGCTATAGGGAGTAGGGAAGTTTTGGGGGAGAGGGAAAGAACATAAAACATGTAACTATGGGAAAATATTCAAAATAAAAAAAAATAACTTTTATCTTCTGTCAGTATCAATTCTTTTTTTTATGACATCTTAAAAATTAATTAATTAATTAATTTAGGAGATTTCTCCGTGGTTACATGATTCATGTTCTTTCCCTCCCCTCTTTCCTTTCCCCTGTTGGAGCTGACGAGCAATTCCACTTGGTTATTCAGTATCAATTCTAAGGCTAAGAAATCAGGGTTAAGTGACTTGCCCAGGGTCACACAGCTAGGAAATATCTGAGGTCAGATCTAAACCTAGGACCTCCTGTCTCTGGACCTGGTTCTCTATCCACTGTACCACCTAGACACTCCTATTACTATGATTATTTTTATTATTATTGTAAAAGTCAGTATGATATACCAGATATTCTTCAAAGGCAAGAAGACCTGGGTTCAGTTCTCATCTATGGCACATACTGGCTGTGTGGTCCTGAGTGAGCTGTAGGCCCCTCAGTGGTCTAGGTAGCTCTCTAAGATGATAAATTATGGCAATCTAGGAACAGCTGGCTATTATTGTGATGCAAGTATTGCATAAAAAAATACATGCAACTTTTTAAAAAAAGCAGAATATAGTCAAAATGAAATATTATTAGATTTATAAAAATATAAATTGATGGAAAATGTTTAGAGTTATTATAAATAGAATTTTAATTAGAATAATTAGAAATTAAGGGTTAGATTAAAGGGAAGGATTTATAGGAAATTTGTATTCACACACTAGAAAAGGCCTTTGTGTGTATATATATATGCGCATATATATATATACTTTGAAAATATCTCTTGAATAAAGTGGGGACTCAGCAAGCAGGTAAAGATCCTGTAAAACAGTTATTCCCAAAGTGGGCGCCACCACCCCCTGGTGGGTGCTCAGCGATCCAGCGATCCAGGGCAGTGATGGCCACAAGTGCATTCACCTTTCCTATTAATTGCTATTAAAATTTTTTTTTAATTAATTTCCAGGGGGCTAAGTAATATTTTTTCTGGAAAGGGGGTGGTAGGCCAAAAAAGTTTGGGAACCACTGCTATAAAATAAAATAAAGTTGAGTGAAAATTTTGTTAAATCCAAATAGCACTGGATTCCTTTGTTGATGCCTAGTAGGCTTGCAATGAAGGCCAACATGCTACAACAATCATAATTTTGCTAGAATCTAGCCTTGATTCTTCAACCCATTAACAAAATGCAAAATTCAAAAACATTTCCCACAATGTCCCATTTATGACTTTTCTTTTAAATGCTCTAAAAATATTGCCCTAACCTTGTATATTTTATTTGTGTAATATAATTGTAGAAAGTGGTTTTCAACTACTCTGTTTTCCAATAATCAGGTTATATTTTCAAAGCTCCTGCAGAGACTGATTATTACTCCAGAATAAGAGCTTGTCACCTGCTGCCTAATTGTTATTTTTAGTGCCGACAATAATAATAACAAGGTAAGCAGTTTGGTTTGTGAATATCTACAAAAGGAAGCAAAAATTACAAAGAATCAGCATGACTTCATCAAGAATAGATCATACCAGACTAACCTCATCTCCTTTTTTTGACAGGATTATTAAATTGGTAGATGAGAGGAATGCTGTGGATGTAGTTTACCTAGATTTTAGCAATGCTTTTGAGAAGGTAGCTTATGTTCTTCTTATGGTTTAGATGAAGAGATATAGAATAGATGATGCCATGAAATAATTCAGAACTGGTTGGTTGATAGTTAATGTTTCAGTCTCAATGAGGCAAGAGGTCTTATTGATCAGGAGGTCAAGGAGCCAAGAAAAGCCCAAGAATCTGTGCTTGCTTCTATGTTTAACATTTTTATCATTGATTTGGATAAACTATATGACAAATGTGGGAAGTTTAGGTCACACAGTCTGTGATAATCAGAATCCAAAAAGATCTTGAGAAGCTAGAAAATTGGGTTGAATCTAAGAAGATGGGATTTAATAGGGATAAGATTTTATAACATCTTTACAAAAAATTAACTTCATAAGAATAACATGAGAGAGCCTGGATAGATAGAAATTATTCTTAAAAAAAAAGGGTCTAGGTGTTTTAGTGGATGATAAGTCTAACATGAGTCTGGACTGCATCAAGAGATAGAGCTTCCGGGAATATGGAGGTGATATTCCCATATTCCCTTGTCAGATCTCATCTGGAGTATTATGTTTATTTCTGGATACTACAGTTTAAAGATACTGATAAGCTTAAGAGGAAGACAATTTGGATGGACTATGAATCTGTGTCATATAAATATTAACTTTAACTCAAATTTTTCATAATATTTTGCCCAGAACCTCCTTTCCTTTGTGTTTCCTTTCATTACCACTTGAATCTTAGTCAATTCTCTTTGCCTTATGTAGGATTAAGGGTCAGATGGCAATGGATTCTTCCCAGTCCCTGATCAGAGGAGAAGCAGGTAAACTTGACTGGATGGGAGGGGCAAGAGCCCCTCTTGTACTCCTTCACCTCCCCCCACCCTGTAAGCAGTTGGAATCAGTTAACAGAACACACTCAGAGCTGGTTATGGAGATTATTCAAGCTTGGTAAATTCTGGGCAAAGATGGTAAGTGGATAGGGACTAAAACCCTTGTGCTGATAACTTTCTTTGTTTGAATTATTCTTTCACAGGATAGAAATATTCTACTTCAGATCAGACCACAGGCCCTAGGCAGTGATTCCCAAAGTGGGCGCTACTGCCCCCTGGTGGGTGCTGCAGCAATCCACGGAAGTGGTGATGGCCACACTTTTTTTGTGTTATATTCTATTCTGAGTTCAATAAAGTTTCATAATTTTCAGGGAGCACTAAGTAATATTTTTTCTGGAAAGGGGGAAGTAGGCCAAAAAAGTTTGGGAACCACTGTCCTAGGGCAAAGGCAGCCACAGCCCCAGCTTGAATGGATTACTTGGCTTGATGTAAGGAAGGTAGTAAGTATAACCCCCAAGTTAACAGGATACAACCTCTATCTTTCACAAACTAAATGAATTTAATGATTTCAGGGAACAGAAGAAGGGAATCAGTTTAAGGAAAGAGGAGGGAATGTAATCTGGCTAAAACTGTTAACTGCAGACTGACCACACAGGAATGTATACTAAATGGCTGAACTCCTATCTACGCCCCCAAATAATCTTCCTTCTAAAACTTAAACTGCTAAGCTGAAGGTAGACTGAGATCTTGCTTGAAGGTCTATCTTTGTGGTTAGCTATCAAGGTAAAGCAGCCCCTGGCTGTCAGTGACTGAATGTCTCAGCCCAAAAGCTACACAGAGTGTATGTGTGCCCAGAGACAAGAGCCAAGAGTCAGGGCCCTTGCAAGAGGGGTGACCTGGCATTTATACCAGGACTCTAATTGCCGTTAACTGGCCCCTCCCTTAGAGTTCTGGGGGGCACTCTGGAATTCTGTGATGCAGCTTGAACCCCTCTCAGAAACATGGATGTTACACTCATCCTCCATTAAATTAAATTGCAGGCTCTTTGAGAGCAGGGCCTCTGTCATATTTTTCTATTTTTGCTTCCCTAACACTAGCACGGTGTCAGATAAAAGAGATAGTAGAATGTAGGCACTTTGAACATAAGATCTGTTCACTTTTGTCTTTGTATATTCATTGCTTAGCACACTGCCTTGTACATTGAGGTTGCTTAAAGAAGGACCAGAATTTAAGAATACCTTGAAGGACTAAGCTGGGTCAATTGACACATTATATTATTTAGTCCCAAAGGCAAAGAAAATAGAGATTGTAGGATGAAAAATTTTATTTCAAAGTAAAATTATATGATCTTCTTGTAATTATTTGTATTTAAAGTACATTTACACAGATTGGAAAAATCACAGTAACTTATACAGTGATCCCTCACCTATTCCTGGACTCATGTTCCAGAGACAACCCCCCCCCCCAGGGGAAAATCCATGAAGTAGTGGCAGCATATTTATTTTATTAATCACACACATATATATGCATATATATATTAAGGCTTTATAAACCTTTTCCACTCTCTTATAAACTTTTCCCACATTCTTATTAATATACAGTCACTGAGCCAATCAGCATCCAGGATACAAAACACAGTGCTGTGATTGTTTCCTTTTCATTCCCTCAGCCAATAGTGTGCAGGATAAGCTTAAACTCCTTGATACAGAATTATATATATATATATATAATTATATATATATATATATATTTAAACCTGATACAGTGAAGTCCTGATAAGTGAACCACGATATAGGAGGGACAACTGCAGTAATTCATTTTTAAAACTTTGTATCAATCGATTAATCCGGTTTTCTAATGTTAATAAATGCTTTTTTACTGAATGAATTTAACTGAATAACAGAATGAAGTTTCAAAAAGATTTCAACATGAAAACCTGGGAAAAGAGAAAACTGTCCATCCAATACTGATGCCAGATGCCATGGAAAGTAGCAGGTAATAAGGGAAGAAAAATTCAGTTGAGAAACCTATTAATTCATAGGAGATCACTTCCAGGAAGAGAAGCAGTAATTACATTCCGGGATTTACCTTTTTATTCATAAATGTAAAGGGTAGAGATAATTAAACATATATCTTAAAATAAAGTGGTAAATATGATCTCACAGATATCACTGAAACTTCAGAGGACTCATGATTGTAGAGCAAAGAAAAGTTTGCTTGAATCAAAAGATCAGATTAACTAATGTGTAGATAGAATCCGCTCGTCCCCACTGAGCAGCGTGGCTGGATGTCACGTGAACTCTCCAAAGCGAGGTCACAAGTGAAGCGCCCTAGGAACACGACCCGGAAGGAGTTCAGGGTTCAAGAGAAAGGATAAAGGTGTCTGGCAAGACAGGCGGACTCTCTATCCCCTTGGAAGCGGCTGGGTAGGACCTTGGCTGTCTCTCTTCAACCTGGACCATAACCAGGTCATGTTCCTAGGGCTCTTCACCTGTGGGGACGAGCTGGGATGGGGAGGAGGGGATTACATCTACGCACTACGGAGGGTGTAAGATTAGCTTAATTTATTATTTTTTCATCATTTATCATTTTTGTCAATTTATATCATCAATCAATAGTTATTATTGACTACAACATATCAATATTATTATCTATAGTAGTTTATAATCCACAAAGCACCTTTTCACAATGACCACATGTTTACAATTTACCAGTGGAAACAAAGAAGCTTAACTGGTTGATTCAGTGTGGTAGTAATATTAACCGTATTTCTTAACTTATTTCTGAGACAGCAACATGGCTAAGTGGATAGAGCATTGGGCAAGAAATCAGGAAGACCAGAATTTAATACTAACTTCAGGTACTTAATAGCTGTGTGAATCTGGATAAGTCAGCAAACTTGTCTGCCCCTGTGGCCCCATCTCAAAAATGAGGGTTATGAAGGCTGTTACAGAGATTTGTTATGAGTATCAAATAAAATAATATTTGTAAACCTGAAAGTGCTACATAGTTGCTATTATTAGTATTTTCATCAAACAGTATATATACATTTACTAGGTACTTATTATGTGCCAGGCATTGTACTAAGTATTTCTTATATATAAAGAGGCAAGACAGTCCCTATTAGGGCTGTCCAATGGAATTTGAGGTAGGGAGTTTAAGATCACTAGAAGTATTGAAGTTGAGATTGATGATTGTGTCAAGTATATTGTAGAAGGGGTCTTTGGGCAGCTTTGTAGAGTCAAAAAGGAGCTCTAGAGAGCAACTAAAGTAAAATACAGAAGAGACTTTTGTTCAGGTACGGTTGAATTTAGGCTTTTAGGTCACTTTTAAATCTGAGATTGTGTATGATTCTGAGAGGTTAAATGATTTACCCATTGACCTATAAATAATAAGGATCAGAAATAGGATTTAACCCCAGATCTTCCTTACTATAATCCAGCACTACATAATATTACCTCCCTCAAATGGATATAAAAATAAATGATGAAATAAAACATATGACATCATACTCCTATTTTTCTCATTCCACAAAAAGAAGGGTTCTTTCAACATTATAATCAGTCTCATTTATCTTAAATATTGAATTTCTAGTTCTCATTTAATTTTTCTAGTTTCCATTATGTGGATTATAAAGAGAATGACTTAAAGGTATTATAGAAATTATAGTACAAAAACAGATGACTTTTGGAACTCCAGATAAACTAGGTCCACAAGTATTTTTTTTCCATGTAATCTAGAGTTTTCCACAATTTAAGCTAAACATGTTCTCACTGAGAGTTCAAGAGAGCATGTGGGATTCTGATTCTGACTGATGGTGTGCTAACTCATTTCTTGAGTAGAGATGATAAAACCCTTGGCTGGTTCTATAGAGCCATTGTATTGACTTAGCACAGGGGAAAGTTGGCACTTTGATATGATATTCCCCTTTATAGGCTGGTAATTAGGAAAAGCAAGTCAATCTTTAGGAAATAACTCTTTCTGGCATTTCTTCCTGTGACTTGACCAGGTTGGAGAGTAGCTATTTCGCTAGACTTCCCATATAAGTGTGAAAGGAAAATAGAGACCTTCCACTCCTACCCCTAACCTTGGGCATCACAGTTTACTACTCCCAGATAGCAGCTGGAGCAGGGGGAACTCAGCTGAGCAAACTTGTGCTTGATCCTGTGGCAACCTTTTCCTACATTGTGTTTCATTTCCTGAGCTGGAGACCAAACATTGCCTTTGAGACAGATGGGTTCAGGATTCTAAGTCATCTTGTAGTTTAAGAGTTCTAAAGCTGGAGTTCACTGTAGTTTCTTCAGGCAAGATGACTTTTGACAGGACAGAGTCCAAGTCCTACCTTGAATTCCAGAAGGCAGGATTGAGGATACAGTGCAGAGCCGAGGTAAAAAATAACCATCTCTGTTAAGCAGTCTTATAAACTGCATTATATTCTGATAAAGTTTAAGTATCAGTTCCTAAGAAAGTTTAACCACAGTTATAAGTTAAAATTTCTAAATCTTGCTCTGCCAACAAACTTTTCTAAATGTTTATTTTAATATTTCTTTTGTCTGAAGAAAACAAATACCTGTTCCATGCTTACTTGATATTGTACATTGATTCAGTCTCTTCCCCCACCTTATACAAATGAGCTTACACAGGAGCTAAAATCTAAGCTTTAAGCAAGTCATTCCTGGAGTACTTTGTTGGGGGCATTATGAGTCAAAGGTTATAAGAAAAGTGAACCTTAGTGCACCCTCCCAAGGGTCCAATCAGCTCTGTAACACCTGTGTACTTCTAAAGTAAAGGAAAGATTTTTTAAAAGAAAGGGAAAGGGAGACTCTCCTAGACCTAGACCCTTGGACTCAACAGTAGTTTTCATTCTTAGACTTTTAAAAGGTTTTAACTAGTTTTACTCTTTCTGTTCTCTTTTTATTCAAGCTTCAGAGCCAAATCACCTTGTTTCTTTCTTAAGGAAAGAAATCACTTGGAAGTTCTTTGTTTTTTTGTTTTTTTTTTTAAACCCTTGTACTTCGGTGTATTGTCTCATAGGTGGGAAAGTTCTTTGTTTTAAGGATTGTGGGTAAATATCTAGTAAAACTTCAATAATTAAAAATCTTCAATTAAAAAATTAATTAAAAAATAAAAAACATTAGAGCTGTTTGTAGGTCATATATTTAATGCCGGGAGGTTTTAAAACCTGAGAGGTTTTCTAGAAATTTGCACCCATTTTATAAAAGAAATTGGGACACACAAAAGTTACAGAATTTGCCTGGCGTCACATAGGCAGTAGATGGCAGATGTAGGATTTGAACAGAAATCCTCTGCCTCCATATTCTACACTTAATCTATTGCACAGTACCACTTCTCAGAAAACAGTATGAAAACAAAACATGCAGTGCACTTTAGAGACATCATTTTTGGTCTGGGACTATTCCTTTTTTTGTTTGTTTACATATTTCCTCATGGATCTTATGATGCTTTACATTAGTAAAATCTTTTTAGTCCTTTTAATTAAAGGAATAATAATATTGCATGGACTTTTGTATTAACGTTTATTCAGAGAGTTTGAGAAAGTGTAAAATATTAGCAGCTAACAAAATGGAACTGGCAGAAATTATGAAAGCTAAAATTAAAAGGTTGGGTTAAATCATGAACCTATAAATATCCAGGGGGAACAAACCACTTAGGGGAAAAAAAGGAAGGAAATTGTCCAGTGGACAATGTCTCTATTTCTTTTTTTAAATTAATTTGTTTATTGGTTACATTAAAATTCTCAAATGTCTCCCTTCCTCACTTCTGTCCCTACTTTAGAGAAGGCATCATTTGCAAAAAAAAAATATATGCAAACATGAATTGTCTTTCATATTTCTATTTACTTAGTTCTTTCTCTGGAGGTGAACATTCACAAGTTATTCTTCAAACACTAATTCTGTAGTATATAATGTTCTATGATACCGTTATTTCTAGAGGTATTACTAATAAAATTTTGATGCTTGAAAATGATTATTTAGTTATCTAGAATTCTTAATAGAAACTTCAGAAATCCCTCAGCAGCTTGTAAATTATTCAATCAATCAAAAATACTTATTGAGTACTATTGGCACTGTAACTATACAAAAAAAGATAATGGGATAATGCAAAGAAGTTCTCTCAAGGAATGCACATTTTAGTTGAGGAGAAAAGACATTAACAATAAAACATTAACAATAAAAGTTTCGTATGACAAGTGCCAAATGCATGGTATAAACAGGAAGTGCTCTTAGACTTTAGAGACAGCAGCAATTATTGTGGGTTAGAGTTGTTAGAGAAAGCTTTATGGAATCACTGGAGTTTTAGTTGTGTTTTAAAGAATGGGCCAGGCTTAGATGATGAAAAGAATTAAAAAGAAATGGGTATTGCATCTTTTGGTAAAGTATCCAGACTTTGGAAAAACAAATTCTTGTAACTAATCTCTTTGGTTTTGTTTGCTGACTTTAGATAATAAAGTCAGTAGAAATTATGATTCCGGACAATGAGGACTGATATGGTGGAATCTCTTTTCTAGAGTCCTCATTGGGTATCCTTCTGGACTCAATCTCTGGTCTCTTTCTTAGGTAGCTTTGATTTGCCTCATTTGTCCCCACCTATTGACTCCATTGGCAGTAAAACACTGAACTACAATGCCAAGAGTGGTAGAAAAGTTTGGAGAACTTAAAAATCTATCTTAGGTAGTCTGGATACTGACCTCCTGGAAGGTAGGGGGTGGACCAAACAATTTGCAGCTACCCTTTTCAGGTCTTTAATTCTGTGACAAAAAAAATTAATGTGCAAAGAGCAGTTTCCAGATATAAATTCAAGTATCAGCTGCTTCCCTTCCCCCTCTCCACCTGCTCCCAGCCCAGTGCTGGGAAAAGAACACAGTTAAACCGACTCAGCTTTTCTGTCTGTTGATTTAAAGGCAATCTTTAAGTAGCAACTACTGCTTTCTCAGGGAATTTTCTAGAATTATATGTCTTCTTCCAATTAATTTTTGAACAAATGTTAAAGACTAGTGATACATGGTGGATCTAACAAGTTTTCTAAGACCTCTGATATATGCATATATTACACGTAATTTGTAGGGGATAGAGTGCTTTTTAAAGTGTTCCCCCCACCTCCATTTTTAAGGTTCTTTCACACATTTATCTGATAAAGAACAAGATTACCTCTCATCTAGACTATTGCAATAGCTTTCTAATAGGCCTTCCTAGATCTCATCTTTTTGTGATCCAATCCACCCATCATACCACTGCTGGACTTTTTTTTTCTTATGCAAAGATTTGGTCATATACCTCTTCTACTTTAAAATCCTTCAAAGATTCCTTTTTGCTTATAAAAGTAAACTAGTTCAAAATCTTTGGCCTGAAATTTAAGACCCTTGACAATCTGTGCCATCTTACTTTCCAGCTTCATCTCAGAGGCAGTGGCTCTGGTGACATAGTGGATTGACAGCTAGTTTTGGAGTTTGGAGACCTGTATTATGCATGTCCTAGCTCTGACACATACCAACTGTGAAATCAATAGCAAGTCACTTAACTTAATAAAGGGAAATCCCTCAATAGAAATTCTCTACATTACTGAGTCACAATTCTAGACAAAAAAAAAAGTGTCTTACTCCATGTATTCTGACCTCAAGCCAGATTGGGTTACTGCTTGTCCTCTGCACATTCTCAGTGTTTTTCCACTTTCGTTCATGTTTTCCTTTCCTCTCACAATGTCATCCTCTTCTGACTCATTAATAAAAGTTAATAAAAGAAATAATATTTATGCACTTCTGTAAGGTCTCTGATATATTGGGTGGACACCTGTGACAAATTTACAGGAAGACATGAGCAAGTCATACAAGATATCAGACATAACTAGCTTGTGATCTGCATTTTCCCTTTTACTTTCTGACTTGGAATCAATGCTAAGTATTGATTTCAAGGCAGAAGAGTGGTAAAGGGTAGACAATTGAGGTGAAGTGATTTTCCCAGGACTCCATAGCTAGAAAGTTTCTGAGGCCAGATTTTAACCCAGGACTTCTTTTCTCCAGGCCTGGCTCTCTATCCACTGAGCCACTTGGCTATCCCTATGATCTGTATTGTTGGAGGAAACTTACAGATCACAGATCCATTTGAGTATTTATGATTCACAAAGTATTTTGCTCACCACAACAGTGTAATGGAAATACTAAATAATTATTACTTTTGTTCCACAGAGGAAGAAACTGAGGCACAAAGTTTAAAGAACTTACCCACTGTCTCAGAGCTGATAAATATGAGAGTCAGGAATTAAGACCAGGTCTCCAGTGTTCTTTATACCCTGTGATATATTGTATTTCTGTTTCTTATCATCTAATTTATCATCTTTTAAAGCTCAAATCAAATGCCATTTTCACCATGAAATTATGTCAGTTCACCCTGATATACACCCTGCATAGCACATTGACTTTTATGAAAGATAGGTTTATGAGACGAGTGTCTCATAAATTTGTGTCCCCAACCAACTTGATTAAATTACAACTTGATGACCTTTTGTTTGGAGACATCTGGGGGTACATTTTCATCAGGACTATGGTCATGCCCAGTGGTGCAATATTAGATATTGATTTAGAGTTTGAAGGATCTGTGCTGTGCCTCTTCCCCATTCCCATCAAGAAAATGGGACAGGAGTTGAAATACTTGTAGACTCTTCTTATCTCTACCTGATGGGCCAATTCAGAAGTGGGAGTTTCTCCTCTAGTTCCTCCCAACTATTCCCTCCCTTAGTCTCTGTCTCCTAACCCATGGCAGAGTGAAGGGGAAGTGTTAGCCTTAAGGGCCTGGCACTCCTGGTGATCTCTACCAGCAATTACAATGAAAAAGAAACCTTGAGGTCCTTTAGTCACAGGAAAATAAATGGCCCACATCTGCTTGAAATCTCTCCTGCTCCTGGGAGTTTAAAGGGTTATAAAACTTGTAATAACATTAGCTGGTGTGTTTCCCAGGCAGTCTACCTGACTACCAATCCAAGATATGGAGATTTTATCTTATATATTATGGTTAATATAAAACCCTTTCAGATCTGCCCTCTATATAGTCTGATCATGGTTAAAGACGCTTCTGTCCAACACTTGGGAACAACTCTTTTTCTAAGGGAACCAGGCACGGTTCACAATACCAGATATGCAAGAAAGCTCCCTTTCTCGGACAGAGATTGGGGAGAGGGGAAGAAAAAGTGGCCAGGAAAGAGTAAGTTCTCCCCATTTCCTGGATCCCCAATTCCTGGCTCTCATTGGGAGGGAGTATTCATCAATGCTTAGGACTCATCCCCTGTTCTAAATCTTCAGCTGCTACTGCTTCTAGAGAGGATTAAGCTTCTAGCCATGATGGATATCTGACATTATCATTTTATTCCTTTGTCAGAGCTACCTCTCATTTGCTTCTCCCCAAATTTTTTTTCTCTAGCCAAGCTCTGATTTTTCAACTCTCATTCTGAGAAATCTCCGAACCCCAGATTCCTTCCCAATTGTAAGCAAGTTGCATTTCCCAAGATCCTTTCAGGGAAAGGAGAATCTGTCCTCTTAATATTGTTATTTTGAAATGACACAGAATCCCTGATTAGCTTCATGTGACTAGCAATTCCTCTAAGATGATTGGCTAGCTAGGATTCAGGAAGATGAACTCTTGTCTTCAATGATATCTAAACCTGAGCAGGCAAAATAATTTGGTCTTTGGATTTCCTCTTCACTTTCTCCTGTTTAGAAGACATGATTGTGCAGCAAAGTGAACATGCTTTCTCAGGGATAGTGGGGAGCTTTTTCCTCCCTGGATGGTTCACTTGTTGGGCCTAGAGTCAGGAAGACTCTTCTTAATACTGTTGACCAGTTTCATAATCTGGAAAATGAGCTAGAAAAGGAAATGGCAAACTATTCTAGTATCTTTGCCAAGAAAACTCTAGGGAAGAGTCACTCATGACCACAATGACTGAACAACCAAAATATAAAATGTTTAAGGATTTCAAAACATTTGACATATGTTATTTATGGTCAAGTAAAACTAGTCTAATTCCTCTGTTATTTGATAGGCATTCAAATAACTGAAATTTGCTACCTCCCTATTAGAGACTTATGTTTCTTTTTGCTGTTGTTTAATCATTTCAGTTTTGTCCAACTCTCTGTGACCCCATATGGGATTTTCTTGGCAAAGATGATGGAGTGGTTTGCCCTTTTCTTCTCCAGCTCATTTTATAGTGTGTGACAACAGGAAATGGGGTCTTATCTAAATTACTTCTGTCTTCTAGCACAATACTCTTCATACTATAGTTTTTTGAAAAATAGAAACTTGTTCCATTGAACTTTAAAAGATATTGCTCTTCCTTTTTTAAAGATTAGGAAATGCTATTTTACTTACCAAGGTCACTCAATGAACTAAGTATCCAAGACTATAATTCAGGTTTATTATTCTTATCACTCAATACTTTGAACCATGTTACTGCTTGTTATGATAACAATTCCTTATATTTCTACTGTAGCTTGTGATTTTCAAAGCACTTTCATGTGTTATCTAATTTGGTCCTCACAACAGCTCTGTGAAATATATGGAGCAAGTACTATCCAAGTTTTTCAAATGGAGAAACTGAAGTTCACAGAATTTTACTGAATTGTCCAATAACACCCATTGAGCCATGACTAGAATTCATGACAGACTCCCACACATAGAATTTGCTTTGCATAAACTTGAAAATACATGCTTAAGGGCAGGAGCAGTAGAGTAGAATATGGAGAACATGAGATTTAGAGTCAGAGGATAGGCTCAGATCCCTGATCTGGTCCTTATTAGCTTTGTGACCTTGAGAAACTCACTTTAACCAATTCAGACCTCGGTTTTGTCATCTGTAAAGTGATGGAGTTGAACTAGTTGACTTTTAAGGCTCATCCTAGCTCTATATTTATTATTCTAAAATATAGAGGCAGATTTGAATTGGGGTGAGGGGAAACAAAGTTAGAAGAAGGCAAGGAGATTCAATAAATATATAACTGTTCAGATGCTCTAGGTTCACTACTGTCCTCACGATTCTATTTTGCTTTTTCTAAAGTTTGATATTCTCTTACATCTTCCCTCAAAAATGGGAAGGGAGCAATATATATTACAGTTTGCAATTTTTAAAAAGCCTACCAATTAGGTGCAAAAATAAGTGACTATTACATATCTCTTTACAAACCTAAATTTAAAAAACCTGTCTAAAGAATTGGAAATTGAGGGCATGTCCATCAATTGGGGAATGGCTGAACAAATTGTGGTACATGTTGGTGATGGATTACTATTGTGCTATAAGAAATGAAAAGCAAGATGATTTGAGAATATGCTGAAAAGATCTGTATGAACTGATACAGAGTGAAAGAAGCAGAACCGGGACAACATTGTACATAGTAACAGCAATATTGTATGATAATCCACTGTGAAAACTTGGCCTGAAAGACTTATGATGGGGAATGCTATCTACTTCCAAAGAAAGACCCGTTGGAGTCAGAAAGATGTGGATCAAAACATACTATCTTTCATATCAATGTATTTATGGTTTTATTTCAGGGTTTTGGTTTTGTTTGAGTGTGCCTTTATAACAATGACCAACACAGAAATATGTTTTGTATGGTAAAAAAAAATGCTTGTCATTTGGCCAAATATCCACACAAAACTGTGGCCTCCTCACTTCCAAGCCCCATGCTGATCTATTATTTTTTACATTTAATATTAGCCCTACTTTTGTGTTTTGTTATATCTCTTATCCTTCCATAGTCATCATAATCATGATCTCAGTGTTCCTAGATTATGAGAGGGGGAGTTGCTAACAACAAATCCTATAATTATTATTGATCACAAATTCTAATTTATGTTTTTTTCCTTTTCATAAAAGAAAAAGAAGAAAACTGAAAGTGCTAAAACACAAACTATAGAATTTAGATCATGTTAAAGGGATAGAAATTAATTTTTGCAATATTATTACCTATGAATTTATAATGATTTAACATTTGTTAAATGATGAAGCTTTTTTAGTTCTCCAAGTGCTTTTATATGTATTATCTCATTTTATCCTCACAAAGACCTCTGTAAAATGAGCCTAATTGTCCATGGAATAACTAAGGCAAGAAAATTGTTTTCCATTTTAATGATTAAACTCAGACTTTTTATTAAAAGGCAAATCCTAAACATCTGGACAGGATCATGTTCATCTCAGCATCTAAATGTCGGAGAACAGTACCCTTTTTGGTTATTTTTGTTGACTTTCCCAATTTGGAGTGTGTTATCTGTTCCTTGGCAAGGGCCATCCTATCACTACTTTCTACTTTTCTTCCCCACATTTTCCATTTCTCGTTTCTTTTTAAAAATTAAAAAAATGGGGGCAGCTGGGTAGCTCAGTGGAGTGAGAGTCAGGCCTAGAGACAGGAGGTCCTAGGTTCAAACCCGGCCTCAACCACTTCCCAGCTGTGTGACCCTGGGCAAGTCACTTGACCCCCATTGCCCACCCTTACCACCCTTCCACCTATGAGACAATACACCGAAGTACAAGGGTTTAAAAAAAATTTAAAAAATGTGTTTTTGATTACATTAAGATACTGATCTGTTTCCCACCCACCCTCCCCACCCCTCACTAGAGAAGTCATCATCTTACCAAAAAATATATATAGAGAGAGGTAAAATCATGTTATGAATGCTCCTATTTATTATTTTTTTCTCTGGATATGGATAGTCACAGTTATTCTTTCAATAATATTGCTGTTGCTATATATAACATTCTCTTGGTTCTGCTTATTTTACTCTTCATAATTTCATTTGATCTTTCCATGTTTGTTTGTTTGAAACCCTTTGATTCCAAAGCAGAAAAGTGTTAAGAGTTAGGGAACTGGGGTAAGTTACTTGCCCAGAGTCACACAGCTAGGAAGTGTCTGAGGTCAGATTTGAACCCAGGACCCCACCACACCCCATCTCCAGATCTGGCTCTATATACTGAAGCTACCTAGTTGCCCCTCCATGTTGGTATTTTTTTTTAATTAGCCTGGTCATCATTTCTTATTGAGCAGTAGTATCCCATCATAATCTCTTTTCTCCTTTTTGAAGCATTTTTATGGAGTGAGAAAAGCACTAGATCTAAAATCAGAGTACCTAGGTTTAAATTCTGACACACTACCAGTATGATCTTACCTAAGTTAATGGGTCTTAATTTCCTTATCTGTAAAACAATAAGATTTGGAAGGCAACTTGGTGGCATAGTAGTACATAGAATGCCGACTTGATGTCAGAAAGACAGTACAAATCTTGCCACAGACTCTGATCAAAATGTGTCCTTGGACAACTTATTTATCTCACTTGGCTTCTGTTTCCTCATCTGTAAGATGAGGATAATAACAGTACTTACTTCATAAAGTTATTGTGAGAATCAAATGAGATAACATATGTCAAATGTTTTGAAATCCTTAAACATCTTATATTTTAGTTGTTCAGTCATTGTGGTCATGAGTGACTCTTCCCTGGAGTTTTCTTGGGAAAGATACTGGAGTGGTTTGCCATTTGCTCTTTTTCCAGATTAGGAAACTTTGGTCAACAGGGTCTTCCTGGCTCTAGGCCTAGCACTCTATCTGTTGCACCACCTACCTGCCCTAAACTTTTATATAAATGCCAGCTATCATTATTCTTATCATCATCATCATGATATAAAGCACAGGGCTTAGAGTAACAAAGAACTGTGTTTTAATCCTTCCTTAGACACTTACTAACTGGGTGACCCTGGAAGAGTTACTCTGGGCCCAATTTTTCTCAGCTAGAAAATGAGAGGTTTGAATTCAGTGGATTCTAAGATCCCTTTCATCTCTAAATCTATGAGCAATGATCCATTGAATAAAGGAGCTTTAAGTTCCTTTCCAGACTCAGATTATTATGATCCATTTGCCTATTTGTTCTCTACTTCTTTTCTTCTCCATTGAATGAATAACTAAAAAAGTGTAGAATTAAAGAATTTGGAGCTGGAAGAAACTTTTGAGGTCATGTAGGACAATCCCATAGGGAGGAAGGGATAGACTACAGGTTTGAAACCAGATCTTTTGATTCCAAATCTTGTGCTCTTTCTAACATCCTATGAGTTCTCAGAGTCAAAAACTAGTCAAGCCAGTTCTGAGTACACTTTGCTTTTTGTATCTCAGTCTTTTCATTCACTTTAAACTTTTATCAAATAGCTTGTTTCTAATTTCCAAGAAAGACAGTTGGGAAGCTAGATCATTGTCTTTCCCCACCACCAAGTCTTTGCTTTAAAAACAAGTAACCTTAATGCTCTCTTTATACATGTTTCTATTTAGGACAAGAGCTCCTTTGACATGTGACCAGACTGGCAGTGGTTCAGTAGACATTTGTTGATGGTAACAAGTGAATCATAGCCTGATATAAGAAACTGCTTAAGAGAAAAGGAATACAGCTGGCCCAAGGATGACTTGCAAAATATCCATCTACAGCTAGTTTTAAAAATGTTATACGTAGCTTTCCAAGAAAAAGTAAGTCACCCCAAGTAAAGAGTGATTCCATTTTAGTGGCATCAGATATGAATTAGAATAATGTTTCAATTAAATTTCCTTATAGCTCTTCCTAATTCATTTATAGGAACATAGATTTAGAACTAGAAGGAACTTTAGAGGCCATCTAATTCAAGCCCTTCATTTTTACAAATGAACAAGTTGAGGTCTAAAGAGCTTAAATGACTTACTTAAGATCACACTGGTAGTGCCAGGCAGAGCCAAGATTCGATCCTAGATCTTCTCTTTCTTCTGCACCATGCTGCCTGTCCTCAAAGAGAGAAAATGAAATAAAAGAAACCAGTACCTGCAAATGTCACCCTATTAAAAATAAATATGGTCAGAGCATCAGAGTTATAGCCATAATGAGGCATTTAGAGTTGTTGTTACATTGGTATTTTACATACCCTCTAACTATTTTGGATACTCCTTAGTACACACTTACTGCATATGGCCCTACATGATATATAATTGTTTAAAAATAATCAATTTAATCACACTTAATCACATCTTTGGGCTTGAATCAGTAAAATTCAATTCAATTCAGCAAACATTTTTTTAAACCCTTACCTTCTGTCTTAGAATCAATATTAGATATCTCTTTCAAAGCAGAAGAGTGGTGAGAGCTAAGCATTTGGTGTTAAGTGACTTGTTGAGGGTCATGCAATTAGGAAGTGTCTGAGGTCAGATTTGAACGTAGATTCTCTTGCCTTCAAGCTGGGTCTCTAGGGGTCCAAGTACAAAATAAAAGAAATAAAATAATTTTAGGGCTGTAGGGAACACTAACAATTGGCAGGATCAGACCAAGCTTTGAAGGAAGATAGTGATTGCAAGCAGTAAAGCAAAAGGCTATGTAAATTTGGACTTCTTGAGGTCTAGAGAATAATTTCCAGAGGAAAGGCATCCAAAAGACAGGCCAAAAAAATTCGTGAAAATCACAGAAGTGGTAGAAGCAAGAGTACTAATAAAGATTAAAAACATAAAGTTTCATGGGATTAATCGAAATTTGCAATGGAAGTCTCCTTGAAGGTATCGAAGAAAATGTCAGAAATGTTACCAAGGATAAAAACCAAAAAAAATTAACAGGAAGTTTTAAAATTTGGCAAGCTTCTGAAAAATCTGAAAAAAAAATGATAAAGTTAGCTGTGGGAACAGAGAGCTCAAGCCCACAGGGCAGCTGGCTGTCAGACTTCATAGCAGATGTCAGTTAGCACCATCTGGGAACAATTATATTAGGGAAAGTTCATGTTTGCTATACCTGCCTCATATTTGATTCAAAAGAATTAGAGTATTGACATTTCTGTATGCTATGCTCTATCATACACTACACTTTGTACAGTGTTTTATAAGCCATGCTTTTTGGATGAAAAGCCTTCTCTGCTTCTTTTCTTTTTTAAAGAAGATGGCTGATTGAAGGGAAGAATCCAGATTTGAGTAGTAATAATATTTTATAAGTAAACTACATTTTAGAATTGCGGAAGTACTTTCCTTAAAAGGAGTTTATGAGGTAAGTAACAGAAGTACTATCTCCCCCATTTTACAGATTAATAAATTGAGGCTCAGAAAAGTTAAGCCACTTGCTTGAAGTCATTTAGCTAGAGCTACAAAATCAAGCATTAGATTCTAAATCTATTCTACTTCCCACTATATTACACTCTGTCAAATATACCTTACTTTATTTCCATTGTCTTTGTAACACTAAAGGCTTTTTATACTTCTTGTACCCACTGCCCTTCTTATAAAAAATATGTTCCTTAAACAGGTCTATAAATTGCAATTTTGTATCTCTTGATTATTCCTTTCTGTTTATCTCCATCTGTTCCACTGTGGCTGCTATTAGTAACAATCCCTAGACAAGCTAACAGGATTTTGTCCTCACTTTTTATCTTTTCCTGTTTATTATAAATTTCACAAACATCAACAAATATGAACAAGGAACAGAAAAAATATTATATGTGAGATTGTGAATCCCTATTAAATACAAGCTGCTTCCTTTAAAAAGTAAATAGTAAATTTAATATAGTAATACAAATATTCTCCTATTTCTCTGTATCCCATTCTGAATCTTTTGTTTTTCAGTGTTTAAAAATTCAATTGAAACCTTGTCTTTTTTGCATCTCTATCACTACCCCATTCTGTCTCCCATAACTCTTCCCATCAAAAGATAAAAGTTCTTCCTTGTAACAAATAAGTATAGCCAAGCAAAACAAATTCAGACCTAAGAAATTCTATTTGATATGGGTGTGTGTGTGTGTGTGTGTGTGTGTGTGTGTCTGCATCTAAATACAGTCCAGTCACCTCTCTCCAAAGAGGTGAGAAGCATGATTCATCTCCAATCTGATTGGAGACATAATTGGTCATTTCCTCCATCAGAGTTGAAGTCTTTCAGATTTGTTTTGCTTTATATTGTAGTGCATGAGTAATTTGAATCTCTCATTCTTATCATTTCACACTGAAAAAGTTCATACATTTTCCTAAATGTATCCTTTTCTTTCAGTTATTCTCCAATCATTTCTAGTTCCTTACTATAACAAAAAATGCTACTATAAATATTCTCATATGTATGGGTCCTTTCCTTCAGTTTTGAGGGCACTGTATATAGTATTGTATATATTAGTGGATCAAATATTTTTGTATATATTTTTGTGGATCAAAGAGTATTTAGTTTAGAGACTTTGGAGCAGGGTCTGCAACCTTTTTGGCCATGAGAGCCATAAACGCCACATTTTTTAAAATGTAATTTCATGAGAGCCATACAAGTGCTCACAGTGCGCACTCCTGTAACAGCACCTGAAAAAAAATTGACTTTATGGCTTCTGTAGAAAGAGCCATATCTGGCCCTCAAAAGAGCCAGATATGGCTCGAGAGCCATACGTAGGCGACCCCTGCTTTGGAGGTATATTCCAAATAACTTTCAAGAATGTATGGGCTGCTTCCCAGCACCATATTAGTGTTCTTGTATTCCTATATTCCTTCCAACAATAGCTATATTTTCATTTATTTAATCATATATGCCAATATGAATGTATGATTTTAAAATGTCTCTTATTTCTTGGAGAATCTTGCCTTCTTTTTGATATTTGCATTTCTTTTGTTGAGAACTTTCTGTATACATCTTTTGACCATTTTTCCATTGGGGAATAGCTTTTGTTCTTAGTTTTTTTGTATCAGTTCCCTATGTGTCTTAGATCATTCCATATCCATAGTTAAGTGAAGGAAGATTGTTTTCTATTAGAAAATATCTGTCAATGACAGTAAGGAAATGGGCATATCAGACTGAAAGTGGAGTTCAAATTTGAAGGCTGATCTTTTCCCCTTTTCTTATCTCTTTATGATTTAGGAACTTAATACAAAGATTAACCTAATAATTACTCACATTTCAGGCTACTGACCTGCTAAGACTTAAGGCCAACCTCTGACAACACTACATATACCATCAGAGTTGCATAAAGAAACCCTACTTTCTTGAATACATAAAAAATAGCACATAGGAAGGCAAGTGACATTGCTGGAATACTAGAATGTTTCTAGTAATACAATGTAGGCAGGATTTCTCTATGAACCAGGAGCAGAAAAGTATATGTACAATTAATGTTCCCAAAGTTTACACATACACATATACACCAACCACATTAAAAAACAGTTGATATAAGTAAGAATCAGACAGAGGTAGGATTCCACTGCTGGATCTTACATAAACAGTGATTGTCTATGCTACTTTATAGTAGCCAGCAGCCAGCAGTAGCTGGGAGGGCAGTAAGGAAGATCCTATTACAATATGATAAAATAATGTAAAAAGAGTCCTCCAAATCACTAATAATAAGAGAAATGCAAATCACAACAACTCATATTTCACATAACATCCAGAAAAACAACAAAGACTATAAAAAACTACAAATGATAATCAGTGTTGCAGGGATAACAGAAAGCATACTAATGTATTTTTTAATTTAAATTTTTATTTTGAATATTTTCCCATAGTTACATGTTTTATGTTCTTTCCTTCTCCCCCAAACTCCCCTACCCCACCCACCCCCAGTAGCTGATGCACAATTCCACTGGGTTTTACATGTATCATTGAGTAAGACCTAATTCCATATTATTGATAGTTGGACTAGAGTTATTGTTTAGTGTTTACATCTCCAATAATACCCCCATCAGCCCATGTGTTCAAGTAGTTGTTTTTCTTCTGTGTTTCTCCTCCCACAGTTCTTCCTCTGAATGTGGCTTCTTTTCTTTCTCATAACTCCCTCAGCCTTGCTCTGGATTCTTGCATTACTGCTAGTAGAGAAGTCTGTTATGTTTGATTATACCACAGTGATTCAGTCTCTGTGTACAATGTTCTCCTGGATCTGTTCCTTTCACTCTGCTTCAATTCCTGGAGGTCATTCCAGTTTACATGGAATTCCTCCAGTTCATTATTCCTTTGGGCACAATAGTATTCCATCACCAACAGATACCACAATTTTTTATTTATTAATTTTTTTTTAAATTTTAAACCCTTAACTTCTGTGTATTGACTTATAGGTGGAAGATTGGTAAGGGTAGGCAATGGGGGTCAAGCGACTTGCCCAGGGTCACACAGCTGGGAAGTATCTGAGGCCGGATTTGAACCTAGGACCTCCTGTCTCTAGGCCTGGCTCTCAATCCACTGAGCTACCTAGCTGCCCCAATACCACAATTTTTTCAGCCATTCCCCAAAGGACATTCCCTTATTTTCCAATTTTTTGCCACCACAAAGAGCGCGGCTATAAATATTTTTGTACAAGTCTTTTTCCTTATCATCTCTTTGGGATATAAAACAAGCAGTGCTGTGGCTGGATCAAAAGGCATATAGTCTTTTAAAGCCCTCTGGGCATAGCTCCAAATTGCCATCCAGAATGGTTGTATCAATTCACAACTCTACCAGCAATGTATTAATGTCCCAATTTTGTCACATCCCCTCCAACATTCAGCACTTTCCGTTGCTGTCATGTTAGCTTGCATTTCTTTAATTATAAGAGATTTAGAACACTTTTTCATGTGTTTGTTGATAGTTTTGATTTCTTTTTCTGAAAATTTCCTGTTCATGTCCCTTGCCCATTTATCGATTGGGAGATGGCTTGATTTTTTGTATAATTGACTTAGCTCCTTATATATTTGAGTAATTAGACCTTTGTCCGAGTTTTTTGTTATAAAGATTTTTTTCCCAATTTATTGCTTCCCTTCTAATAATGGTAGCATTGGTTTTGTTTGTACAAAAACTTTTTTAATTTAATGTAATCAAAATTATTTATTTTACATTTTGTAATTTTTTTCTAATTCTTGCTTGATTTTAAAATCTTTACCAGAGATCTGACAAGTATACTATACACCTAATTTACATATATTTTCCTTCTTTATATTCAAGTCATTCACCCATTTTGAATTTATCTTGGTATAGGGTGTGAGATGTTGATCTAGACTCAATCTCTCCCATATTGTTTTCCAATTTTCCCAGCAGTTTTTGTCAAATAGTGGGGTTTTTGTCCTAAAAGCTGGGTTCTTTGGGTTTATCGTAGACTGTCTTGCTGAGATCGCTTACCCTAACTCTATTTCACTGATCCTCCCTTCTGTCTCTTCATCATTACCATATTGTTTTGATGACTACTACTTTATAGTACAATTTGAGATCTGGTACTGCTATGCCGCCTTCCTTCATATTTTTTCATTATTTCCCTTGATATTCTTGGCCTTTTGTTCTTCCAAATGAACTTCATTATAGTTTTTTCTAATTCATTAAAAAAGTTTTTTTGTAGTTTGATAGGTATAGCACTAAATAAGTAAATTAATTTGGGTAGGATGGTCATTTTTATTATGTTAACTCATCCTACCCATGAGCACTCAATGTTTTTCCAATTGTTTAGATCTAGTTTTAATTGTGTGGAAAGGGTTTCGTAGTCGTGTTCATGTAATTCCTATGTTTGTCTTGGCAGATAGATTCCTAAGTATTTTATATTGTCTAGGGCAGTGATGGGCAAACTACAGACAGCTGGCAGGCCAGATTGGGGGGGTGGCCTGAAATATTCTATCTACCCCCCCCATTATTCCTAATCTGACGAATACAATATGATGAAACTTAGAAAGAGTTGCCTTAGAAACAGACTGACAGATAAGCATTTCCTTTCCTTTGGCCCCTTCTTTAAAAAGTTTGCCCATCACTGGTCTAGGGTGATTTTAACTGGATTTCTCTCTCTAACTCTTGCTGTTGCAATGTGTTGGAAATATACAGAAATGCTGATGATTTATGTGCGTTTATTTTGTATCCTGCAACTTTGCTAAAGTTGTTGACTATTTCCACTAACTTTTTAGTTGATTCTCTAGGATTTTTTAAGTAGGCCATCATATCATCTGCAAAGAGTGATAGCTTGGTCTCCTCACTGCCTATTTTAATACCTTCAATTTCTTTTTCTTCTCTAATTGCTACTGCTAGTGTTTCTAGTGCAATGTTAAATAATAGAGGTGACAATGGGCATCCTTGTTTCACTCCTGATCTTATTGGGAAGGCTTCTAATTTATCCCTTTTGCAGATGATGTTTGTTGATGGTTTTAGATATATACCATTTATTATTTTTAGGAAAGGCCCTTCTATTCTTATACTTTCCAGTATTTTCAACAGAAATGGGTGCTATATTTTGTCAAAGATTTTTTCAGCATCTATTGAGATAATCATGTGATTTTTGTTGGTTTGCTTGTTGATATGGTCAATTATGTGAATGGTTTTCCTAATACTGAACCATCCTTGCATTCCTGGTATAAATCCCACCTTATCATAATGAATAACCCTCTTGATTACATACTAATATATTTGAATTTTTTTTAGTGCATATAGAATTTGTCATTTCTCAGTGGAATTGTTAAATTTAACTACATGTCTTGAAGTTTGAAGCACAAAATTTTTTTTTGGAAGTAATTCATGGATTCATTTGACTAGCACTTCATTTTCTGTGTTCAGAAGTTCTGGGCAGTTTTCTTAAATTATTTCTTCCATTTTGTCATTCAGATGTTTTGATTTTCCATGTTCTTCTGAAAGACCTATAATTCTTAGGTTCTCTCTGTGTATCCTATCATGGAGATGAATATGTTTTGTTCATATAGAGATCAATGTTATTGCTTTTTTGCTTCTCTTTTTATAGATTGTCCATCTCTTACATGTATTTGCATTTCTAGTCATTTTCTTTCATTTCTTCTGTGAGGCTTGCCACCATTCTATTCTGTTACTAATTTCTGCTGTATAGCCCATAAATTCTGCTTTTACAATTCTCTTTTCTCTTTGAAACCACTTAAGACCATTTGGCTGTAGTTCCATGCTCTCATAGAAATCTACAGGATTCTCTGCCTCAGCAGGCATTAATTTATTTTCCTTGGGCAGCTATGTGACATGGAGGATAGAGTGCTGGACATGGAGTCAGGAAGACCTCAGTTTGAATCCTGCCTCAGATACTTACTAACTATATGACCCTGGGAAAGTCACTTAACCTCTGATTCTATTTCTTCAACTGCAAAATGGGGATAATAATAGCATCTATTTATGAGGATAAAATGAAATACACAGTGCCTACACATGGTAGGAACTATATAAATGCTTATTCCCTTCCTCCTACTCAGAGGGCATTGTATTAGTTGAATTTGGGGATTTTTTTTTTGGTCTGGATTTAAGATCTCTATAATCTAGGGAACTAAAAAGTAGCTTCCCCTTTTGTGTCACTTCCCTAACTCATACTAGTACTTGCAAGATGAATTCCCCAAAGATCATATTACTGTTGTTCCCCTCAGGATTCTAGGTGTAATCCTGAAGAGTTGAGGTTTCTGCAAGGTAAGTGTGAATTGTAGAGTACTCTGTAATTCAGTCAATTAATAAACATTTATTAAACACTATGAGGCAGGCACTATACTAAACAGCAACCATTATCACTTCTACAAACAGAATATGATAAGGTTAAAATGTTTCATTTTTTACGGAAGGGAATCTCTTTGGTCCAAGTTCTCTTTTATTTATCCATGCATTCCTGTAACAAGTGTTAACAGGGAACTGGCCAATGAGCATGTTTAGTAAACTTAGCTTGATTAAATTCCCCACATTAACTTTGCAGCATCTGTAGGTATTCTCTATCTATTTCCTTACCTCCTAGTGGGGAAAAAAGTCTTTTTCTTGGCCACTGAGTCAAACCTGAGTGTTCACTCAAAAGTGTGAGTTTAAAAATGGCAGAGTTTGCCAACAGCTGAGCCTGTTGAACATTGCTTTTTAAGCAAACCACCAGAGGTCCAAGAACTGGCATCCATTCTAGTTTCCCAGAAGTCTAAATGGAATGGAGTTAAGAAGGAAGAATTTGTTAATTGGCTATTCAGAAATGATCTGATGGGGCAAATGATATGTAATAGACACATTAAGTATAAGCTTATTGTCCCAGGGACTGAGGCAGTAAAAATAAGAACGTGCTCCCTCCAGTTCAGAGGGGTCTTAAGTTTATACTTCAGTTCTTGCATTGCTTCTCAGTAAACATTCTTTTATAAAAGCTAATTGATGTTAATTGGTTAAATGTTATTGAGGTGATCATTGCTTAGTCAATTATATAAAGGAGATGCTAATGGTAACTGGTGATAAATTTTTTGGGAAAAAAACCATTAACTTAGTCTTAGAGATATAATTTAGTCCCTCAGAGGAACCCCTTAAACCTTGTTGAGGAGATAAAAGTTTTTATTTGGGAACTTGACTTACCAATGAGAGTGAATTGGAATAAGCACCCACATAAATTATGCAGGCTACAAATACACTTATTAAGTCTTTATTTTTTGCAAAGAAGTAGAAACAAAAAAGTAAATGTAATTTTATTAGTTAAGATAGGGAAAACTATTAGTTTATCACTGAATAAGTCTCAAAAGGTTGCTGCATAAATCGAATGTAATAGACTTTTCTACCAGCAGCAGTGCAATGATCCAGGACAGTTCAGAGGAATTTATGAGAAAGAGTCCTATCCACATCCAGAGAAAGAACTGTGGGAGCAGAAATGCACTAGAAAAATATATGCTCCATCACACGTAGTACGATAGGGATGTGATTAGGGTTTTGATGTTAAAAGATCACTCTACTGCAAATGGGAATAACAGAAATATGTTTTGAACAATGATACATGTATAGCCCAGGGGAACTGCTTGTTGGCTTTGGGAGAAGGGAGGAGAGAGTGGAGGAGGAGGGATTATGAATCATGTAACCATGGAAAATATTCTAAATAAAAATAAAAAGAAGAAAAAATGTTGCTGCATATTAAATGATTCAATACAACCTGGACTACAATGATCACTCTTCGCAGATGATATGATGGTATACTTAGAGAAACCTAGAGAATTAACTAAAAACTAGTTGAAACTATAACTTTAGCAAAGTTGTAAGATACATAATAAGTTCATATAAATCATTGGCATATCTATATTTTACCAACAAAGTTCAGCAGCAAGGGACAGAAAGAAAAAATCCATTTAAAATAACTCTAGATAACATAAAATACCTGGGAATATACTTGCCAAGACAAACCCAGGAATTATATGAAAAAATTATGAAATATTTTTCACACAAATAAAGTCAAATCTAAGCAATTGGAAAAACATTAATTGTTCATGGATAGGCTAAGCTAATATGATAAAAATGTCAATTCTACCTAAATTACTTATTCAGTACCATACTAATCTACTACTAAATTAATTATTTTATAGAACTAGAAAAATAATAACAAAATCCCTCTGGAAGAACAAAAGACTAAGACTATTAAGGGAATTAGTAAAAAAAAAATGTGAAGGAAAGTGGCCTACTCTTACCAGATCTCAAACTGTACTATAAAGTAGTAATCATCAAAACAATCTGGTACTGACTAAGAAATAAAATGGTAGATCAATGGAATAGATCAGACACACAATATACAGGGGTAAACGACCTTAGCAATCTAATGTTTGGAGAATCCAGAGACCCCAGCTTTTGGAGTAAGAAGTCACTGTTTAACAAAAACTGCTGGGAAAATTAGAAAATAGTATGGCAAAAACTAGGTTTAGACCAATATGTCACCCTATTTGCCAAGACAAGGTCAAAATAGGTATATGATTTATATATAACAAGTGATACCATAACTCAATTGGGGGAACATAGAATAATTTGTTTGGAAGCTCTGTGAAGAAAAGGAGAATTTATGACCAAGTAAGAGATAGCATTGTAAGATGTAAAATGAATAATTTTGATTATACTAAATTAAAAACTTTTGTATAAACAAAACTAATGTAACCAAGATCAGGAGTAAAACAACAAACTGGAGGAAAAATTTTATAACAAATTTCTCTGATAAAGGTCTGATTCAGTGATTCCCAAAGTGGATGCTACCACCCCCTGGTGGGTGCTGCAGTGATCCAAAAAAGAGCGGTGATGGCCACACTTTTTTTGTATTACATTCTATTCTGAGTTCAATAAATAGTTTTATAATTTCCAGGGGGCGCTAAGTAATATTTTTTCTGGAAAGGGGGCGGTAGGCCAAAAACGTTTGGGAACCATTGGTCTAATTTCTCAAATTTATAGAAAACTAATTCAAACTTATAAGAATACAAGCTATTCCCCAATTGACTAATGGTCAAAGGATATGAACAAGCAATTTTCAGATGAAGAAGTCAAAGCTACCAATAATCATATAAAAATGTTCTAAATAATTCTTGAGTATAGAAATGCAAATTAAAACAATGCTGAGCTACCACCTCACATCTATCAAATTGGCCAATAAGACAATAAAGGAAAATGATAAGTGTTGTAGGGGCTATGGCAAAACTGGGACACTAATGTATAGTTGGTGGAGTTGTGAACTGATCCAACCATTATGGAGGACAATTTGGAACTATACCCAAAAGACTATAAAACTGTGCATATCCTATAATACTTTTGATCCTGTAATGCCACCACTGGGTCTATATCCCAAAGAGATAATAAAGAAGAGGATAGGACCAACTTTGTACAAAAATATTTATAGCAGTTTCTCTTTGTGGTCTCAACAAACTGGAAATTGAAGGGATGTCCATCAATTGGGGACTGGCTGAGCATATCATGGTACATGTTGGAGATGGAATACTATCATGCTATAAGAAATGATAAGCAAGATGATTTCAGAAAAAAGGTGAAAAAACTGATGCAGAGTGAAATAAGTCAAACCAGGAGAATATTGTACACAGTAACAGCAATATTGTGTGATAGGAATTGAGGGACATGTCATCAAAAAATGCATGAGCACAAAAATGAACTGGCATCAATTAGATAATGGCTGAACAAATTATGGTATATGAAAGAAACAATATTATTGAGCTATAAAAAAAGTTAAAAGGGTTGGTTTCAGAGAAGCCTGGGAAGACTTATAAGAACTGATACCAAGTGAAGTGAACAGAACCAGGAGCACAATTTAACAACTTTGTAAAGACAAATATCCTCAAAAGACTTAAGAACTCTGATCACTGCAATTACCAACCATAATTCCAGAGGACTAATGATGAAACATGTTTTCCACCTGTGGAGAGAGAAGTGATATACTCAAAGATAAGAAAAAGGTACACATTTTTGCACATGGACAATGTGAAGATTTCTTTTGTTTGTTTATTTCTTATGGGGATTTTGGTTTTCTTTTTCATATTATGAGATAAAAAGGAGTGTGTGTATGTGTGTGTGAGAGAAAGAGTGTGTGTGTTTCCATGTGTGTGTACACATACATACATATATACATATATATGTATATATATATATATATATATATATCAGCTAGGTGACTCAGTGGATTGAGAGCCCGTCCTAGAGACAGGAGGTCCTGGGTTCAAATCTGGCCTCAGACATTTCCCAGCTGTGTGACCCTGGGCAAGTCACTTAACCCCCATTACTTAGCCCTTATTGCTCTTCTGCCTTGGAACCAATACAAAATATTGATTCTAAGATGAAAGGTAAGGGATTCAAATATATATATATATTAATATATATACATATATATATATATATAT